>NC_056524.1:84585441-84638227 GCF_019175285.1 Sceloporus undulatus | reverse complement strand
AAAAAAAGTGGAGGACACACAAAAAAAATTGCTGATTTTTTAAAAAATGTTAATATAAATGCATGTTTCTGAGGCATCTATAGACAATTGTGCCACCATGCCCCTCGCACGAGAGGCCCAAGGCCCCGGCGGCAATCGGCAGCAGGATCGGGCTGGGGCCGGTTCCAAGGCCTCGCCGGGCCGCATCCGGCCCGCGGGCCGCAGGTTGCCTACCCCTGGTCTTAAGCCTCAGCATTGGAATTTTCTGATCTTTATCAAAATGATCTTTATTCAGCCATGTGTTTCTGAGTGAAACTAGAAAAGGGAGACTAGACCTGATCCTTTAAGTATTGCAGGACTACAACTTCCACCTCTGATCTTGGCCATGCTGAGTAGGTCTGAGGCAAATTCAACAGTATCTGGAGAGCCATGGGTTCTCCAGCACAAAATTAAAAATTTAGATCTTGTCTTTTAAAATATATTCTATCCAGAATTGATTGAACTGTTGCCTAAAATCAACATACACACTGAGTATGGTCATGTGTGCATGTGTGTGCATGTGTCCTCAACTCACCTGTTGACTTGTGGTGGCCCCATGAATTTCATAGGGTTTTCTTGGGCAAAATATACTCAGAGGCAATTTTGCCAGTTCCATCCTTTGAAATATATCATACATCACCTGGTCTTCATTGGCAATCTCCCATCCAAATATTAACCATGGCTGACCTGATCACACTGGATATTACATCTTTGTACTGATTTTTATGTTTGTGTGGTTAGAAACATAATCAGTTTTACTATGTGGCTGTGTGCACCTATTTCTTTCTTTCTTTCTTTCTTTCTTTGAAAGCACATCTCACTGAGCTGAGAATGCTGATATGTTAAAACTTCAGTAAGGGAGATACTATTAGAAATTCTCTTTCGGTAGGCTCCTCCTATGGTCTAGAATTTAAAAACAAGTTGAGTAAAGTGTAGGAGGCTGCCTATGCCTCTCAGGCCAATTCTGTTGCGTTTCCACCTCCACCTTCTCTCCCTGCTAAATAGCTAGCAAAATATTTTCTTTTTCTTTTTATGTATTTTTCCTCCAGGAGGAGGAGATTTGTATTCCAACAGGATGCCACAAAACAACCAAAATCAAAACTGAAAATATTTCTGCATGGGGTTGCAATTTTTGTTTCTTTTTTCTTCCAATTCAGCTTGTAGTGGGTTCTAGGAGGTGAAAATTGGCCTTTTGTTGCCTAGCACTGATTTGAAAGGGTAATACATTTATCTATGCTTTTTGCAAAAGAACATAAAAATCCATTATGGTGGATGAAACTTAGGATGCATCTACACTATAGATATAATGCAGTTCGACACCACTTTAACTGCCATGGTTGCCTCCCACAGAATCCTGGGATTAGTAGTTTTGTGAGGCATCAGCACTCTTCAAATCCCAAGATCCATGGGATGGAGCTGCAGCACTTAAAGTGGTGTCAAGTTGCATTAGTTCTACAGTGTAGATGCACCCTAACAGCTAATTTTCCATGAACTGCTCATAGTGGCACACTGATGTGTATGTGTGTGTATGGCCTTCATGTCACTCCAGAGTCTGTATCATCCAAAAATAGCAGCCTTCTATATAGAATAATAATCATAGAATAATAGAATTAGAAGAGACCGCAAGGGCCATCCAGTCCAACCCCCTGCCATGCAGGAAATCCAAATCAAAGCATATGGATTTTGTGAACCTGATGCCATGACCTTTGTGAAATGAGAAGTTAGGCAAATCATTGTTTCTAAGTCATCCAGTTTGGTCTTGGTTTGCGTGTGCACATGCCTTTAACTTGCCTGTCAACACATGGCAATTCCATCAATTTCATAGTTTCCTTAGGCAAGGAATCCTCAGAGGTGGTTTTGCCAGTTGTTTCCTCTGAAATATAGCCTATAGAAACTGGTGTTAATTGGTGGTCTACCATCTTAAGTACTAACCAGGGCTAACCTTGCTTAACTTTCAAAATCAGATTGGATCTCGTGCCTTTAAGTCTTGATACAAAGAGTAATTTCTCAGTTGGGTATTCAGAATAGCAGCTGCTCTCTCCAATACATCTCTCTCACAGTCACTCAGTTCTCAAGGTTTCATCAATTGCCCCCACTCCATTTTTTTTCAAGTAGAGAAAACTGCCAGGATCTTCCCTGATTGTTTTGTGAAGTCCAGGCCAACACACACACACACCTCCACCCCAAATTCTCTTTATATTCTCTTCGTCAAGGCATTATATCAGTTCCTGTACTGTTGCTACCCAGACCTATATTGGGGGGCGGGGAGAGCTTCTAAAAATTCTTTAGTAGATAGCTATGAAAAGTACCTGCCTTCAACCAGTTGGGCAAAATTTCGCTGAGACAACCAGCCTGGGAGAAATGAAGCTGTAGGCATGTTCAGTTATGAAGGAAACAGAAGGAAATCTGCAGTAAACAAATGAATTGCCAGGATAGATAATGGGACAGAAGAAAAAGAACCAGAAAAAGGAAAGGCCATGTCATTATTAATAAATGTGCAGATATTTGGGCAAAGATTTGAACCCAGGTCATCTGTTGGGTAGGAAGTAGGAGGGTGGTTATGGAAAGCAGAGAGGAAGCAAGAAACATGAAAGAGAAGGTACATTGCTTTTTAAAAAATAAATAGTAACATCTTTCCACTGATGTAGACCTCTTTCTCTTTTGATTTCTTTCCTTCCTTCTTTTATTACTGCTAGGTTAACGCTGTCATTTCCTTGTCCTGCTTTCTTCGGTGTTTATCAGACAAGGGAAACTGGAAGTATAATCAAATGACAATCAGAATGCAATCATGGGGTGTAACATTATTGCATGATAGACTACCACACACAATTTCTGGCAATGGGAAGTCAGTCCGAACGCAACCTTGGGGTTTCACGTTATTGTGTGATAGACTACTACACTCAATTTTGGGCAATGGCAAGCTATTTTTTGGCAATGGGGAGTAAGTTTGAACGCAATTCAAATTCATGTAAATTCACTGAACTAGCAAATTCATGTGAATGTGTTCTGGCCCCACTTTCTTTTCATTCGAAATTAAGAGAAATTCCTCCCATGTGATAAACTCCTTCTATATTTTGAAGTTGTGCTTGCTTGCTTGCTTGCTTGCCTGCCTGCCTGCCTGCCTGCCTGCCTGTTCTGGTTACTCTGCTGCCTTTGTCTCTCTCTTTCAGCATCTCTTTCCTTTCTTCTGGTCTTCTGTCCTCCTATTTTCACAAAGATCCTTCCTTCTCAGCAGCTATTTTTATGGTCAGCGAAATTAGGGGACATAGAATCATAGAATCATAGAATCATAGAGTTGGAAGAGACCACTAGGGCCATCCAGTCCAACCCCCTGCCATGCAGGAAATCCAAATCAAAGCATCCCTGACAGATGGCCATCCAGCCTCTGTTTAAAGACCTCCAAGGAAGGAGACTCTATCACCCTCCGAGGGAGTGCATTCCATTGTCGAACAGCCCTAACTGTCAGGAAGTTCCTCCTAATGTTCAGGTGGAATCTCTTTTCCTGCAGCTTGCATCCATTGTTCCGGGTCCTGTTCTCTGGAGCAGCAGAAAACAAGCTTGCTCCCTCTTCAATATGACATCCCTTCAAATATTTAAACAGGGCGATCATATCACCTCTTATCCTTCTTTTCTCCAGGCTAAACATCCCCAGCTCCCTAAGTCGTTCCTCATAGGGCATGGTTTCCAGACCTTTCACCATTTTTGTCGCCCTCCTTTGGACACGCTCCAGTTTCTCAATGTCCTTTCTGAATTGTGGCGCCCAGAACTGGACACAATATTCTAGGTGGGGCCTGACCAGAGCAGAATACAGTGGCACTATTACTTCTCTTGATCTAGACACTATACTTCTGTTGATGCAGCCTAAAATAGCATTGGCCATGTATGTGAGAAGTGCAAATCATGAGCTAGGCATAGGAAACCTCAGAGGCCAAATCCCAAATGTCAGTCAGGCTGGCCTCTATGTAAACTCATGTAAAAATGCATCCTGGAGCAGGGACACAGCAGAAAAACTCAGGGTGTGTGTATGTGTGAGTATAAGTAACAGAGTTATGAATTAGGCATATTGTGCTGATTTTCCTGGGAAAACTATATCTGACCGTCCACACTTAGGTTTTTCTTTTTTAGCTGGGGGAAATGGAGAGACGGAGTTGCCTATGTTTGGATTTCTTGAGTCTTTATGTGTAGCAGGCATGTGGTGCTTGTTCTTTATAAGCACACACAGTATTGTAGCTTTAGGAAGGAGGGACTGCGAAGTCAGTAATCTGCAGGATGGAGATTGCTGAGAGAGTGCAGAGGGTGAGAGATTGCAGAGATGCTGCAATACCTTCTCTTGGAAACAGAAGACAGACCTGCATTGAATCATATTTCCTTTTTGAGAAACCTAGATAAAGAAAACAGCTGCTGCACTGTGTACTAAAAACTTTATCTTCATGCACATACATATACATAAATGCACACACGTAAAATAATGACTCCAAAGACCACATGCAAAAAACATTAGGAAAATAATTTGGCCTAACAGGGCAGCATAAACAACAAGAAGCAGATTTGATTCTGGCCCTAATTCTGTAGCCTAGAGCAGCTATTAAGAAGTCTCTTTTCCATGTCTTCATCAGAGAAGCCTGGGAGGGAATAGATACAATGATTGACATTGATGACAGTTTTTCCTGTCCTCACATAGTTGCCATTTGTTTAGGAAACTGGAAAATGAACAACACATAAAAGATACCTTCCCATTCACGTTTTCCCCTCACATCAATATTACCTCTAGCAACTTGGCCATGAGGACTATGTATTGTAAATGCACTGATTCCTGTGTGTTTTGTAGACACTGGTGGAAACAGATTGAGAGCCGCAGAGCTGCACTGGATATGTATGTCTATCTTTTCAAAACGTCATTCTTCAGGCAAATAAAACAAAAGAAAGGCCCTGTACAGATGGGCACCCAAGTGCGTACTCCGTACGTACTAGGGATGCCTGGGGGCGTCTCTTTTAGACGTCTGAAACACTAGTATGTACGGAGTACGTACAAAATGGCAGTGCCCTGTTCACATGGGCGCCACCATTTTGACGTAACAGATGCCTAGCGTCCACATGTAATGGTGCCCAGGTGACGTCGCGAGTGCGCCAATGGCGCACTGTGGCGTTACTTGCATGCCACAAAAAGAAGCCACTTTTTGCGGATTCTTTTTCCACCGCCGGAAAGCCTCACCATTTGGAGGCTGAGGCTTCCCGCCGGCAGAAATGAAGGTGGCAGCAGACCGCCCTTTTGGGCAGTCTGTACACCGCCATAGCAACTAGAAACATGTATCAAATGCCAAAATTAATACTTCTTTCATATGTGTTAGTTTAACTTTTTAATTCTAGGGGTAAAGAGCTAAAAACATATGTAAAACCTACAATTAATTAATAAATATTTTTCATGTCTTACTATGTCCTTGAAATGTCTGTGAAGTTCATTCAAGAAATGAAATCTCTGTCAAATCTCTGTGAGGCAAGATGCCATGCCATGATGGTGCAGTGGAGACACAGTATAAGCAGGGACATCACTAGGGAGTATGGGAAATGCAGGCCAGGTGACACCCTACGAGGGGGGGGGGAGCACATTATACCACTTCTTCCCAAACCTAATGCTTTTGGACAGATAATGGGGTGTGGTCTTTGCCTGTATGTCCCTTTAAAACACTGGTGTGACTGGGGGAGAGACTATTATCACACTACAATTTTAAAGCATTGCTAGTCCACTTTAACTGCATTCTGGGATTTCAGTTTAGGAAGGGGCATTTACAATATTCAGCCAGAGAGTTCTTAGGCCTCACTGAACTACAAATCCCAAAATGCATCAGGAGGCAGTAACAGCAGTTAAAGTGGAATAGCAATGCTTTAAGAGTGTAGTGCAATAATCTCCTTTGTGGGAGGAGAAAGGAGAGGCTCCAGGTTTTTTTAAAAAATGTACACTTTAAATTTTAATTTTTAAAAAAAAAGTTTTAAAATTTTCTTTAAAAGCATCACATCTTATCAAATTTTCACTTTAACCACATGATGCTGTGTACATGTAACTACGTTCAGTCTGCCCATATGATATTATAATTTAAAGATATGCTTTTAATTTTGCAAGTTGTTAATGTCACAACTATTAACATTACATACATTATAATTTATGAGTAACATTAGTACAAAAAACATTACTAAGGATTCTGTATGGTGTGATATGGGAGGAGGTAAGTAGGGGTGGTGACACCATGAGTTCTACACTGGGTGATGACAGCCCTAGTGATGTAGTGTTATAAGCAGTGTTATTCTCTCTGCCTTAAGATAATGTTTTGCCCAACACTATCTTTTGTGGATCCAAAAATATGATACAATGGCAGAGTGAGCAAGATTCAGTCCATTCTCCATGGTCATACTGCTCCCTTATCACCTTCAAAGCTTCCAGCATACCCTCTGACATTTCACAGAGGAAAATCAAGGCATGGGTGGACAAGCAACAAGCTGTCAGTGGGGAAGAATACACAATATAGAAGCTGGTGCAGTTTACTTTTGCCTGATCCTACTGGGAAGGACAAGATTCTCCTCGCTTCTCTCCCTGTTATTGAAGGAATGCCAATTGTTTTTGCACTTTGAACTCAGTTTGCAACAATCGAAGTAAGCTGAAGAACAGTGGGGAATGGGAGACATTTTAAAAGCAAGTGGAAAAGTGGGGTCACAGAGGATTAATAGGGAAAGTCCCTACCAAATTGGGACATTTGAAGGATATGTGGCAGTGACTAATTCATTGAAAATTCATTGATGTTTATGATTCAACCAGTACTCCCTCATGCAATCAGTTGTGGTTAGTGGTCACTAAGGCATTTTGAAAAGGGAAAGAGAAAGAGAAAAGAATAAGAGAGGAGAACGCATAGTGAAACAACTACTTTTAACATTACCATTCAACTGCTGGGAAAGATTCAGCAGGATTTCTGTTTCTGTTTATTTGCTGAGTATGTCAGTTGTCATTACAGCTGTTTTTCAAGCAAGCTCAGCATGTGCTTCCAAAGTGCTATTATTTATGGGGGAGGGGGAAAGAATACATAATACATTTGGAAGAAGAATGGTCTGTAGATCCACTGAGAAAATAGAAGGGACTTTATATGTGTCTTTAAAAAAATAAAAATAAAAACTCATTAAACCAGTGCCACTAAATTTACTTGTTTGAAACTGAGACATTACATTTTTTGTTATTGTTTTCCCACATGTTTCCAAAAATGATCCAAGTATTAACTGCTACTAAGCAACTCCTTTTCCAGTTCAGCTTGCCACTGGGTCACACTTTGCTATTTAGTTATTTTTAGACCCCTCATTACACCTGGCAATCTTTGCAGTTAAAGGACTGCCATCTGGAGTTGTTAATGATATGCTGATGGAAGTGTAATCACTGGATAACTTTGCTCAGCATTTCCCCAGGGCACAGAAATTGTGATACGCATTTAATTTATGTTATATTGCACTCCTTGCTGCTTGTACTTATACTACAAGTACCATAATCACCACATTTTGGCACTTTGTTCCAGTATGTAGCCAAATACATCTACTATACATCAATAGCAAGCACAAAGCATAAGCAAAATGCTCCTGCACACCAAAGAAAATAGTAATTCAAAGGTGGAGAAAAACCTCTGTATTTATTTTTCTAGAGGTTTAATAAGATTTGTTTACCTGAATGCATTCTTGTTTATGTTTCATTTCTTCAGAAATGCCAATTGTGTCACTTTAACCTATGGAAGGTAAATTTTTGTTGCATTGTCTGAATTGCCTCTGAGATAGTGGAGAATGAATTTTCTATTGTGCTTTGAGGCACAGCAATTTATATATCAGGACAGTGAGCTCCACTTTTCAGCAAGGAATGGTTTTAGTTAGGCAATTGAAATACTGAGAGGTAATTTAAGTAGCTTGCTGTTTACTTGCTGAAACATTTTAAGAGGTAACAATCAAGATCATGTTCCTCTTTGCCACAAATGGATTTCTCTTCCTTCTGAGGACAATTATCGAGGAGTCAAAGGAGACTTGGGAAAATAGGCCTGTAGTTAATGAAAAGGGAATTGTTGAAGATTGTCATGTGTTTGATGTGCTTACAGAAAAAGAGCCAGTTTTCTTTGCTTTTCATTTGTTGCTTATTAGAGTCAAGACCGACACGATACTTTTTTCCTGCCATCTGGAGAAAACTGGGAACCATCAAGATTTATATTGTGTTCTGAGGTCATAGCCTTGGGGAAAAAAATATCACTGATTTTCAAAACACCTGATCCCTTTTTTTCCTCTTTCCATTTTCCTTCAAACAGCTGTTGTTGTTTTTATCAGCATACAACTCATTTGCAACCCTCTTGGAATCATAGAATTGGAAGAAACCACAAGGGCCATCCAGTCCAACCCCCCTGCCATGCAGGAAATCACAGTCACAGCACCCCGACAGATGGCAAGCTGGCTTCTGTTTAAAGACCTCTAAGGAAGGAGACTCCACTACACTCTGAGGAAAAGTATGACTGCCTGTAACAGGTCAGACTCTTTTACTTTTTTTGCTTTCTGTGTTTCACAGAAACTCTGCAGTGGGGAACCTGTGATCCCTCAGATGTTTATTGGACTAAATTCCCATCATAACTAACCAATGAAAATTCTGGGTGCTCCTGGTGGCAGTCACAGGTCAGAATCTTCTTGGGGCACTACACCAGAGTAACCAGCTGTGCTGTTTAGACTGGGGATGGGCATAATGCAAACTGTGGGGTGCATGCAGCCCCCTACCAGTCCACTAAAGTTCCCCACCCTCTACGTTTTTTAAAAAAAATAGTGCAATATTAGGTCAAACATCAAACATGGAAAAACACATGAAAATATTCCAGCCCTTCCTCATAAGCATCCAAGAAATCTATAATATCCTCAAATTCCTTCAATTTTTTTCTGCAGTCTCACACAAAATGATAACAGGAAATGACTGCCTATCACTAGTTTTAGAGGAGCTGGAGAGGAATATGGAGGAGTTTGGCCTTGCTATGGAATTGGGGTTCATCCTGTAAGCAGTGGCATCCTTGAAGTTGGTGAACCATCTACCATGTCCTCCTCCCACCACCCACCTGCCCAGACCTCTGCAGCCCCTTGTCAGGCCTTCACAGTTGAGCATGGCTGTCATGCCAAACCCAGAAGGCAGCACACACCCCCAGGGCCTTCTGAGACCACCATGGCTACAATTCCACCAGACCCTGAACCACATCCCCAGCAGCCGCTGCTAGTGAGGGGAGTGGCACCTCCCCCTCTAGAGTGACCATTTCTTGCTCTCCTGGTAGCCATGCCACCCCTGTCTGGGGTGTCACCCAGTGTGATCTGCTTTCCCCATATCCCCCTAGATGCACTGATAAAACTTTATACTAGGAAGGTATCAAACAAGATCTTAGCAAGAGTTCAACAGCATCCAGAAAAACAGAGGTTCTCCACTTTCTGGGACAAAAGCCAAAGAACCATGCAACCACTTACACAGTCCTGTCCTCCAAAAGTGGTTTTGGATCATATATTTTACTTCTTGAGTAGCATCACTGCATGATCAATTGGGATGAGATGTGTTGAGGTGGAAAAGTGTTAATTAAAAAAAACTGGAATTGAATCTCTCCACCCCCAGCAGCAAACCTCTCATATGCACACGGGGGGGGGGGGGGGGGGGGCTACAAAGAGCTGACCTTTATACAGAGATCATTAGAAAGAAAAGGAGAGAACAGAGGGATTCTGTTTTTCAAAGAATGGACTGTGTAAATCCATTCTTAATAAACTATTTTCAGGCATCACTAATTTTGTTAATTATACAATTTAGTTTTGATATGGAGAGTTGGGACATATGTATTATTGTGCTCACAGGGCTTACTTGTTAATGGTGCTTTTTGCATGCACCCTATGTGCACTGTCTTTGTCTTATATTCATAAAATAAGATTCCACTTCCTTTCCACCTCCACACAATCATACATTTCACTTGTATGCTACTTAAAACTGTGCCTGGTAACAACATCAAAACACATACTAATAATAGTTAACCAAGTCCATTGCATAATAGTAAGCCAAGTCCAAAGGGCCTAAATACCCTAAAGACACCAGATCACACCTGATCTTGGAAGCTAAGGCGTGTTAGTACTTGGATGGGAGACTTCCAATGAATACCAGGTGCTGTAGGCTGCATTTCAGAGGAAGGAACTGGAAAACCACCACTGAGTATTCATTGTCTAATAAAACCCTATGAAAGTTATGGGGTTGTTTAAGTTGAGAAATGACTTTCAGATACAGACACACACAAACAAATGCGAGACTGAATGTGTTTCATTTTGCCAAAGTCATGGGATCAGGTTTACAAAATCCATACAGAAGTCCTGTTATTTCTGTACAGATTCTGGAGGTATGATCTGAGAACATATATTGATTTTACAATTCAAAGACATAGCTGTATAATACTGGAAAATCAGTATACAAGGAGATCTTGTAGCACATTTGAGACTAATTGAAAGAAAGAAGCTGGCAGATTAGTTTTCATAGGCTGAAGTCTATTTCCTGAGATATATGCATCTGAGGAAGTAGGTTCAAGATACATGCATTGGAGGAAGTAGGCTCAAGTCTACGAAAGCTCATGCTACCAGCTTCTTTTCTATAAGTCTCACAGATTAATTTTAGAAGGTACTGATACTATCTTGTGCCTTCACATTATTTTTGAGTTATGGAGACCTTAAAACAAACCTATCACAAGGATTTCTTTTCAGGGATGGTTTGCATTTGCCTTCCTCTGTGGCTGAAAGAGTGGGACTTGTTCAACATCACACAGTGGGTTTCTTTGCATGAGGAAAGATTTAAACCCTGGTCTCCTGGAGTGTTAGTCCAATGGTGAAACGGTCAGAGTAAATTGCACTCTGGGTAGAAAATGTATAGATGTGACGATGGCCTGAACCTGGAACAAAGGTGAAAAGGTAGCCAGAGTTCAGTAGGTTGACATGATGACTCAACATTTGAGGAGTCCTGAGTCATAGGAAGCTGATGACAGAGAGACAGGAGGTGAAACCAGCAAACATCAATTCTGCAGAGTCATAGGTATCAGGTGACAGGACACTGGGTGACATAGCAGTAGTGAGCTGGACTCAAATCCTAGGAGGGGATATTGGATATAAGTGTGTGAGCTGAATGCTCAGTGTGGTTGTATTGTAAATAGGAGGCTGGCGAAGAGAATAAACACCTCTTTGTGATAACTTAGCAGTCCAGCAGTTCTTGTCTTGCCAACAATTTCTGTGTGGGAGGGTTTTTTTGTCTCCGCAGCCTGCACCGAACTTCACAGCAGAGACCTTTCTGTGGCATCTTGTTCCTGGTGTAAGTCTTATGCTTGTTGATCTCAGATTACACATGCCCCAACAGAAACCACTACACCATGGATGTTTTCACTGATACTACAGAATATGTATATTTGTTTTTAAAATACAGCTGCACATTCATAAAGGGAAAATAAATGGTTTTTTTAAAAAAAAATCATACAGTTGTTTGCTTTCAGATGTATAGTGAAACTGTAATTACTGAAAGGAAAAATACATAGAAGTAAGAGCTAACAATGAAATTTTGATATATGATAAAGGATTGTACAGGGAAAAGTTAGAACCACACAGGGACAACTTGCTCTGAGAGACTTGACCCTCTAATTCTGTATGGGGCATGATCACAGAGAAGTAGCTGGCACAGTCTTGTGTACATCTGTCCACCATTGCACTGACAGCTTTTCTTTCTAATCAACAATGGGAGGTCTGTGTAAATGCATTGTTCTCAGTTATAGTCTCTAAATTTGAATGGCATAGCTGACATCTGTCAAAATCAAAACAAGCCAGATGTGTCACATTTGGAATTTGCATTTCAGGTTAACTGATTCATATTAAAATTGATCTCAAGCTTTGCTTTGAAATCTCCCCTCTCCCCACAAAACCTCCCTAACTTTTAAAAAAATATATTTATTCCAGAGAATAGTGGTTAATATAGCTAAAGTATGCATTCAGAAGGGATTCCCACCCCAACTACAGGTCTAACTACCATACCACCCAATAAATGTCCAGTGTCATCTATAGAGAACACTAGGAATCTCCAGAAAAAAGGCTTGGAGAAAATCCTGCCTGAAACTCTGAAAATCCTCTTTCAGTCCAAATTTGACTGTCCTGGCCTAGATGACTAATACTACGGTGTGTCAGTGGCTTGGCACAATATAAGGCATTTTGCTAAGGGCCAATGTTGAAAAATAAAGAGATTATGTGTATGCATGTCATCTATCTAGCTGATACTGGAAATTCTCTATTGAAATTCACAACATATAAAGTGGGCCCTTGGTATCTGCTGGGATTTGGTTCCAGGATCCCCTGTGGATACCAAAATCTGTGGATGCTCAAGTCCTGTTAAATACAATGGTGTAGTAAAATGGTGTCCCTTATATAAAATGACAAAATCAATTTGCTGTATGGAATTTATATATTTTAAAAATATTTTCAAGACATGGATGCTTGAATCCATGGATTAAAAAAAATGTGGACATGAAGGGCTGACTGTATATATATTGAGCTTAGATTTTCTTAAGTGTTTCTTTAGGAACCTTTTGACTGAACAAGGATGTTAAAAAGAAAGCTACATTTATTTTGTGAGCTTTTATTTTAGAGCTGTTTAGAGAGATAAATACCATTGTTTCTCCAACTGGAGTATGTAATGAAAGAAAGGAAGTCAGTTTTATATACATGACAAAGTATTCACACATTGTTTTGACTCCTTGTTATTCTTTTTCTGTTCATAATACACTGAAATAACTTTCTTACTGTTGACCAATCTAGAAAAATCATCAACATGTCTGGAAACTTTTACTTTCAAGAAAATATAAAAATACTCTGAATGTTTGAGAAAACATACTTAACTGAAAATATGGTTGTTTGACTCTATAGCAGTTTTATAAATAGCACAAACCCTGGACACATTTTCTGGAATGTGCAGCTTGCTGCATAAACACACATAGCAACCTTCTGCATTGAAACAAAGTCAACATCCTTCTAAGGAGACCAGTATCACCTTCACCACACTGGCAAAAGAGGCCAGCTCTTTGAATGGCATCTGCTTCCTTGTCTAAAGGTTGAATAACATTCTTAAACAAAGCTACCATTTGTGGATGGGCATTTAGGTATTACCTCTCAACTCAGGGTGGTAGAAGGTAGCATAACATAAGGGAGAATTATAATCCTGTAAGAAAATCCTTTCTGCATCAAACCAGAGATCCAGCATCCTGTTTCACAGAGTGGCCAACTATGTGTCTCTGGGACACCCTCCTCTTCCCCAAGTAGAATGTGAACTAAACACACTTCTCCTGTTATTGCCCAGTAATTGTCTCAACTACCTTTGAATATGAATTTTGAATTTTGCTCTTTGCTTGCTCCTGCACTCTTTTGTGGCTGTGTTGTTGTTGTTGTTGTTGTTGGATGACAGTTACCAGAATCCCTAGCCAGCGTTGTTTCTGGGAATTGTTTCCAAAACAGTAACTGCTTCAAGATCTGCATATAGTCCTTACAGCTAACAGCCACTGATAGACTTTTATTCAATCAGTTTGTCTAATCTCCTTTTAAAGCTAATTATAATGCATAGCTGCAAAATCTGTAAGTTAACTATAAACCTTTTAGGGAAAGAGTACCTTTCATCCTTTTGACTGCCAGAAACAGTGGGGTATGGTGGCTTAAATATCATTGGTGTGCTGAATCTGTTCTGTGGAGAGGGCTCCTGTCCCTTGGGATAGAGGTTAGCACCTTGACTAGCTACTTTAAAATCAGGAGTGAATTTATTGCCCCAATGACATGGAAATCACTAGCTGCTACTCTTCCTAAATGTCCTGCCAATCAGATTAATCTACAATCCTAGAAGGAAAGACTAAATGATATGAGAAAAATGTTGAGAAGAGAATCATCTTTAAGTCAGGGGAATGAAAGTCTTTGTGGTAACACCATAAGCCTGTTCCCTGCATGTGTTCTTACAGTCTGACATATCTACCAGAAGGTGGTCAAGGGAACAGACAAATGAAAGACTAACAATTGATCTTTTGTAATCCAATGCATTGAAACCTGAACTGGATCAGTATGGCTTCAAGCCAAAAAAATCAATGCTTAAATGCCTCCCTGTCCTTTATTCATATCCTTAAATGCCAGAACTATGTGAATAAATAGATGCCCAGACTTCTTCAGATACAAAGAGGGCTTCTTTAGCCCTCTCTTTCTCCATAGTTTGTCCTGAATCATTATAAAGTTCATCAATTCTGGTAAAACCACAGAGGGTGTGGCTGTTGGGATCTCATCTGTCCCAGTTCAGTGCTGTCTAGGGTGAAGAATCTGTTTGCTGGCATAACTGTCCCAGTGGTTGAAGAGGAGGAGGAAGGAGCTGCACCTAGTACATATTATTTTGCTGCCATTTCCCACTGCTGGCACCACTACAAATTGGTCAAGAAAGGGCCAAGAAAGGATGCAAGTGAGACTTCTGGAAGCATAAGTCACCAACAGGAACCTGACTTATATCTGAAAATTGTAATAGCTTCTCAAATAGGAAGTGATGCTATGAAATTGAACAAGTTAATCTCTACCATCCCTGTATGAATGAATGAATGAAAGAAAGAAAGAAAGAAAGAAAGAAAGAAAGAAGGTGCATTAGTTCATCAAAATGATACACATTTAATTTAGAGGTATTATTGCATATGGTAACTGATAATAATAATAATAATAATAATAATAATAATAATAATAATAATAATTTGTATTCCGCCTCTCCCTGTATTGGATCGAGGCAGGTAACAACAAACAAAAGAACAATAAAAATGCTACACAGCAAGTCACAAGTAAAAACATAGCAAAAAACAACCTAAAACTCCCCCCACCCCAATAAAATGCTCCCAATAAAATCAATCACGATCACATTCCTGTGGGAATGGCTATGCAACTGGAGAGTAAACATTCCAAGGGGTCAGTTAGGGAAGGCCTGCCAGAAGAGATCCGTTTTTATTGCCTTCTTAAAGGCCTCTAAAGATGTTATGTGGTGGATCTCCTCTGGCAGGTCAGTCCAGATTTTTGGAGTGGCAACAGAAAACATCCTCTGGGAAGTTGTTACTAACCTGATTTTTTTAGACTGCAAGAAATTCTTCCCAGAGAACCTGAGAGTGCAGGAAGGATTGTATGGGACGAGGCGTTCCCTCAGGTAAGCTGGACCCAAGCCATGTATGGCTTTATAGGTAATGACCAACACCTTATACTGTGCCCGGAAGCTAATAGGCATTCAGTGTAGGGATTTTAAGATAGGTGTAATAAGATTAAATTTAGAGCTCCCTGTAACCAATCTGGCTGCCATATTTTGAACCAGTTGCAGCTTCTGAACAAGGCATGAGGGTTGCCCCATGTAGAGTGTGTTGCAGAAATCGAGACGAGAGGTTACCATTGAATGTACAACCATTTCTAGGTTTTCCCGTTCCAGGAAGGGTCGTATCTGGCGTATCAGCCGAAGCTGATAACAGGCACTCCTGGCTGTCTCATCCCTCTGAGATGACAGCTGAAGCGACAAGTCCAGGAGTATCCCCAAGCTATGAACACAGTCCTTTAGGGGAAGTGTGACCCCATCCAGAACTGGAGAGCTTATCACCATTCCCAGATTAGGATTGTCTATAGCGAGTACCTCTGTTTTATTTGGATTCAGTTTAAGTCTATTTTCCCTCATCCAATCCATTACTGACCTCAGACAATCATTCAGAGGGGAGAAGCCATCCTTGGTCACCGAAGCAGTCTGAGACATGGAGAAGCAAATTTGGGTGTCATCAGCGTACTGATAACACCCCGCCCCATGTCTCCAGATTATCTCACTCAGTGGCTTCATGTAAATGTTGAATAGCATTGGAGACAGTATCGCGCCTTGAGGGACACCCGATTTGAGCTCCCTCTTGGCCGAACAACTGTCCCCAAGTGACACCATCTGGAAACTACCCAAGAGGTAGGACCGGAACCACTGCAAAGCAGTGCCCCCGATTCCTAACCCTCTCAGGCGTTCCAAAAGGATACCATGGTCTATGGTATCGAAGGCCGCTGAGAAGTCCAAGAGCACCAACCAGTGTCACACTTCCCCTGCTGATGCACAGATGGAGCTTATCGACCAAGGAGACCATGGCGGTCTCAACTCCATATCCTGACCTGAAGCCAGTTTGAAATTGATCAAGATAATCGGTGTCAGCCAAGACTGCTTGCAGTTGGTTGGCAACTGCCCTCTTGATCACCTTGCCCAAAAATGGAAGAAGAGATACCGGCTGATAGTTAGATTTCTCCAGGGGATGAAGGGAAGGCTTTTTAAGAATAGGTTTAACCACAGCCAGTTTTAAACTGGCTGGAAAACTGCCTTGCCTGAGGGAGCCATTAATTATAGATTTTAACAAACTCATAGTTGCCTACCCTCCCTGGATGGCCAGCCATGAAGGGCAGGAGTCAAGAGGGCAGGTGGTCTTTTTGACCTTAGCAAGCAGCTTGTCTACATCATCAGTACTCAGAGACTGAAACTAATCCAAATTAATCTCATTAACAGAGTTGCTGGACACATCTCTAGACGATTCTGTGTTAAGGCTGGAGTCTAAGTCGGCCCTTATCCGAGAGATTTTATCTGCAAAGTAATCGTTGAAAATATCACAACAGGCCTCCGTGGGTTGTAATAATGGATTCAATATGGAAGGCGTCTGAGTTAACTTCCTTGAAAAGCTCTGCCGGACGAGACTTCGCATATGCAATAGATGCAGAAAAGAAAGATTTCTTTGCTGCATTTATTGCCACTCGATAGGCTTTAAGGGAAGTCCTATGATGTGCCTTGTGGGATAGGGATCGAGTCTTTCGCCAGAGGCGCTCTAGTCGTTGTACTGCCCACTTCATCCTTCTAAGATCTTCAGTATCCCAAGGATTTCTATTCGAAGCAGGCTGAAAAGGACGCTTGGGAGTGATTGTGTCGATAGCCTTTGTGAGATCGTTGTTCCAGGTAGACACCAAGGTTTCGACAGATTCACCGACGTTACCAGCCATTGCACCCTCTAGGGCTTCCTGGAACCTTTTGGGTTCCATTAGCCTTCGAGTGTGGACCATTCTAATAGGTCCACCACCCCCGGGGGGGGGGGGTTATGAATGGTGGCCTTTAGTCCAACCTTAACCAGGAAATTGCGCTACCTGTACTTAGCAAGCAGATGTATCCATGAAATATCCATGTTAAATAGGGAGGCGATATAGAACTTCCATCAGTGACATGTATGGGAGTGCTAAAAGGAGTGTGGGATAGAGGAATCATAGTAGCTCCTCCAAGGACTCCTTCAACTATCCCTTTCTCCTAAAAAGCTAGTTCCATAGGAAGGATAGTTAGAATCACTGTGACATCGAATTATCTGTACAAAATGAATTCCCTCACATCACATGAGCCTTCATTTGTAGCCATTACGGTCACCTGAAGCCACTGGCCATGATATCCAGTGGATTTTGGGAGTTTTAGCCTCAACAAACTAACTTGTCTGAGCTCTACTTGGAAGTTTTGCAACCTAGACACAGTGAGAATGAGGCCACAGTTAGAAGAGGCATGTAGAAAATTGGTGTGGCCCTGGATTGGATTCATGAACATGCTGCATTAGTAAAGGTTGGGGTTCAACATTTTAGCTCTCAAAACCCATATCTGCAGAGAATCAGAAAGCAATGCCCCGGAGGAGTATATGTAGATACTGAAAATACTTTTTTTCTGGGATGGGGTAGAGTGGCCTGTTGCTTAGGGCTGCAAGAGAAAACTGAATACAGGAAGACAGTGTAGAATATACAGTTAATGCTTTCTTGTTCTGGCATATCTGTGTAAGTTGCTAAAGTTTCTGTAGCTGACCTCTTTGATGTCTTGCATCCAATTAATTAGGCTTAGGAAACAATACATTTCAGTCAACGCTTCTAAAATTACCACTCTGTACTCAAAGGAAACCATTCTCAGTTTGCAAAAGGACTAACAAAACCCTTGCAATTATCAAGTTGGGGGTAGGGTTGACAATATGATGGCAGCAAACCTATTGATTGCATATGCAGCATAATTCCATTTTTCAGGGCAGAGGGGTTAATTGAAGAAACAATTAACTGCATTGCTGTCTGATTCATAAATTAAATGTATGCTTGTTCAAGGATTTAATTTTGGCTTAGAAGGTGAAGCGTTGGGACTTCTTGATTTTAATTGTGTATGGATTGACAGAAAAACCCCATCCTCAGATTCTTGACTTCTTTTTAAACAAAGAAACTTTTAATTAGATTTCTTGTTAAGGCTAGCTATTTTTGCATTGTTGACATAAACCTCTGCATGCTGTTTATCTTTTGCAGATTTGTACAGCTGGAGAGAAAAGTGTTGCTTGCAGCAGAAAGGGGCTCACCAAACTGACACTGCATTTCCCCCTTTTACATAATCTGTATTTCTTCTTCAAGAAATATTCAGACAGTTTGAAGGCAAGAATGTAACAAACAAACAAACCTACACTACTTCATTCACTCTTGTGGACAGAGAAAAGCATATATTAATTCACACTCAGTATATTTTACCTGTACTAATGACCAAAGGATACGCTTTGGCAACAGTGGGTAAACAACAGTTTTTCATAGTGTACCACAAACAGGCAAGTGTTACTGTCATTGGCAGCTACTGGTAGAAATAGAAAGAATATTAGAAAATATTTTATTTAGTGGTTAACAGTTTCTCCATTCCCACAGTTTATCCCTCTAAGAAATAAACATGGGGAAGTGAGTGAGTGTGTGTGTGTGTGTGGGGGGGGGGGGTCAATCCAATAGTGTTGTCACTAATGTTTCTGTTATTAAAGCCTCAGGTTATAAATCATAATAGAGTTGTGGAAGTGGGATAGAATGCAACAGAATGAGCAGAGCGAAGGTTGAAGGAGTCTAAGGATGAGCGAATACAACAGAGCAGGTGGAGGGAGAAACTATTCACTACTTTGTGGAGCGCTACATACATTAATACAAGAGACCTCACTACTGCAAGGAATCTTCTTAGAGAGAGTTTTGAACCCAGGGAAATCAAGGAGATTTATTACTTTCAGACACCATCACTGTAAAGATCTGAAAGACATGTACCACCTTGCCCAGCCATTTGAAAATTCAGGGCAAGGGATATGATTTGCATCTTTCTGGATCCTTTGGTATTCTATCCCACTCTAACAACTATATAAATATACTTTATAAATTAAGTTTTTAATATAACTCTGTACTGCATCTGAAGAAGTAGGTTTATATCCAATGTAAGCTAATGCTAAAATAAAAAACAGTTAGTCTTAAAGGTGCTGCAACATTCTTTTTTATTTTCTCCCCTTCCTTTCCTCCTTTTTATGTTGCAAGAGACTAACACAACTACTTCTTTGAAAAATTACTAATATAAGTAGCACAGAAATTTATTCTTCTTATTATGCAAGAAGTTTGAAATCTAGTGAACCAGACACCTACTTAGTATAAATAACATGTTATATCTATTTTTAGATTTATTTTCACAAAAATTCTATGGTGACAAGAAATCTATGGTACCACATAGCATTTTGAAGTGGGCAAGCTGTTGTTCCTTTACCACACGACAACACAACATACCTGATCTGAGATCCGCATTTTAATAGCCCAGCCATTTTAGTTCTATAAACAATTAAACAATACATAAAGATGCTGTTATTTTGGTATATTCCTTGCTAAAATACTAAGAGCAATGGTGACTGGTAGACACCTCAGAGAAGAATGAAACATTACTTTAGACCTGCTGTAAAGCTAGCTTGACGAACAGAATCAAAATTTGAGAGAAACAACATTTCACAACTCTTTACATTTTTAAGATAAAGATATCTCATTGACCTAGCTCAAAAGGAAGTATATCCACCATGATGTAAATGTTGATATCTACAAAGATAATGCAAAGAAACAAAACAAAACATATGGACTGATATGTGAGTGAGTGTGTGTTTCTGTGTGCATGTTTAATGCAGGAAACCTCAAACAGTACCAAAAAATTCAGAAAGAAATCTTGGAGGCCTTCTAGTACAAACTAAAGTGAAGCCATTTCTCACTGTTTTAATTTGATGGCAGCCCTATTTATTTCTCATGCAAGTGTCACACTCAGATTAATTTAATGCTCTACATAAATTGTTTTAATTCAGAATATCTCCCATGCATCAAGCCTCCACAGAATAAGCCACATAAGTAAGATCACATTCCAAAGCCTGGAACATTAGGTCTACTCATTAATTTGTTGATTCTGCCCTTTAGAATTTGGGAAATTAATCCATTGCTGCTAACTTTATTGAAACCATCTAATTGTAGAATTATATTAGTTGATTCCTCGCGTTGGTTATTAGTTTTCAAAACAGACCATAGGATTTATATAGAAAAGTGCCAGGATTGTTATTGTTGGCTCCTATGAACTCATTTTGTTATTGGCTCCTTCAAAACTACTCTTTTTCTCACTTTCAATGAGGTGTTGAAAACTGTCTAAGAAAATGTGACCTAAAGCATGGAGTGCCCCTAACCACCTTTTTATTGGTTTTTGACACTGATTTGCATCTTTTTCTGCCACTTTCCATCTCCACCCTGGAAAGATATACATGGTTCTGTCACCCATCAAACACCTTATTCCACCAATGCTCCCTACCCAATTCACTCCTTACCTCTGAGAAACTACTACTGAGGATTGAGAAACTCTGGAAGAGGAATGGGGGGAATCACATGGGCCAATCTGTGACTGAGTATATTTTCCATGAAGACTAAGCTGCCATTAGAAACATCCCAGTGAAATAGCCTGCATAAATTTGGCTGTAATTTCTAATTACACTTCAAAAGGCTAACTACACGCTAATGAACAGAATAGTCATATTCAGGCATTCAATATAAGTTGTGAGATCCAGAAAATGATCACTCCTGAAGATTTTAAAACCCAGGACTTTATCACATGAGCCTCGGTCTCGCCTCAAGTCTCATCACTATTGCATTATTAACAGAGAATTAAAACATGCAGGTTTGGAAGCTTTTATTACCACATCTCTCTTCAATAATACAATTGGTGCATTTTATGCCATCCACAGTCCCTGCATCCTCATTTCCTCATTTCCCATTAACTCTGCCTTCCTATCCTATGCCCTACCCAGTATGTCTTTCTTTTCTTTTCTTTTCTTTTCTTTTCTTTTCTTTTCTTTACATTTGTATTTATAATGCAATTCTGGAGTTATGGGAATGTGATTTAGTTTGTTTTTTAAGGAGGAAAAAAAGAAAGTTTAAATAAGTATAAGGAAGGGAGAAAACAAGCTGCCAGGAATAACAAGAGGAGAGGGAGACAGTGAAAGAAGGAGACTGACTGCCCAGTACTGAGACTGCTGTTGATTGCCACATTCACACCTGTGAAGTAAGTGGCCAGCACAACTGGCCACTTATTGCCCTCTAAACAATGCTTCAGAGGCACAGCTGCAACAGATCAGAGATGACACTGTGTGATAGGTACTATTCTCACGGTAACATTGCTGTTTAAAACCTGCATATGATAAAGTCCCCAATAGAGGGAAACAGTCCTTCAGATAGCTTGGATCCAAGTCATATAGGAGTTCATATATCGGAACCAAGATTTTTGAAATGAGCTGGTAGCCACTGAAGGTATTGTATCAAGATATGTGAGGTTCCTTGTAACTGATCTATTCCACAGTTTGGCTGCAGTATTTTGGACCTGCTGAAGCTTCAGACTATCTTTCTAATGCAGATGTGCATGGAATTAATCATAATCGAAGTGGAATGAAGCAAAACATGAAACACCGTGGTTGGATCAGACATTTCCAGGAGGTACAAACTGGAATTAGCTGCCTGTTTAGGCTTTAAGCAGAAATAAACCACCCAAATGAGGGGCTAGAGCTGCCCATTTTTGTTCCTGAAAGAGCCCACAGCAACCAAATCGCGTGGGCTCCCTCCGCACCAAAAAAGAACCCGCTAAAAGCACTGTGGCACGTTGACACAAGTGCGGAACCCTGATGTGTGGACACTGCAACGCACTCCTGCCATCATGGTGGCCCCTGGGAGGACAGGAGGCTGCCATGATGGTGCCGCCACCACTGCGTGCTAGGGCTTGGGATACTCCACACTCCCAAGCTCTAATTTTGGCTCCAGGGTGCCAGAAAGCACCCATTTGTACTGGGCCTGAAATACATTTAATCTAGTAGTTTGTTATAACTTCTACAGTTAATAAGCTCTTCTGTATGGAATCATCTTTGGTTATTTTAAAAGAAAAATTACGAGAGAGAAAATAATTTTTAAAAATCTGCAAAAGAATGCCCAAGGCAGCATCACAGGGAGCAGCACTGTTCACATAGGGCACTGCTTCTACCTCTAGGCTTTGATCGTTCATCTTAAACAGAATCCTAAACAGTACCCCACGTATGTCTGCAAGTGAATATTACAGGTAAGGATTGTTACTAATAAACCCATTGTCTTTCACTTTTTTTTAACCAATGGTGGGTTTTCTCAATGAGAAACCTCTTGATAAAAGCAGAGAGGGAGTTCCAGTGAGGAATCCATGGTTGACAATCATTCTGCATTTGGCTCATGGAGAAGGGAAAATGCTGGTGGCAAAACCATTGGCGAGAGGAAGGTGGAGTCAGTTTAGACCTCCTCGGAATTTAGAGCATCACTGACATTGCTCACATATCTTGTGGGCCACACAGCCTGCATAGAGATCATCAGGAATGGGATGATTGAGTGTGGGGTGTGTGAAAAAGCCATTGGGAGACACAGCAGCTGGACAGCATGCCTTTAAAGGGCTTTCATTCTTTGAAGCACATTATATCTGCAGGTCCTCTTTTCTTAACCAGGATGAGAAGTAAATTGGGATTAAGAGAATTTTACTATGGCTTGAGAAATCTGCATGATTAATAATATACCTCACTGAGTGTCTTCTTTTGTGGATTGCATTTAAGAGGGTGTAAAACTGGAAGACAGCACTGTATCTTGAAATCAAAAAGCATAACCTTGTGACTTAACAAAGTTTGCAAAACAGAAGGGTGGACCACAAGTTAAAGACTGGATTTGAATTTATTAGACATTCAAAATTTAGCTTTATAGAAGATTGTTTATGAACAAATGGTAGCGATCATGGGAAAGTGAAATTATTGGATGTTATTGTAGCAAGTCAGTTAAGCCTGAGAAAGGCAACATTGTAACAAGTACAGAGGCTGTTAAAGAATGAAAGGTTTAGCTGTACTAAAGAGATCCTGCTCCTGCTGATATAAAGCTATTGCAAACACTAAGAAGACAGAAAAGTGAGATGGGAACTGTGTACTGCAGTTTTTTCTTTCTGTCTTATTTTAAAGTATAGCACTACATTAATTAACTATGACAATGACCATGAGTAAGTCTGGAGAAAGAAGGGGATCAAATTATCTGTCAGGGGACAGATCTGGATCCCTTGATGTTCAAAGAGTGGTGAATGAATATAAACTAATAAAATGAGGGATGGCCCAATGAGAGTGGATTTGACAAGAATGAGATTAAGAGGTGAATTTAAGAGGTGCTTTGACACAAGGCTTTGCTGAGATGAAGCAGATGAATGAGGAAGTTCAGATTTTGGTAACAAAACCAGATCCTATGCATTTTGAGATGTAGAAAGATGTGGATAATCTTGCTCTGATGGAATTAATAGAAAAAGAATTCTGTTTAAGGTTTGGAGGTGTGGAGGAAAATACTGATCAAGATATTATAGAAAAGATTATTACAATTTTTTCAATTCTGTTTATTGGATGTTAAGCAAATAAAAATTATTAAAACAATGGTACAATGTCTCCTTACTTACTTACACAAACTCACATGTATCCAATTCTACAGACAACATAACATCATAACACAAACATGGCAATCATTCCACGTTCATCATTGCTTCCTTGAACTGCTCGTTCTCTGAGGTTTTACTTGTTTTGTTATATAGTTTACCATATTTATGACCTTGAATTTGTACACTCTATCATTCTAAGAATGCATTTTCCTTCAAAATTACTAATATTTGCTTCTCACTTCCTTCTCTAATTAGGTTCCAGGAGAGAGAATAGTGTAGATCTTTAAAATAAAATACAGTAAGATTCAATTGATTTTATTCCCACCGTCACTATATTACCCTATATTTTAGCCATATATAGCAAGACCTTTTCCCAGTCCTTTAAAAGCTTCTAATTTGAACTCCAACATAATGTTTCAGACAACAAATCCATTTCAATCAAGATAATTACAATTTCCCCAGATTGTTTGAATTTAAGAGATGTGGCAATGGAAGTGGACTGCATCTGCAGAATAAATTTCCACTATGCAAAACTGAGAAAGGTGCCAATAGATATTATAATTCATTTTACTAAGATGTAGATAAAAGATCATATTGTGCAACAACACTTTGAAAATAGCTTAGTGGTTGATGGGAAATGTGCTATTTTTCTTAAGGAAAACCAGGTGCATACATTGTCTAAAAGAAGGGATTTTTTTTAACTGAGAAGCTTTAATAAAGAGGGACTCCATTCAGATGGGACAACTTAGAAGAAATTAGTGTTACCTTTAAATAAAAAAGATACAAATGGAATTCAATGCATAAAGTGAGAGAATTTTTTTGGAAAGGTTCAAGAAGGACTTGGAAGAAAATGGGAAGTGTGTCTTTAAGGGAAAAAACAAAGGAAATGTAACTTTTGCAACAAGAGAGAGATTTGGATGTGGATTCTTCAATAAAAGGTGCTTTGGGGACTACTCCATCTGGATCATCCAAAAATGCATTAAGAATATTTATGTTGGAATGTGAGTGGACTGAACACCCTGCAAAAAAGGAGGAAAATGTATTTCATTTTTTGAAGAAACTTAAACAGAATAGGAATTAGTTACAGGAAAAAATCATTCTAAGAAAAAGGCTGTTAAATATTTAAGTTGTAAAGGACAGGGGGATAAATTTGTTTTTGCTGGACTGACTAAAAGAAGAGGAATGGTTTTATACAAAAAAAAAAAATCCCCAATTTGCTCCTGAAGTGGTTTTGGTGGACAATCAAGGTAGGTTTCTAGGAGTGGAAATTTATATTCAAGAAGTGAAGACTTTGATTTTGGTGGCTTGGTGGACATGTGATAAAGCTAAAAGGATTTGGATACAAATAATAGATAGAAGCAGAAGATTTTGAAAATAAATATTTAAACATGAGATTTGGGGGAGGGGGGCTTTATGAAAATACAATTAGAAAAAGACTGAGGAAGCTTGTTACAGTATATGATCACAGCATTGAGACTGTTACATGCACAACAACAGAAAGATTTGGCAACACAAACAGGTGAGTGGGTGGCAAAATGGATGGACTTTGCAGATGGTTAAATTGACTGTTTTAATTCTTTGGTATGAAGATTTCTTCAAGAGTAGAAACCTTCATTGACTTTTTAAGGCAACGTAAAGATGATTTAATGGTTGCAATATTTGATTAAAATAGATTAGAATGTTTGTGATAATAGAAAGAATAGAAAGCATTAAAAAGTAATTAGGTTAATTAGAGAGGTTGCGATACGATAGCAATAAATGACCAGTGATGTTCAGATCACAAGTACTTCTTTCCTTTTTTCTATTAATGCATGGCGGGGGGGGGGGGGCAGAACTGAACACTTGCGAGTGGGAAGGGCCCATATATCAAACAGGCAACTCTTGGACTAGGAGCAAAAATGAACCTGTAAGCACAAAAAATCCAATGCAGTGTGGGATCCAGATAAGTGCTGCATCTGTTATGCAGAAGTAATAAAGCAGAAGACACTGCTTTAACTGCCATTGCTCCATATTATGGAGTCCTGGGATTTATAGTATTTTGTGGTACAAGAGCTAAACAGAGGGTTTGGAGATGTCTTACCTACAGCATCCTCATGAGTTGGGGTTGACTCAAGGGAAGTTAACAGTAACAAATTATCAACATTTGGGGAACTAGGACATATCATCCTGTTTTTATCTCAGTGCAACACATTATTTTGGCTGTGTAACTATCCAGACAATTGAAATTACATCTAGTTTGCACCTGAACGTAAATCAGGATGGGAATTATGTGGCCTTCCTGATAGTGTTGGAGTATTATCCCCCGGATTCCTTCCCATTGGCTCTGCTAGCTAGGCCTGCTGGGCATTACAATCCAAAAATTTTCTGGAGGACTAACCCCTAAATCATCTGAATCTTAATTGCTAACACTCCCTGAAAAGCACACTAATAAATGTACAGCTGTAAAAGGGCCCAAAACACATGGGCCAAAAAGTGCAACTTCTGGCCACTTTGGGGACAGGGCTTGCAGATGACATATATCTCTGGAGTGGCCAGAAGCCACTCTGAGGCTGCCTGAAGCCATCCAGAAAAGGAGCAGCAAAAAGTCGCTCCTTGCTGGCAGTTAATTCAGGGCTGCAACAGTGGCCAGCTTCAAGATTGTAACATCTGGTCACCATAGACCCAGCCCAATTGGGGGCTGGCCAGGGCTGAAGGGGCCCGAGCAAGGACGTAGCTAGAGGGGGGGTTTGGGGGATCTGGTCCCCCCCTTCAGGCCTGGGGGCATTCAAGCTCCTTCTTCCCCCCCTCCTCCTCTCCATTAAAACCACGGAGCTCGGAGAGGGAAAGGGGGAAAGACAAAGCAAGCTCTTTCCCTTTCGTTTCCATAGGAGTCTGGCTTCCACTCCAACTCTGCAACTTGAGTACTTTATCATACTAGGCTGTTGTAGAGTGATTGCCATGGCAACGTGCTGTGGGATTATGGATGTTGTAGTTCAGTGACCTCCCCCATCTCTCTATCTCTGGCTGAGCTTTCCAAATGCCCCTCACCAAACTGCAAAGCCCACAATTCTATAGCATGGGGGAATCTACACTGTTGATATAATACCCTTTGACACCACTTTAAGTGTTGTTGCTCAGTTCTGTGGAATCCTGGGATTTGTATTTTTACAAGCATTTTTTTCCTTTCTAAAAGAGTACTGGTGCCTCACAAAACGACAAATCCCAGGGGTTTGGGGTTGTTTTTTTTAGTAGCCCTGGAAGTTAAAAGTGGTGTCAAACTGCATTATTTCTACAATGTAGTAGCTCACAGTGTTGCCACTGCTAAAGTTAAAACAGAATATAGTTCCATTACAGTGCATTGTGCTCTGGGTGGTTGTTGTTGTTGTGTGCCTTCAAGCCCTTTCCAACTTATGGCAACCCTAAAATGAACCTATCCTGGGGTTTTCTTGGCAAGATTTGTTCAGAAGAGCTGTGCCATTGCCTTCCTCTGAAGCTGAGAGAGTGTGACTTACTCCCCAAGGTCACACACTGGGTTTCATGGCTGAGGTGGAAATCAAACCCTGGTCTCCAGACTTCAGAGTCATAGTCCAACACTCAAACCACTACAACAAATTTTACCTTGTGGGTCTTACATGACAAATACCAAAACCCATACATTTGCAGTAACTTTATTAAGCCAACCTGCAGCAATAATCTACTTTGAGACTGCTTTGAGACTGCCCTGGCTGGCTCAGTGCTAGGGAATTCTGGGAACTGTATGGTACAAACACACACTGCAGCCAGGAATTCCACTGGAGGACATACATCTTTCCCCTCTTCATCCCTTGGCCTGTTGGCCTGTTGGACTGTCTTGTTTATGTTTTAATGATATCCAGTGCATTATTGCTGACCTGCCATGTTTGTTGCATAACCACATCGTATGTTTTTCTGAGCGATGTGATATTAAAATAGTTTAACAGTTTTTATATTGAGTGTTCAAGATGGATGTGTTTGTGATCAGAAAGAAAATAAGTTCTGACAGCAAACTAAAAGAGGTAAGCACATTAAATGTATCACAACTTCATTATAGGAAAAGAAGTGAAAGTTGTCAAATTGGCATATAGAAATAAAATTATTTGTAGTGGAAGAATTATATTTTAATCTTTTGAAGTCTTTTATTACTGTACTAACAATTACAATAAAAGTGTAAATCTATAGTGTAATAAAATATACTGGTTTGTCAACTGGTCAATGAGAGGCTAAGTTAGTTTTACGTTTTAATATACAGTCCGTCCTTGCCTTACGTGGGGGATCCATTCCGGATCCCGCCGCGTAAGGCGAATTCCGCCTATGCTTGAGCCCCATTGGAAACAATGGGGCTCATGCGCGGCGGCATGGGAGCGCGCGGGGCGCAACAGGCGTGCACGCCCATTCAATTGAATGGGACGCACCGCCCCTTCCGCCCCGTGCATGCCCTGCGGCTTGAGCGCATATACTCAAGGCTGCGTATGGCGCGCCCGCGTATGCGCGGGTGCGCTGTATAATAATAACTCTGACATAAGCATTACATTGTTCAGGGACATAGCTGGACCCCCCTTCCATTAGAAAAATGAATGATGTGTGCTGCTGCCCTGGCACACCCAAGCCCCATTATAATGGTGGCACTTAGTCTGGACCCCCCCCCTTCCTAAAATCCTGGCTACGTCCCTGGCCCGAGGCTGCTCCAAGCTGCCAGTCTGCTTCACCCCATTAACCCCATAAGTTCAGTTTACAGTCTTGTAACTACTGAACAGGACACCACACACCAGGTTCTCATCTTTTTAAAAAAAATCAAATGCCAGTTCAATTCATGCATAAGCTCTGGAGGCCGGGTTTCCTTCTCCCTATCTAAAACAGATTCCCAGAAATTCCCATTGTAACAGCTGACCCATACTTTTCCAGCCTCTCGATTGCTAGGTGCAGGTGAGAAGGGATTGGAACTGTTTCAAGAAATGCCTTAACACTTCTAACTGCCAGTTCTTATCCTAAGGGTGGCATTGTTATTATGTTGTTATTAATCCAGCCCTTCTAACTCCACAAAACTGAATGATGGTCCAATAAATCAGTTCCTCTTGATTAACTATAGCATAAAACGATAGATGTTTAATCCTGCATTTATTAACCCTGGATATCAACTCTAGCCTGGAAAATGCAGTTTTCACTGAACACTACAATCATTTCAGGAAGGAGAGTTTTCTTAGCACTAAATCTTTATGATAAATACAGTACCTAACAGACCTAATAATTGCAGACTGTACTAATTACCTTAAGGAGCTATACTCCAATAATATACTGAGTGGACCACAAGTCCCCCAGCTTCAGGCCTTTGCTCATTAAGCCAAATTAGTATGATGAATGGATAAGGTTATGTGGTTCCATCCACAGTTGACAGAGCTTGTTTATCACAAACTGGGGAGGGAGGAAGAAAGAGCTGGGGAGTAAGGATAAATCAGAATTATAGCCGGTCATCTTCAAGCACAACCAGAGAAATTAGATATCATTCATGGCATACTTCTGCTCTTGGTTAAATCTTGGAAATTACCATGATGTTCCACCATGATTAATCAAGAATTATTTCTGATTACCATGTAAGAAAAGGGCCTTGAAAGAGTGCTGTGAGATGCCCTGGTTTGAAGAGATCTAGAGTGAAGCTAAAACATTTATCCATTCTGAGTCACTCATGATGCTAAAAGCTTGTGACTATAACTTTGATGATTTGATACTTGTCAAGTAGCTTTCACAAAATGTACTTGGGACATGTGAAGAACACTTGAGGCACTGGTTTTATTTGTCCAAGGCCCTTAATTAAGGATAGGGAGTGAAAGAGATGATCAAGGACACCACAAATAAAAAACTGCTGCCACTCCTCTCTTTTGCCCTCTCTTACCTGTTCCTCTCTTTTCATATCTCCAGTTCTTAACTATCCCTATTGTCTGCTTTTCCACAAAGAACTGAGTCCTTAAGATGATCGACAGCTGGCAAAAGGAAAATGTTATTTTCACAGACAAACCTGAATTTCAAGATTTATGGAAGGAAGTAAAACAAAAACCATAAAACTTTGAAATAAGACATGGTTTATAGTACACCATCTCTATCTGGACTATATCATTCCATGATGCAGGTAAAAGATTTCAGGTTTAAAGACTTCCTCATCTTAAAACAAAACTTCACTGCACAGATAGGCAACTAGCATGCCAGAGCAAGAAATCAAAATTAACCTTCCCAGTAATTTGCTGTTTATGGCTGGTGCATCCTATGGTATATGAGATTTGTAGTCTGGTGAAGCATTAGAGCTCTTTGATTGTGAATTCTAAATAACCCTCCCTAAATTACAAATCCCAGGATTCCTTAGGATGGAACCATAGCAGTTAAGGTGGAATCATAGTGCTATAATTGTGTGACGTGAGCACCCACACTGCATACTGGATAAAAATGGCATCCAAACAGGTTCCTTGGGTTATATGGGGCTCAGGTGCTCAGAAGGTAATGCTCTTTGGGGACAGCCCTGTGATCTTTTCACACTACACAATTATAGTTTTATGATTCCACTTTACTATAGGGTTACATAGGATGCAGCCATCACAGTTAATCATAGCATTACAACTGTGAAGTTTGAAGGGGTCCCCTGACCTGTTTCCTCTTAAAGCTCAGGGTTTAATCGTAATTGTGCCCAGGGCTGAACCTCCAGTATTGTCCCCATTCTACTCTAGGGAAGGCCCAATTTCAGGAAAGGCTTCTCATGTAAATAATTAAGTATGGGCTGAATTTAAATCCATCACCTTTGTATTGCCTTTTTATTCCTGAGTGTGTGTACAGTCGTAACCTCTTAATCTTCATTCTGTTGTTATACATTGGATTTCACTGTGTTTGAAATGTGTTGTTAACCACTTTGGAGACTGGTAAAGGAAGGAGTAATCATAATCTCATGGTTTTAGTCTGCAGAGGAATTGTTAAAGAAAAGCTTTACAGTTGAATGTAGAATCTGGTCCTAAAGCAATTAGGTTCCTGGAAACTTCTGAACACAAGCTGCTAGAAGTTCTCCTCCACAAATTCTAATGAAATGGAGGTGATGACTACTGTGTAGCTTTTATTTAATTTTAAAGAGGTTTGGGGCTTGACAGACTACCCCGAAAGGATGGGCTGGAGCCGCCCATTTTTACTCCTGACGGAGGCTGCACCAACCAAACAACACGGCCTCCATCAGGACTAAAAAGAACCTGCTAAAAGCTAGTTCTTTTAGTCTCCACAGCAGGCGCCATGAGTGTGGCAATGGCGCACTTGCGCACAGCGATGACACACGTGTAGCACCACAGCTTTTAGATGTGGCACCACACTTGCATCATCATGGCTGCCCCCATGTGGATGGGGCCATGCCATGATGGCACCACCGTTGTGTGGTAGGGCTAGGGACCATGTGGTCACTCCACAATCCCAAGCCCTAAAATCGGACCATTTATGCACATAAACTTTCTGAAATGCCTTGTCACCTTCCTGAAGTTAACAATTATATCTTAAATTGGTTTTTTTTGGGGGGAGGAGGGGAAGCTTCAGAAATATGTTTAAGAACTGTTAATAACATAACAAGAGACATACTTTTCACATGTTCACATTTTCATCAAGGCATCTGACACATCCCTAAAATCATTTTTAGTCAAGAGCTGACAACTTATATCCAATTTTCTCATATCAGAAGTTTGCATTTACTTGTACCAGTAAGTATCACTTTACACTTGCATACGCTGAACCATGTATACCATTTTATTACCCATTTCCCAAGTTTCTGAGCATCCATCAATCCCTTCTTGTTTTAATCACCCAGAATAAATTGGTGTCACCAGCTCTTGGAGCACTAGATATTCTTGAAGCATCTTAATTAAGAACACAAAATAGTAAATGCACAGCCTCATATGTATGCTGTGTCTTTTGGAGCCTAGTCCTCAATGTTGCAGTGCCAGCAAATACCCTTTCAGCATAATTAGTAGCTGCATTTTGGAGTTCTTTGAAAACTCACCTGCTGGTTGTGTAAAGCAAAAGTAATTCATTAGGAGAAAGTTAATAAATCTGATAAATGTTCCTGCTAAAAACACAGGTGGGACTAGTGGACTGTACAAATTCTGCCAGGCTACCAGGTGTAGCTACATGTTTTTCCATGTCACTAAATGCTTAACCTATCATTTTCTGACTGCCCAGCCCTCCCCATGACCATAGCCATGCATCATGGTCTTCATGACTAGTGGAGGAGAAGTGGAGGACAAAGGATAGCCAAGCAACCATATGACTCCATTCCTGCAGCCAGCAGAAGAAAAATTCTCCTGGATCTCTGGAGGATCTCTTGGAAGGAAGTCCAGGAGGATGCATTTTTATCCTAATAGTGAGATGAGGAATGGGGTTGGCTGGCTTCCCTTTGTCCTCCTCATCCTTCTCTGGCCACTGGGCAGCCATGGGGAGAAGCATCCAGTTAGTTGTTAGTTAGGTAGGAAGAAGTTTTAAGTTATGCCTGCATATGTCACAAGCAGGATGCCAACCCATTTTCATTCCTCCTCTATAACCACTGGTATCATGTAGTAAATATACTACACTACACAATATGGATGGAAAGAATATTTTCCATAATTCATTTTCTGGACAAAGAAATACATTTCCAAACACACTGGAAACTTGGTGAAGAAAAATAGAATAGAGCAAGAATTTTGCACAGGTTTTGCCGGGTCCTCACCCATCCTGATATGTTTCAGGAAATAAATCTGCACAGAAATACAAATAAGTATTTTGCACCAAAAATACAGAAGTGGGTAGTTATACAAAGAACAAATTTTTCAGAAGTTGTTGTATTCAGCAATTGTTTTTCATGCAAAAACATTATTTTTGCACAAAAATTGCTTTTATCCGGAGTTTTGTGGGGAGAAAAATGTGTTTTGTGCACAGATATACATGTGGTTCCCCCCCCAAAAAAAACCCTGTTTATGTGCCATTTCCCCCCTACAAAAACCCATGAGTTTTGCACATAAAACCCCAAGTGTGTGTCTGGAAATAGTGTAGGGTTTTGGCACAACAAACATCCTTTGGTACCCTTTAAAATTGTACTGATGTTGGAAACTACTTACTTTACCAGACTGATCAGATTTAGAAAAGACACTTCAAAATATCTTCTAGTGCTACAAGAATCCTTGGAGAAAGACAGCAGTGGCCCTCTAAAGGCACCAATACTAAGAGGAGTTGGAGCCAGCATCCAGATTAGTGAAGTAGTACTGTATGACCAACCTCCATAAGCAACACCTCTCCTTTTATAGAAGCACTCAAGACCAGTTTCTCACACAGCTCTGTCCAAGGTCTTAATCTGGGGTCATGCCACATGACACAATTATAACTCTATGGTTGTATTTTAATTGGCAAGGATCCATCCTATGGAATCCTGGAATTTACAGTTTAAGGAAGGATTTTTAGAATTCTTAGCAAGAGAGCGCTAGTGTCTTACCAAACTACAAGGTTTCCAAAGGATTGAGCCATGACAGTTAAAGCAGAATCATAGTGCTATAACTGTGTAGTGTGAAAGGGATCTGTACTGCCTTCTCTCAATTTAACCTGTCTGTATTGGAATGACTGGGTCTAACCTGCCCTTACGTGCTCCTATCAGTAAGTACCATTGTTGCAGTCTGCTTCCCCTGTGAGTCCAGACAGAAAAGGACATTTACAGGGGGGTTGAGTTTATTGCCAGCCTCCAAGTGCATGTATATGGATATTGGTGCTGCTACAATGCCTAACTGGTAGACCACAGCAGTATCTTTGGAGAAGTTGTTGGTGTACCTGGCTGGGAGAGGATAGCAGTGTCACCTGGGCTCAAGCTCTCCCAGCTGGGTATGCTATTAGTGAGCAGGTAAGGAAAAGTGGGCAAGGAGGAGAGTAGCTGTGATCCAGAAGAACAACCTCACTTTGACCAGGATACCTGCCTGGAAAACAGACCACATTGAACATATGTACCTTTGCCTGAAGGCAAGGGATAGTCTGGGGATTCTGTTGGTATACAGACCACCCCATTGCCTAACAGACTTCCTAGCTGAGCTGACACAACTGGTCTCAGGCTTTTAGTGCTGGGGGACTTCAACATCCCGCGCAAGACCAGTTCTTTAGATCTAACAGATGCAACTCAGGGGTTCATGTGATCCATGACAAAACAAACAGCTTCATTTCATACTGAATTAACTGTAAGCTAATTGCCCTCAACAAGCTGGGTACTCATTTTAGCGACCTTGAAAGGATACAAGCCTGAGTCAAGCTTGGGCCATGGCTAGTATTGAACTTGCAATCTTATGGTTTTGAGTGAGCGGATGCCATACAGGCATTTAACCACTATGCCACCAGAGCTCCAGACCTACCCCAGCTTGTCTCTGGACCCACACACAGTGCAGGTCATACTCTCATTGCGGTCTTCAGTACAGAACAGGAGTATCTGTAGGCAGAAGTGGCATACACAATGGACATTGTCATGGACGGATCTCTTCCTGGTCATGGTTGGATTGACCAGGAAACCCCTCAGAGGTGGTGGAGCTATTAGAATAGTCCACCCTCGAAGGCTTATGCCTCCTTCAGAGAGCTAACATCTAGCGTCCCTCAGGGCACCATTCTGTCTCCCATGCTATTTTAATATATACATGAAGCCGCTGGCAAGATCATCCGAAGACATGGGACGTGGTGTTATCAGTATGCTGATGACACCCAAATATATTTCTCTATGTCTTTGACCACTGCAGTGACCAGGGATGGCATCTCCCCTCTGAATGAATGTCTGAAGGTGGTAATGGATTGGATGAGGGAAAATAGACTTAAATTGAATCCAAATAAAATGGATGTACTTACTATAAGCACCCCTAATCCGGGTATGGAGATATGTCAACCAGTCTTGGAAGGGGTCACACGTCCCCTAAAGGACTGTGTTTGCAGGTTGGGAGTTCTCCTGGACTCGTCGCTTCAGCTGTCATCTCAGATAGATGAGACGGCCAGGAGTGCCTGCTATCATCTTTGGCTGATACACCAGCTGCGACCCTACCTAGAGCCAGAGGACCTAGAAACGGTTGTACACTCACTTGTAACCTCTCGTCTCGATTTCTGCAATGTGCTCTACATGGGGCCACCCCTGCACCATGTTTGGAAGCTTCAACTGGTACAAAATATGGCAGCCAGACTGGTCATGGGAAAATCAAGATGCAAACGTATAACTCAAATTTTAAAATCCTTACACTGGCTGCCTATTAGCTTCTGGGCCCTACATGGCTTGGGTCCAGTTTACTTCTCCCATATAATCCTTCCCACACACTCAGGTCCTCTGGGAAGAATTTATTGCAGCCAAAGAAGACCAGGCTGGCTGCGACTTCCCAGAAGACCTTTTCAGCTCCAAAACTTTGGAATAACCTGCCTGAGGAGGTCCGTCACATTGCATCTTTAGATGCCTTTAAAAAGGTGATTAAGGCAGGCCTTCCCAGACTGACCTCTCACCAGAGTAGGATTACCATCTCTGTCCCAATTAGCCCACTCCTATTGTTATTTATATTTGTTTTAATTCCTTGACAGTTTAATGGATTGTTTTATTGTGAAGGGGGGAGGAATGGAGAGTTGGGGGGTTGAGGGAATGTTTGATTTTATACTGTATTTGAATTCTGTTGTTACCAGAAGGGAGAGGTGCGATACAAATAAATATTTTTATTAATTTTGTACTTTATTAATTTGCTATGTTAATTGACATGCATTTTTCATTGTTATTTTTATTATTGTTGTTATTTGCTATGTATTTTTTGCTATTTATTGCCATTGTGATTTGCTATGTTATTTTTATTGTTATTTCCTATGTATTTTCTTTACTGTTGTAACCTGCCTGGATTCTTTGTGATTGGCCGGGCTAAACATACATTATTATTATTATTATTATTATTATTATTATTATTATTATTATTACAATTTTTATGGTTATGTGTTTATCCCAACCATCTTGATCTGAATACCTATTAAATAGCCATTCCATCAGTACAACTATCTATATGAGATTGTTCTACTAATGAACCATCCTGACTGCCTAATTATTCACACTTTTGTGAACATTGTTATAATTCTGTCTTAACTAATTCTTTTCCAATGTCATGGGGAATTTGACTTCTAGCAAGAGGTTGTCATCTCTTACATCAAAAGAGAAAGGTAATTTATTCTTATCAGTTGTCTTCATCTAGCATGTCATTAAAATGATACCTTTATTGTACACATTCATATACATGACATCTTAAGTCATATTCATCTGCCATCCGCAATGCATGAAAGAACTAGCTATCCTTCACAAATCTTGGGGGGGGGGGGGGGTTGCTATTCCTAAAGTTCTGTCAAAAATCTTTTTTTATTATTAACATGCCCACCTATCAGTGGAATAGCCACTTTTCCCCTCATTTCTTTCTTTTATGATGATCTTGTCAAGAAATGATAGCCTCATCATAAGATAGTTCTAGGTTAAAACTGTACCAGGAAGAGAAGACAGGCAGAGCAGCAGTCTCAAGCACTTCTTTTGTTTATTCCCAAAGGAAAACTATAAAATGCCTGTGTGTAACATATTCCTTCATTGCACAAAATCTTTTTAAAAATATCTTTTATATTCAAAATTTGGTAGAATTACACTTCTGTGATCACCAGCAAGGCTGCATTCTAGTTATTCTGGCTCCCATTGGATGACACTATATTTTCTGAAGTTTCTAGATATAGTGAAAACCCAGATCATTAGATCTTCATTACTTGATAACTTTCTCATAGGAACATGTTTCACAGGTATAAAATCACAGACAGCACTTACATACCTCCGCATTTGCTCACCCCCTCCTCATATAACACCTCCCTTATATATCCTCTCTCTGTGGTTGTTCAAAAGCATGGTGGAAATTCCTGCACTCTACAAGAATGCACTGTAGTTTTATGGTCCTTTTTAATCAAAGATATTATTTTTACTACTATATTAGTACTACTACTCAATCGTACTACTATTGCTATTACTACTACTACTACTCAGTCACTATTACTACTACTACTCAAAACCATATACCCTAAAGGCACCCGATACCATCTGATCATGATTAGTACTTGGATGGGAGACTGTCATTGAGTACCACATGCTGTAGGCTATATTTCAGAAGAAAAAAATGGCAATATCTTAGTATACCTTGCCCAAGAAAACCCTGTGAAATTTATAGACTAGTTATAAGTTGACAGCTGACTTGAAGGTGCATCTGCACACACATGCACACACACATAGCCTGAATTACAAGGAAAGAAATGTCCCCTCCAATGTGTCTCCACGCAGAAGATCAACATTATCAGGACAAGCATACCTTAGAGTTAATGCTTCTTTTCTATCTTTACTGAAATCTTAAGCAGCTGCCAGCTTATTCTGCCCACCTTCAGTACAGTAAGAGTAGATATCTATTTAGGCAAGCATATATCAGTCAGCCAGACAGCATTTGATTTACAACATTCTAGAAGTAAAATGAGAATGTGTTAGAGGGAAAGTTTGCCTCTATTTGTTGCCTGACTACAAGAAGGAAAAACGAAGCAGCAACAAAACTTCCCTGCTTCTGTGTAGGAGAAAAGATGATTTTGCTTTCTGAACATAGTTCCGAGTAAACAGAAACCAAAACAAAGCCTTCAAAAGGGACAAGAAGGTTCCAAATTGGGGGAAGTCCAGCTACAGTTCTTTAGCCTGCAGTCCTGTTCACAATTACTTGGGAATAAATCTCACTAAATTCAGTAGAACTGTCTTTTGGATAGATGTGTAGCACTCTTAAAGTTCTATTAATTTCCATGGGAATGTATGGGAGTCAACCTTTCTCCCTTTAACATAAAGTGGATGGTAGAAGGAAGCAATCCATTTTATAAGCCCAATAAGGGCTGCTCATTCATCTGTGAAAAATGGAAGCGATTACTGTTGTGCTAGCTAAACTATCAGCCTTAACACTGTTTCCAAAAGTGCTATTCAATAAGAACTGCTCTCCTCCCTATCACACCTTCATATGTTTCCCAGTATTGGACACTTGAATCTTGAAAAAAGCTTATCACAGGCAGCATTTGATCCTGCCCACCCCATACCATTCTGTGCTAAATATAAAATGCTCTCTATCTGTTATTTTAATGTTTAACATCATCTGGTCCAGGTATTTAGTAAAGTGAACATAGGAGACCTTTCCTGGAGCACAACAAACATTTCCCTAAAGAGGGACTGTGAATAGAAAAATCTGAAGACAATGTAGATTACCACACGAAGCTTTCCTCCTGATGCTGTTGTGGCTTTTTAAACACCCAAAACAGTAATGATTCTTTTCACATTACCAAGCAATTGCAAACTGATAACAGGTTGACTATGGATCTTATCCATAGCCAACCCATCCCCTGTTGCCGACTGTTTCAATTGTTTTGAGTATTTAATTGTTTTAATGGTATTTTATGATGGTATAGTTTTGGGAGAGGGAATAATAGAATACATTTTAAAGTATGTTGTATTTTTATATTGTATTTTACTGATGTTGTAAACTGCCTCAATCCTGCAAGAGAGGCGGGATAAAAATAATTTATTATTATTATTATTATTATTATTATTATTATTATTATTATTACACTACTACAAGAAAAATAGGCAGTGTCTCATGAAACCAGGATGGATTACTAATGAACTTTCAGCTGAGCTAAGTTTTAAATGAAACATGTATAAGAAATGGAAAAATGTGGGAATCATCAAAGAGGAATTCAAACAAATAGCTAGCACATGTAGGGATAAAGTCAGAAAAGCTGAAGCACAGAATAAACTCAGGCTTGCTAGAGAGGTTAAGAACAATAAAAAGAGCTTTTTGGGGTATGTCCGGAGCAAAAGGAAGAAGGAAATGGTAAGGCCACTGCACAAAAAATGGCAAAATGCTAATAGGGGACAGAGAAAAGGCAGAATACTCAACATCTTCTTTGCTTCATTCTTTTCAGAAAAGGAAAAGGGTGGTCAACCTGAGGAAAAGGGAGCAGAGGATGGAATACGGGAAATGCAGAGCAGAATAAGTAAAGAGATAGTACAAGAATATCTGGTTAATCTAAATAATTATAAGTCTTCAGGACCAGATGAACTATATCCAAGGGTATTAAAAGAACTGGAGCCATTGGCAATAATCTTTGAGAACTCCTGGAGAAGTGCCGGCAGACTGGAGGAGGGCAAACATTGTCCCCATCTTCAAAAGGGTAAAAAAAAGAAGATCCCAACAATTATAATTCAGTTAGTCTGACATCAATACCAGGAAAGATTCCAGAGCAGATCATAAACAGACAATCTGTGAACATCTAGAAGGCAATGCCACAATCACAAAAAGTCAACATGGGTTTCAGAGAAACAAGTCATGCCAGACAAATCTGATCTCTTTTTTGATAAAATTACCAGCTTGGTAGATGAAGGGAATGCTATAGATGTAGTATATCTTGATTTCAGTAAGGCATTTGACAAGTTTCCCCATGGGATTCTTGCAAAGTTTGTAAAATGTGGGCTAGACAAGGTAACTGTTACAAGGATTTGTAATTGGTTGACTGGCCGAACCCAAAGGGTGCTCAACAATGGCTGTTTTTCATCCTGGACAGAAGTGAACAGTGGGGTGCCACAGGGTTCTGTTGTAGGCCCAGTGCTATTCAACATCTTTATCAATGACTTGGATGACAGAATTGGGGGCATACTTATTAAATTTGCAGATGACACCAAATTAGGAGGAATAGCTAATACTCCAGAGGACAGGATCAAAATTCAAAATGACCTGAATAAACTGGAAAGCTAACAAAATGATATTCAACACAGAAAAATGTAATGTATTGCACTTAGGGCAGAAAAATGAAATGCATAGATGTAGGATGGGGGACACCTGACTGAATGAGACTACATGTGAAAGGGATCTAGGAGTCCAAGTAGACCACAAGTTGAACATGAGTGAACAGTGCGATGCAGCAGCTAAAAAGGCCAATGCAATTTTAGGCTGCATCAATAGAAGTATAGTGTCTAGATCAAGGGAAGTAATAGTGCCACTCTATTCTGCTCTGGTCAGGCCCCACCTGGAATACTGTGCCCAGTTCTGGGCACCACAATTCAAAAAGAAACTGGAGCGTGTCCAAAGGAGGGCGACTAAAATGGTGAAGGGTCTGGAAACCATGCCTTATGAGGAACGACTGAGGGAGCTGGGGACGTTTAGCCTGAAGAAGAGAAGGTTAAGAGGTGATATGATAGCTTTGTTTAAATATTTTAAGGGATGTCATATTGAGGAGGGAGCAAGCTTGTTTTCTGCTGCTCCAGAGAACAGGAACCGGAACAATGGATGCAAGCTCCAGGAAAAAAGATTCCAGCTCAACAATAGGAGGAATTTCCTGACAGTAAGGGCTGTTTGACAGTAGAACACACTCCTTCGGAGAGTAATAGAGTCTCCTTCCTTGGAGGTCTTTAAACAGAGGCTGGATGGTCATCTGTCAGGGATGCTTTGATTGAGGGTTCCTGCATGGCAGGGGGTTGGACTGGATGCCACCTCTACCAACTTCTTCCAACTCTATGATTCTGTGATTTTATGATACTGTTCCATTTACTTGTCAGTTATTCAAAATTAAGTAAGTAGTCATGATTTCATTGGGACTGGATGCATGCAGAGAAACCTCTATAAATCCCGTTTCCCTTGCCGAATGAATGACTACCTCCTTATGAGTAAGGAGGCTTGCTTTCATTGAGAGTGGGAGAGGGATTGCAGTAAAACCTCTTTAAATCCCCTTCTCTGTGAATTACCCCAAATTACCTATGGCATATACTTCAATAATTGGTTAACTTCAGGATTGACAACTATTCACAGGATTTCCCATTTATGAAAAGTTGTGGCAGAAGCATGGATTGACTACAGGATAACTACTGCCCAGCTGCAACGCTGTGTGATAGGATTCCACCATTAGAGTGAACATAGTACTTCTATCCCACTATTAAAGAGCATTGCAATAATCTCCAAAGTCTAACCCTAGCAAAGTCAGTAAAAACAAAACTGACAATACCTGTTAAGCTGCTGGAAAGAACTAATCAAACATTAACTTCCTATAAATAAACCATGCTTTACCCTTTCTATCTCCAAATTGTCATTGATTGTCCTCAATCCAGCTTTCCCTACTCTGCTACATTTCATAGCAATCACTTGAGCCATTTTTAGTACAATCTGCCCTGTCCCTTTCCAGTTATTTTAACCTGTTGTACGCCACTTTGATTGCCTGGCAAAAAGCGGCATAGAAATAAAAAAAATATTATCTATTATTATTATTAGTTACAATGGCAGAATCCAATGCATACACCTCACCTTTCACATAGGCCTGACTTCCCCTGCATTCCTAAAACATGTGCCTCCTCTGTTCATAAACAGCACTGAGGAGAGGATGTAAACCCTGACCCTTTGTTTGTCCTGTCTTGATCCTTTTCATTGTTTCAATTTGCTTCCCAGAGCAGCTCCACTTCCAACTAAAATCAGTAGTTAACAGAGGAGACAGGAATGATTTCACTGTTGCTGTAGACCTATCCACACTTCATCCTCATTGTCCTGTGCTTCTTCCGAAGATATGGTCTGTAAGACATACTAAATTCAGCAATATATTGTAGGACAAAGAAAACATCTTGACCAACTGAAACTGAAGCAAAATGTACCATGTAGTTAAGTAAAGGAGGTGAACTGTCTATTTAAAATTTGTTTAGTTTATTCTCCAGCATCTGAGATTGACCCCAAGGTTATGTAGCGGGGTCACTGAAATCATCTCCCAATTGTGGTTTCTCTGTAGGCTGGAGAAGGTCATAGAGAACACCAACATTCCAAAAGAAGATAAAAACAAGAAGGGATTGGTTTTAGAGATATTTGAACTTTAAACTTGGATGATAGACAGAGCATAAAAGCAAAAAATACAGTAGATGCTAACCATTTGCTGAGCCCATTGTTTCACTGTCACCCCTACCAACTTCTGTTGCCATGCTGTCACACTATCCAGTGTTCAGTGTAAATTGTTAGAATTAGTGAAATGTGTGAAAGTCAGCAATATAACTAAAACAACCTGAAAGGAGGAGGTAGCACATATTATATTCATATTATAACTGTTTGATTCTGTGAACTGCCTTGGGGAGGCTTTCCCTGGAAATATAAAAATATTTAAGATAAATGGAAATCCCACCGCAACAAGCCTGTCTATCTTAGAAAATTTCTTTCCACTTTATACTGTGCACCATCAATGAAAAAGTAATTACACAAGTGCCTTCTTCAATCATGTAGAAAGATCCTAACTGGGAAGAGAAAAATACAAATATTGCAAAACACAAATACTGTACTGATTCTAGACCACACAGTGCCAGATTGGCATTGAATATAATGTATGTAGATTAAGTAGGGAAGCTCTAAATACATTAAAAAGTATTTTAAAGTTTCTGAAATATTTGCCAGAATCCTGTTAATTTTGTAAACTAACTTGAGTGGTTATGAATTATCTATAAGTAGTAGTACATGATAAAAGCAGCTTTCTTTTCTAACAGCTTCATATAATCAGCCAAAGCTGCTTTTATCATGTACTACTACTTTGAAATGATTTTGTTATTGTTATGTGCCTTCAATTTGTTTCAAACTTATAGAAACTCTAAGGTGAACATATAATGGAGTTTTCTGTGGCTGTGCATGTTTTACTCATCCAAGGTCATCCAGTGGGTTTCCATGGTTGAACAGGAAATCAAACCCTGATCTCCACAGTCATAGTCCAATGTTCAAGCCACTACACCATTACTTACTATGACTTACAACTTAATATGACTTATGGACATAATATGACTTAAAATGACTTATGGTGATATTAATGCTAGTCAGATCGGGCTGCGCTCATCAAAGGGGTGGTACTGTCAAACACATACTTTTAAATAGAGATGAAAACAACGTTTTTATGTACCTTTGGGCAAGAGCAGGGTAAAGACTCTTCGCCTTACTGAGCACTCTGCTGCCTTTTATCTCCCTTAGCATTGTTGTCTTTTTAGTGAGTAATGGCTTCTTATGATGTGGCCAAAATATGACAACCTCAGTTTTGTCATTTTGGCTTCCAGGGAGAATTGAGGCCTGATCTGGTCAAGGATCCATTTGTTTGTCTTTTTGGCTGTCTACAGTATCCTCAGCACTCTTCCCAAGCACTACATCTCAAATGAGTTGAATTTCTTTCTGTCAGCTTTCTTCACTGTCCATTGCCCACATCTGTATATAGTGATAGGGTATATAATGGCTTGGACGATTTTAACTTTAAGCGCTCAGTTGAATATCTAATAATAATAATACATAATAAAGTTTATTTCTATACCGCTTTTCCACGTTGATCAAAGCGGTGTACAGAACAAAAGAATACAACAATACAGCAGTACAGAATAAAAATACAATATATATACATAACGATAAAACTGTATAAAAATTACAGATACAATTTATACACTATAGTATCTTGTTTAGTGATTTCATGGCTGCCCTTCCCATTCCTAGCCTTCTCCTTATTTCCTATAACTTCCCCCAGTATCTGGCAGCTTAGCTAGCATGGTATGTACCACCTAGGAATTTAAGATCTGAAGGCAAAGGATTATTGGCAGTTCCACCAAAACTTTATCAAGCTGTGAGCCTTTCAGGCTTTACATCTGGCTTCATATTTGTGGAACAGTCTTCCTTTGCACCTCCAGCTGGAGGAGGATCTTATCCTCTTTCATAAAGGGTTGAAGACTTTCCTCTTGAATTTGCCAGATTGAGTTGCTGAATGTGCCTAAGGTGGCCGACCTGGGTACTGACTGATAGGGAGTTTGTTTTTAGTATATTAGTATATTATTTTAGTATTTGAATATTTTAGCATTTTATAATGTTGTATTTTATCATCTGGTTTTGCTTTTTTTAATATATATATATATATATATATATATATATATATATATATATATATATATGATGTTCTGCCCTTTGGTGGCAAAGGTGTTTTAAAATTGTTGTTGTTGTTATTGACTGCAGTCTCTGTTCTGATCAATGTTTGACTGAGGGTGCAGGTAATCTTAAAATATTTTGGTTTTCTCATTATCTAGATTGAATTTATGTAGAATTTATGTTCAACAGTAAGCCTGTCCTTTCACTTTCTTTTTTGACCTCACTTAGTAATTGTTCCAAGTCTATGATGTTTTCTGCTAGTAGCATAGTGTCATCCACATATATTAGATTGTTTATCTTCCTTCCTCCTATCTTCACTCCTCCTTCCTCTAAGTCTAAACTGCTATTTGTATGGTGGGGGGGGGGGGGTTGCATACAGGTTGAAGAGTTACGTATACTTACAGCATACTTACATAGTAATTAGTAATCCAAGTAATGTTTAACTATGTAACTAGTTAATTATGTAACTACCAAATATAAATATACAGTAATTATGGATCCTATTACAGAGAATAAAAAGGAATAAGGGGAAGGAAACAGGGAAAGGAAAAGTAATACAGCAGCACCTTTAAGACTAACTGGTTTTTTATTTTCATGTGAGTTTTCAGGCATATAGACCCATTTTTTCAGATGCAATGCAGAGTAATCAGGACTTAAATTGCCTAAAGGCACCAGATCTCAAATGCCCTTGGTCACCCTGGTTAGTATTTGGATGGGAGACCACCAATGCATAACAGATGCTGTGGATTATATTTCAGAGGAAGGAACAAGCAAAACCATATTTGAGTATTCTTTGCCTAGGAAAATCCTATGAAATTAATAGGATCACCATAAGCCAACAAGTTACTTGACAGAGAGTAGAATCATAGAGTTGGAAGAGACCACAAGGGCCATCCAGCCACATGCAGGAGTCAAAATCAAAGCACCCCCCAACAGATGGCCATCCATCCTCTGTTTAAAAATCTCCAAAGAATGAGACTTCACTACACTCTGAGATAGCATGTTCCTCTGTCAAACAGCTCCTACTGTAAGAAAGTTCTTCCTAATGTTGAAGTGGAATCTCTTTTCCTGTAACCTCCATCAATTGTTCCATATCCTATTCTCTGGAGCAGCAGAAAACAAGCTTGCTCCACCCTTCAAATATTGAGACAGGGCTATCATATCCCCTCTTAACCTTCTCTTCTCCGGGCTACACATACCCAGCTCCTTAAGTCTCTCCTCATAAGGCATGGTTTCCAGACCTTTCAACATTTTGGTTGCCCTCCGCTGGACATATTCCAGCTTTTCCATATCCATAATAAATGGCCAAGTATAATGCATATTTATACAGTTGTTGGAGATGAATGGAATATAATAGTATCCAGAAGATGTAAATCATGACCCTTGTCCAAATTTTTCTAAGGCCTTCTGAATAGGCTTGACTTTTGCAGAGGTCTGCCTGTTGTTCCCCATGGATGTCTCCTACTGAACATAGAAAAGGCCAAAATTCAGCAAGCAAGAAGACAGTGTAACATCATATAAAACATTGATTAACCCAAGGAATACTCCATATAAAGATAAAAATATATAATCCACTCCTTCAAATCATCCATTAATTATCTCTCTTTCTCTCTCTTTACATGGATATGGATATAGGAGATAGCCAATTATTATGCAATATGACTTCCACTCTGGAATGTTAAAATATATTTAAACTAATAAGGTTCATCCATAAAGTGAGCATCCAGGTTCATCCATAAAGCAAGCATCTAATGCTAGGATTTTTTTTAAAAAAAAATCCATGTGTAAGACAATATTGCTCTGGGTTAATGACTGTATTTCTGGCTTTTGAAAGAAAACATCACAGTATATTATTTCTGGTCCACTGGTCTCCTGCTCTTCACACAAAACTTCCTTGATTTCTTTGGGCAAGTATTGTCCCTATTTTTAGTTCTATTCAAAGAGCCTTTTACAATAGGTGTGTCTTTAGAGATAAAGCAATTTGCATCCCAAAATACTTGCTGTTAGGAACACAGGATGCTGCCTAACACCACGTGAGACCAATGGCCCTTTTTGTTCAGTATTGTCTACATAGACCAGCTGTGTCTCATGGCTGCTGCAATGTCAGGAACTGAACTGGAGACTTTTTCCATTACCACTGAGCTACAGCTTCTCTGTTCCTTTTAAGTCACATTTTATTCAAGAGCAGATACTTAAATACATGCTTTGCATTCCAGACCTATGTAGTGTTAAGCAAGCTTCATTGACTTCAGAGGGCCTTCAGTAAACCTAACAGCAACAACACAGAATCAGATTGTTACTCTCCCACTGAGAACAATACATTTGACTGTTTAACTTGGTTCATTCATGCTACTTAGTAAACATAAGTTCAAAAGATGAGCAGTATCTTAACAAGTGGTGATAAACTAAACTGAACAAGATAAGGCACAGTGCCTAAAGATAGTATCTAACCTCCATCTGTCCCAGTTTGGCAAGGACAGTCCACATCAATCCTCTGTTGTCCTACTGTTGCAGCTGCTTTTAAAATGTTCCAGTTTCTCTCTCTTCCTCCCACTTTCATCCTTTGACCTCAGCTTACTTCAGTTACAGCAAACTGAGTTCAAAGTGCCAAATTAATTTGCACTCAATTAACTCAGAAGGGGGACAGGAAAGGAAAGAAGGTGGAATCTTGACCTTCCCTGTCAGTTCAGGCAAAAACAAGCTGCTACAGTCTCTCCTAGATTGTCTGTTCTTCCTGATTAATAACTTTTGCCACATTCTGATGTTGTTTAGCCACATAGGTACTGGTGTTCATCTGTGAAGTGTTGGAGGGTCTGGTAGTGTCTAGGAAACTTGACCTTTAATTTCTTAGTCTAGATCTTGAATTTCTTCATATTCAAGCATTTTTTAAAACACAGTAAGCATGTTAATTACTAATGGATTTTATTTTATGTGAACCAATGACACCTTTTTTTCTCCTTATCTACTTTTTACTGTCATTGGATTTCTAATTAAGGAACTGGGATAAGAAACACTGTTGCAGCAGAAGACCTTTATCCTCGTATTTGCCACTCCATGTACTGAACTTGTACTGACCCCATTTTCCTTACCTCAACTCGCAGTTTTTAAGCAAGGATTAAAAGAAGTTTTAACATAGTCTATAGTGATCCATAGCTCTGGGTCCATGCAATCTGGTTAATTGCACAGGCTAATTGTCCATTAATATTTACAAGATACCACTGGCATTCTTCCATTATAAAAAATGGTAACCAGTCCTTAACAGTATACTAAAACTGAACCACAAAAGAATGCTGGGCAAGAAATATAGTTTACATTTAACATAGTGGTTACAGTACTTCTACTGGATGAAGGGTCCTTTCACACTACACAATTATATCTCTATATTCTGCTTTCATTGTCATAATTCCACCCTAAGGAATCATGGGATTTCAGTCTAGGGCAGTGATGGTGAATCTCTGGCACACGTGCCAGAGGTGGCACTCAGAGCCCTCTCTGTGGGCACACATGCTGTTGCCCTAGCACAGAGTTTGCCAGAGTTTCTTACTAGAAAGCCAGAGGGACATGGCACTTTGCAATAAATAAGTGGGGTCTGGGTTGCAATTTGGGCACTCGGTCTGTAAAAGGTTCACCATCACTGGTCTAGGGAGAAATATTTAGAATTCTCAGCTGGTGATCTCTAGTGCTATAAAACACAGGACTCCAAAGCATGCACCCATGGCAATTAAAGAGGTATCAAAATTCAATAATTTGGAGCATGAAAGAACCTGAAGAAATGACATCAAGGTGAAATCTGGAAGAGAAAACCAAAATTCACATCCCCATTCCACTGTACAGGTCTTTGGGTGACCTTGCCCCAGTCTCTGTCCCTCAGACCAAGCTATCTCAAAGGAATGTTATGAGGGGGGGGGAAATGCAGAAACCATGAAGGGTGCCTTCAGCCTCTTGGGGGAAAGAGGGGAAATAAATGATATTGTGTGTGTGTGTGTGTGCATAAAATGTTTTATTTTTCCTCTTAGGCCATGCATACTAGAAATTATCAACCAATTGGTCTGGGTGCAGACAGTTACCTATATTGCCAACAGTTATATAAAACATAAGCACTTTAAGTGGGAAGAAAACTGAGTTTCATGTAATCTGATGTGAAAACTGGAGTAAATGTATGGAACGGTGAGTGTTCTTCACAGCTTTTTCATCTTAACTCTAGAATTTAACCAATGATCATACATAGTCTGCATGAGTGTAGAACTCTGTGTGTCCAGTGAAGAACTATGTTTCTAATTGTACAAAGGGCCCTACACAGAGAGATCAAGAGTACATGGAATTATTTTGATTATTGGAGCTATACGTATAAAGGAGATCCAGTAGGGGCATGATAGATGCATACAAAATTATGGTTATGTGGGAGGAAAGCCATGGCAAGGGCACCATATTGCTGGTGCTAAAAGGAACTGCATTTTGCCATTCCTAGCATTGGCAAAGCACCAGATTGGGGCCCTGGCATGAGAGGAAAGAGATGGTGGAATGCCACTCCAAAGGGGCAGTCTGTTTTGCCCACAAGTGTGACTTGTTCACTTGTGTGTGGAAAAGGGGGAGCACAATCCAAAGGAAATGTGCATTCTTACCTCCTATTATGTTTTATTATTCCTTCCTTTGTTTGCTGCATCTGTTGCTAAATAAAAACAATGCCTTCTAAGTCTGCTCATTGAATATAGCAAGGAGGAAACAGCTCAAAATGTACAGAAAACCCTGTTGCAAATTGACAGGACTAGCAATTTCATTCCTGCTATGGATTCCTTTCCTCCCACTCAGATACCCACAAAAATGTCATAACCCATGCAAACTGACATTGATTTGGCACTACGGTGTTATTTTAAACATCACTCTGATGACATTACAGTGTTTTCTAAGACAGCTTCAGTAAGGAACATTTTTTAGCATCTGTATACTTTCATAATTCAGATGGTAAATGAAAGTTGCACAAGACTTTCTCTAGAAACTAAAGCAACCTTTACCTCATGCTTTATGAGTAATGTTCATCCTCCCTTTTAAGGGTCAGACAAAACAGTCAGCCATAATATTTAGCATACCTTCTCACAGCATGATCAAGAAAACTGTGGCCTTCCAGTACCAAGCCATCCTTGTAGAAGAAAATGAAGCCATTCCCAATAATAGGATTATCATGTGTTACAGTACAACATCTGGAAAACCAGAAGTTCATAAATCGCTTCCAGTGAAAATTCCAATGAAATGGTGGTTCTGTTGAAGATTCAAAGGCAAGTCTGTAAAAAGACACAAAGGAAGTCACTGTATTGTGACCATGTTGTTTGTCTGAACTGACAAGGGAGCATCATATATTGTAAGTGATTGCATATAATTATATGAAGCACATGTGAACAGTTGAAAGCAAACTATCAAAAACTCAAGTGTGGTAATTTGTAATGGTAGTAATAGCAGCAGCAGTAATTCATTGTTCCTCATGCATGTAGTACCTCAGTGGCATGTACGTTCCAATAATAATCACTTTTTTAACAATCACCAGTGGTGGCTAGTATCCAATGGGGCTGGGGACAGAGTAGGAAAAAACCCTTAAAGACACGGGAGTGCCAACACATCTGATAGGCCTGATGAGGAATCTATGCTCAGGACAAGAGGCTACTGACAGAACAGAACACGGAGAAACAGAATAGTTCCCAATTGGCAAAGGAGTCAGGCAAGGCTGTATTCCTTCACCCAATCTGTCCAACTTGTATGCAGAACGTATTATACAAAAGTCAGGCTTGAACACAGAAGAAGGAAGAGTGAAAGTAGGAGGAATTAATATCAGCAATCTAAGGCATGCAGACAAACACAATACTACAAACAGAAAACATCACACACCTAGTACAACTACTAAGGAAGATCAAGGAGGAAAGGGAAAAAAGCTTATTGTTGAACATAAATAAAAATAAAAATAATGACCACAGAGAATTTACACAAATTCAGCCTAAACAATGAGAAAATAGAATAGTAAAAGAGTTGTCAGGATATGAAAGTCAGCACAGTAAGTTGCGATTGGATGAAGGTGTAGCAAATGACAGGTGAAACCAGAACAAGGTAATCCTGCAATTAGTTAATGAGAGAGCAATTGCCCAACTAGGCCAGGTGGCTATCATAGCCAATCTGCAGACTATAACTGCCTTGTAAGTCTGCTGAGAGCATTCTCTGTGTATGTTCTCCATGCTGATTGTCACCTTGTTGGTTATACTGCTCTCCATGCTGCTGCAATGGTAATGTTATAATGACCTGCTGCTGAACTAGGAGGGTGTTTTTTTTTATTGTGCTTCAGTTTTTGATGTTATATACTTTGCCATTTTGTTTTTGCTTCTATTTCATGACTTCTGCTGAGTAAAGCTTTTTTTGTTAAATACTTCCCAAACTCTGCTGTTGTCTTTTTGCCTCAACACACACCCCAACAAGAGTTCCCATACCTAGGATCAGACATTGATCAGAACAAGGATTGCAATCAAAAAATCCTAAGAAGACTAAAAATGGGGAAGGCATCTATGAAAGAACTAGAAAACATTCTAAACTGTAAAGGTATACAACTCAGCACAAAAGTTAGAATTGTACAAGCCATTGTATTTTCTATTACCATGTATGGATGTGAAAGCTGGACAGTTAAGAAAGCAGATAGGAAGAAAATAAATTCATTTCAAATGTGGTGCTGGAGAAGAGTGGGAAGCTAAGAAGTCAAGCAAATGGGAGCTAGAACAGATCAAACCAGAAATTTCTCTGGAAGCCAAGATGAATAGACTAAAGCTGCCATAGCTTTGGCCACATCGTGAGAAGGTTCAACTCATTGGAGAAAACTGTAATGGTTGGAAAAGTGGAGAGAAGCAGAAAGAGATAAAGGACGCATGCTAGATGGATGGACTCTATAAAAGAGGTCATGGTTATGAATTTGCAGATGCTGATCAGAGCAGGGAAGGACAGGGAATCTTGGAGATGTATAATCTACAGGATCACCATGGGTCATGATCAACTCAAGGATGGATAACAAAAACAAATTGGGGTCCTGCAATTACCTCCCCAGCACACACTACTTAGTACCATGAGTGCTCCCATAGCTTCAGGAGACCATATTTTAAAATGACAATGGGGAGAAAGGAGGAAAAGATAAAGATAATAAGGGACTGAAAAATATATCAAGGTCACAGAGCCACCATACACTCTCTCACAGGATTGTATTTGCTTTTTTTGTTCTTGCATGCCAGTTTTCACCCTTCTAGCTAAGTTCACAGGAGAGTGCATATTTTTCAATGACTTTTCAAGTTTCGTGACTTTTTGGTGAACATTTTGTTTTGTATTTTTAAAAGAATCAATGATTTTCAGAACAAAGAAAATTACATGGGAATCCTTAAAAAAATGATTAAGAGTGGGACTGCTTGAGAAAGAAGCAAACATGAGGCTGAGGGCAACCTTTAGAAAAGGTCTATTCATAAATAAATTGGTTAAATGAAGCATTCTGATTGGTTCCTCTAAGCCAACTGCAGTAAGGGTCATTTGCAGATGCTATGCTTGCGACTTTTGGGGGATGAGGGTGAGCCTTAACTGTACAATGCAGAAACTGACAACAGACAAAACCACAGCTTAAACGAAGGAAGGAGAGTTGTGTGAGCACTGGAGAGCAAGAATTCATATGAGCAAGTTCTCTGCCAGCCAGCCAGCCAAACTACTGACTCATGTATGGTGGAAGTAACGTGTGGCACATTTTTAGAAGGCTGGGCTTTCCAGGAGTGTGGCAAGTGAGAGGGCACAGACTCCATGCCCTTAATAAGAATGTCGCTACTGACTGCAGCCTCTTTGATGAATCAGCACTGATCATATTTCAACATACACAAAATGTAGCTGAATAATAGTTCCTTGAACACTATTTGGGATGTACTGCAGCATTTTTATTATTTTTTTTATTTTATTTGCAATAGGAATTCAGATTTTTAAAAGCCATAAATCATTTGAAAGGATATAGGCAACAATTATAATCTGGTAATTCCAAGAAAGGATCATTTCTGTGTCCAGATAGCCTTGGCACTATATGCTTTCAAGGGGGGGAGAAAGGAGAAGTGCTTCAGCAGACCTCATCCAGCTGAAGTAATATTATGAAGATTTCTCAGTGATTCAGTAGCTAAAGAAAGAACATTTAAAACAAGGCATCTCAGGTTCATAGCATACTTTAACAATAACGTGTATATGTTTGTGTGTATGTGTGTTTGCACCTGTAAGTCACCTGTGGATTTATGATCTGATGAATTTCATAGAATACTGGAGGGATTTTTTTTGCCAGTTCCTTCCTGTGAAATATAGCCTACAGCACCTGGTACTCATTGGCAGTCACCCATCCCAGCATTAACTGGGGCTGATCCTTCTTAGCTTCCAAAATCAGACAGAATCTGGTGCCTTCAGGGTATTTAGCCCTTAACAACAGCAGCAACAACAGAAAGCCAATTGGAGATTGCTGGTCTAAGAAAAATAGCCAAAGGAAAATAAGTAGCACCACAAAATATGTTACAAATAATATTATTAAAATAATCTTCTTGTTACTTATTTCAGACACCGGAGGCTTTAGAACCCCTAGTGAAGACAGATGGAATTAACTGCAATTATTTAAAAAAAAAAAATCTGAGACCTACCCAAGATGCTAGTGTGACCTACTGATAATTATTTTCTTGAGAATTATTTTAACCTGCTTCTCAGGTTAGGAGGTTTGGGAACATCTCATAATTTTCAATATTGCATACTATTTTTGTTTCCTCATTGTCTAAGCAGTTAAACAGGCTCACTGAGACAAACTGGTGTGGCACCTATCTCACATGCACACCCATACATTTGCCCAGTTTGATGAAACCCGCCCCTGAAAACTGCTGCTAGTACAAAACAGACATAATAAGAATCC
>NC_056524.1:84545224-84580441 GCF_019175285.1 Sceloporus undulatus | reverse complement strand
TCGAAGCAGCTTTATTTTGGCCTGTAAACAAATTATTTAAAAATCTAAATTATCATCTGACTTAAACTCTAGAGACCAGCTAAATTTCAATCTTATAAAATTTGCAACTTTGCCTCATAAAATCTGAAAACTGACAATATTGTTTGTAATTAGTTTGGGCTTGTTTGATTTTTAAAGACTTGCTCTTTTTTACCAGCTTTGGCTGGTGTAGTCCCAGTTATACCATCTGAAGTTCTTTTGAGTGCATTTCAGAAGGAGCCAACCAGGACCTCCTTCTGCAATGACCCTGCATAGGATGTGCAAGAGCAACGGAATGTTTCACATCGTAATACTGCTCTCTCTTCTGGGTACTGATTTTCCAGAGGGTGCAGCCATGTGCCCAGCAAAGGAGAAGCAGCATTCACCCTTGTCTGGGCTGCTCTTTCTCCACAAGATGTGCAAAAACAGCTGGATGGCACACCTAGATTTATCCTTATGACCAATCAGTGATCAGTGCTCTATCTGCACTGCAGAAACAATCCAGTCTGACACCACTTTACCTGCCACAGCTCAATGCTATGGAACTCTGAGAACTGTAGTTGTATGAGACATTTAGTCTTCTCAGTCAGACCACTCTGGTGCCACAACAGACTACAATTCCCAGAATTCCAAATAATTGAGTCATGGCAGTTCAGCTTGTGTTAAACTGGATTATTTCTGAAGTACAGATGCAATCCAAGAAGAGGCAGAATCTTTGGGAGCTCCTGCACACCCAGGGACAAATTAGCAGCTTTTAAACTAAGACTATCAATGTCACTACACTGGCAGATATTTATACTCTACCAGAAGTGCTATTATATTTTGGCCATATTCTGCATGTCTTGTTCTGTAGCATCACTGACAAATATCTTCATCTGATCCTTACACGGAATTAAGATAAAGCATTAAAGATATTTGTTTGTGGGAAAAGTCATAAAGAGTTGGTGTTATGTATGAATGGACAAGAAACTTTTCAGAATTCAGGATATTCCTGTTCTCAGTATTTGGTGGGTGTAAACTCTTAGATATAAATCCAGCTCAGTTTTATTTCTTAGAAACAGAAATACTGTTTGGTTCTAGTGCTACAATCTGAACCCCCTTATAGCCTCAATTCCCAGTAGAAAGGGTGAAATTGATTGCAAGAATTTATTACTGTCTTTGTATCTTAAATGGCTCTTTGGGCCAACTAACAGCAGAAAAGAAACAGCTGATCTAAAATACAGATAATTGAAAAGTGTTTAGGCATGATACACTTCCTTCTGGGTGCTTCATAAAATGAGTTGTGGTGGGAGAGCATGGATGTTAAATCACTGAGGAAATGCCATCTTAAATTAGATATACTAGATTTATTTTTACAGCACAGATTGAAAGACACTGATACTGACCTTTTTTCTCTCTCTCATTTGGCAGTATCTTCTGGGGTTCTTGTCAGCTCAATAACCTAACATCTGCTGTGTCAAAATATTCACATCTGGCTAATGTACATAGTTACCTGTCTGGTTTCTAGTGCTGTCTGCTTTTATTTATTTATTTTAAAAATGATTATGACCTTATGTTTCAAAAGGGGATTTGATAGCAATGGCTTTATGATGAAAAATTGATTGAATTTTTTTAATAGCCTTTTTTTTCTCAAAACCAACATCATCAATTTAAAGATAAATAGACAATACTCATTGGTTGCATAACTGGCAAACCCAACAGCAACAACTCTGGAAGAATTCTTACTTGAAATTTAGCTCTAGTGAAGGGCATTCCCAACTGTCCTAAGAAGTTGGGACTGTCAAAGTTGCACAGTCAAAATAATGCCCGCTTCTAAACTTTGATTCCTAAAGTCACAATCCAAAGCAGGAAAAGTTGAAAAATTCAGTCAGTAAGATTTATTTAGACTCTTATGGTGGCTAGGGACTCCCATGTCAGTGAGGCTATGAAATATTTTCCTTGATTTTAAAGGAGCCATCCTGTAAACCAATAAGACTCAAGGGTTATACAAACAGTCAGGGAAAGGTGGCATGAAGCTTAGCAACCACACCGCCGGTCCCACAGGCATGGTGAAGGCGCACGGAACAACCGCACTGGTGGGGAGTAAATGCAGCTCATATGAAGCTATATTCCAACCCCACCAACCACACTGCTGGCTCTGAGGATGCTGTAAAGGTAGATGGAAACAATGACATGGAGCAGCAGCGAATGCAACTTTGAGCCATGATGCTCCTTTAATTTTTCTCATGTCCTGGCCAGAGACTGTGCGTGTGTGCAGGAACAAAGAAGTAAACACTGCCAAGTGAATAGCTATGTTGGCATCGCTGTGCATCTGCGCACTGCGCACATCATGATACCAAGTCGCCCGTGTGGCCTGCAGTGGCCTAGCAGACTCCCTGGCGGAGCTGACACAGCTGGTCTTGGAGCTGGTGTTGGAGTCCCCCAGGCTTCTTGTGCTGGGGGACCTCAACGTCCCCTTTGAGGCTGGCTCACAAGAACTAACAGGTGCAGCTCAGGAGTTCATGGCTTCCATGACGGCCATGGGCCTCTCTCAATGAGTCTCGGGTCCGACACATTGTGCAGGTAATACGCTCGATGTGGTCTTTAGTATGGATCAGGGAAGTCCATGAGCAGAGGTCCTGGTGACCTCTGCTCTGTCATGGATGGACCATTTCCTAGTCAAGGTGTGACTGAGGGCAACCACCCCACTCCCCCCTGGGAGGTGGAGGACCTATTAGAATGGTCCGCTCTTGAAGGCAGCTGGAACCCTGGGACAACGATCTTACCAGGGCTATAGACAGCATCGCTCCTGAGCGTCCTTTCCGGCCCGCTCCTAACAGGAAAGCCTGGTATACAAAAGATCTTCGGGAAATGAAGCAGGTCGTGCAACGACTAGAGCGCTGCTGGCGGATACATCAGTGCCTATCCGACAAGACACTCCATCAGAGTCTTTTGAAGTCCTATGGGATGGCAATAAGTGCAGCAAAGAATTCTTTCTATGCTGCACGTATGGCGTCTGCAGTCTCTCGTCCGGCAGAGCTGTTCAGGGTGGTGAGGGAGTTGACCCAGCTACAGCCCGTCCTGAACCCTATATTAGAACCAACAAAAGCCTGCTGTGATGACTTTAATAACTTCTTCGCAGATAAAATCTCTCAGATAAGGACTGATCTTGACGCTGGCATTAAAACAGAAACAATAGGAAGGTATGCAGAGCTTCCGTGGACTCTATTAAGCTGGATCACTTTGAGTTTGTAAAAACTGATGAAGTGGACAAGCTCCTTGGATGTGTAAAGAAGACGACGTGCACTATCGATCCCTGCCCTTCTTGGTTGACCACCCAGGGAGGAGATGCTGTAACTGCTTTGTTACGATTAGTAATCGATGCATCCTTCCGGGAGGGCAAATTTCCATTTAAATTGAAATTAGCAGTGGTTAAACCACTACTAAAAAAACCCTCCCTGGACCCCCTGGTGAGAAATAATTATAAACCGGTCTCCCTCCTGCCATTCTTGGGCAAGGTGATCAAGAAAGCAGTCGCCTTCCAGCTCCAAGCCGTCTTGGATGAAACTGATTATCTGGACCCATTTCAATCCGGCTTCAGGGCGGGATATGGAGTTGAGACTGCCATGGTCGCCTTAGTCGATGATCTCTGTCTGGGCATCGACAGGGGAAGTGTGGCCTTGTTGGTGCTCTTGGACATCTCAGCGGCTTTCGATACCATTGACCATGGTATCCTTCTGGAGCGCCTGAGGGAGCTGGGTATCAGGGGCACTGCACTCCAGTGGTTTCGATCCTACCTCTCTGGCAGATTCCAGATGGTGAAGCTGGGGGGACACTTGCTCCTCTAAGAGGGAACTGACATCTGGTGTCCCTCAAGGAGCTATACTGTCCCCAATGCTGTTCAACATTTACATGAAACCGCTGGGAGAGATCATCCGGAGACATGGGATGTGGTGTTATCAGTACACTGATGACACCCAAATATGTTTCTCTATGTCTCTGACTGATACAGGGACTAAGGATGGCATCTCTCCTCTGAAAGCCTGCCTGGAGTCGGTAATGGGCTGGATGAGGGAAAACAAACTCAGACTGAATCCAGAGAAAACGGAAGTACTTGTGATAGGTTCCTCGGGCCTAAGGAAGGAAATTTGCCAACCTGTCCTGGACGGGGTCACACTTCTCCTGGAGGACGAAGTTCACGGTTTAGGAGTACTTCTGGATTCGTCCCTGCAATTGACATCTCAGGTAGATGCGACAACCAGAAGTGCTTGCTATCAACTTCGGTTGATACACCAACTGCAACCCTACCTAGACCAAAGGGACCTTGAAACGGTGGTAAACGCTCTGGTAACCTCTCGTCTAGATTTCTGTAATGCACTTTACATGGGGCTACCCTTGTGCCAAGCTCAGAAGCTTCAGTTAATGCAAAATATGGCAGCCAGATTGATCACCAGTTCATCAAGGTTCAGCCATATTACACCTATCTTAAAAGATCTTCACTGGCTCCCTATTTGCTTCCGGGCACAATACAAGGTGTTGGTTATTACCTATAAAGCCCTACATGGCTTGGGTCCGAGTTACTTAAGGGACCACATCTCCCTATATAATCTGCCCCAGACTCTTAGAACATCAGGTAAGAACCTATTGGAGATAGCAACCTCTAAGTATGTTGCTACTTCCCAAAGAGCATTTTCAACAACGGCTCTGAGACTCTGGAACAGTCTTCCTGAGGAGATCTGCTCGGCAGCCTCGTTAGAAACATTTAGAAAAGCAGTTAAAAACGAGCTTTTTAGCCGAGCATACCCCAAGCTAATATGAATACCCCCCCGGATATGAATGACATGCCCTGTCTGTGTATGATCCCTGCCTGCTTGTTGATGCTATTGTTCTTGTCTGGTGTTGGATATTTTATTGTTTTTAGCTGCTTTTAATTGGAATTATGTAAACACTTGTGCTTTTATTACTCTGTAACCCTGCTTCGATCCACCGGGAAAGGCGGGGAAACATAAATACATTTTATTATTATTATTTATTATTACAAGTGCTTCAACTACCAACTGTCTCTCTGACAGTATATGAATTCCCTAAAATTCAGGCTTCCCTAATATCTCATTCAATTGTAACAAATGGTAGCCCAGAAGGCAACCATTGGGGGACAGATGCAAACTGGTCCTCTGAGGGTCTCCATTGGCTTGAAACCAGCTCAGACCAACTGCCCTCAGCCACAAGTGCCCATAAATAACCTTGTGATCCTCCACAGCACGCCAGGACAACGATGGTGGCCCAGAGGAGGATGCCTGTCCAAATCATGTATTGGACCAACCAGGAGGTGGGCATCCTCCTCGATGCCCTCACCGGAGACACAGCTGCAAGGAGGGTGATGACCAGTACCAAGCAGCCTAACTGGGGGTACTTCCATTAGGCTTCCCAGGCTCTCCAGCAGCAGGGCTTCAGGAGGAACCTTCAGCAGTGCCAAATACAGTTCCAGGCACTGAAGGGAATCTTCTTTGAAGTCCTGGAGGACTTTGGGGAGCACCCCTGGTTAGAAAAAGGCTACCTTTCTTCGACCATCTGTGCGACCTCTAGGGGAAGGGAGGCTGCCCATGGTGGCAAAATCACCATCCTTTTCCCTTATCACTTTCTCCTGGTGAAACATCCAGCAGCAACACTTACAGTGTTCCACTGTTCATAGGGCATATGCGTATGATTTGAATGAAAATTAGGGATAAGGTTGTAATGTGCCACCGCATCTGTGGTAGAGCTTCCACACTGGAGAGAGCACAGTGCTTTAAACTGAAACCACCTTTCTACAGCGCATGCCCTTAGACGGTATAGATTCCGCCACACCTGCGACGCAATGTGTACACCTGAGGCATTATATGCTTTAATTGGAAGCCTAGTGCATGCAGCACATGCTCCGGATTCTGAACCCATTTTCCACCACGTGTGCACTGGCGATTCTACATGGATGCTTTAAATGCAACCCTTTTCTGCCACACCAATTACGCTGTGACTATATGCACATGCAAAGATACACCTTTTCTAAAAAGAACCAGAAAAGGCTGCTTCTTTTTAAAGCCACTTTTCCCCATATATGGCACCAACGTAGTGCATTCCTACCAGCCTTTAGGTGTGCATCATCTAAATGCCACACCTTCATGCCAGCACGAACCCACCTCTTTTTGTCCGTCTGTATAGCCCTTCAGTACCCTATATAGCTCCTCCTAGAATTATAGAGTTGGAAGAGGCTACAAGGGCCATCCAATCCAACCCCCTGCCATGCAGGAACTCTCAGTCAAAGCATACCCAACAGATAGTCATCCAGCCTCTGTTTAAAGACTTCCAGGGAGACTCCAACACTCTCCACAGGAGTGTGTTCCACTGTCAAACAACCTTTACTGTCAGGAAGTTCCTCCTAATGTTTAGGTGGAATCTCTTTTCTTGTAGCTTGCATCCATTGTTCCAGGTCTTGTTTTCTGGAGCAGCAGAAAGCAAGCTAGCTCCCTCCTCAATACAGGGTTATTATATCACCTCTTGAGCGTCTCTTCTCCAGGCTAAACATACCCAGTTCTCAGAGTCGTTCTTCACTGGGCATGGTTTCTTGCTCTATTCTATTTTTCTTCACCAAGTTTCCAGTGTGTTTGGAAATGTATTTCTTTGTCCAGAAAATGAATTATGGAAAATATTCTTTCCATCCATATTGTGTAGTGTAGTATATTTACTACATGATACCAGTGGTTATAGAGGAGGAATGAAAATGGGTTGGCATCCTGCTTGTGACATATGCAGGCATAACTTAAAACTTCTTCCTACCTAACTAACAACTAACTGGATGCTTCTCCCCATGGCTGCCCAGTGGCCAGAGAAGGATGAGGAGGACAAAGGGAAGCCAGCCAACCCCATTCCTCATCTCACTATTAGGATAAAAATGCATCCTCCTGGACTTCCTTCCAAGAGATCCTCCAGAGATCCAGGAGAATTTTTCTTCTGCTGGCTGCAGGAATGGAGTCATATGGTTGCTTGGCTATCCTTTGTCCTCCACTTCTCCTCCACTAGTCATGAAGACCATGATGCATGGCTATGGTCATGGGGAGGGCTGGGCAGTCAGAAAATGATAGGTTAAGCATTTAGTGACATGGAAAAACATGTAGCTACACCTGGTAGCCTGGCAGAATTTGTACAGTCCACTAGTCCCACCTGTGTTTTTTAGCAGGAACATTTATCAGATTTATTAACTTTCTCCTCATGAATTACTTTTGCTTTACACAACCAGCAGGTGAGTTTTCAAAGAACTCCAAAATGCAGCTACTAATTATGCTGAAAGGGTATTTGCTGGCACTGCAACATTGAGGACTAGGCTCCAAAAGACACAGCATACACAATTTTGAGTTTTTAAAAAATCCTATGTAAAAGAAACTGAAATTGACAGATTTATCCATTTAAGGACTAATTCTGGGCCCTTAGCTTTGAGTGTTTAACTCTTTGATGTACAGAGTGGAAACCTTTGATTCTGTACCAATTGAATCTTGTCAGTGGAAATCAGGAAAATTTTGCCTGCTTCTCTTTGAAAAAATTACCAGATTTCATACATTTCTTCATATTTGAGAAAGAACTTGATGTTTCAAAAAGAACTAAAAACAAAAATTGTATATTTTGCCATCCAAGCAGTCCTACAGAATTTGTCCTGTTCAAAATTACCCCACAGAAAGTGCCGGAAAGAATGATACTACATTAATTTGGAAGGAATCTGGAACATTAGCTGCAATGTTTGTTTCATGATTTTTCTCTGCTGTCGTAATTGGAGATGAACAATTACAAATATGAAGCCAATTTGTGTTTTCAGTCTGGATGTTTGTTTGTTTCTTCACTCATGAATATTAATGTGGAATAAAATGCAGGAGAGTCATTTTTAATCATGTGTACTTTCAAGCCTGTGCAGATTTTTCATTAAGTTTATAAACAGAGGAAATTCAAAACCCAATTAAAGTTTAGATGGCAGGAGACTTAAATACACTTTAAATGTACTGGCTGATTTAAATATCACTCTGTGCTCAGTTCTGGACATTGCTCATACTAGATCATAAATATATCAGAATCAGCACATGATTTCTTTATTTATTCCTATTTTATTTATTTAAAACATTTATCTATTGCTTCTCACAGTTTTCCAGGACTACCTAGGTGATTCAAGACAGCTAAATATATTCAAAACACTGAATACACACAGAGAGATAAAATAAAACACAGACAGAAACAACTTCTTAAAATTAATTTAAAACTACAAACAGTTAAAAAGCTAGAACAGCTATTTTAAGATCAGAAGAGCATGGACTTTATCACAACAGCCTGCTGTCCTGCTATAATCAGGCTACTTTAAGAATGGAAGCATACTGGTTTGGCATCATTTCATATCACACTTGCCCCCACAATACTGCTTTGGTGATCCATGGTTGCATGATCTGTTTTCCACACTGCCAAACACCACCTTCTGGAACAAAGCAGGGCAACAAATGATCGCAGCTGACAACCACCCCCAAAGGTGGCTGTTGTGTGAATGTGCACACAACAGCCAGCTTTGGAAAGGCGTTGACTGCTGTGATAACTATGGGGGAAGGGACATGTACGTATTTAGTAAATTCAAGCAAAAATAGACCAAACAATGATACTTTTATTGACCAACCAAAATGTATAATATACTTGTTGCAAGCTTTTGAAGCTCCACTGGTTTCTGCATCAGACAAGATGTTATAAACAGGAGAAAACTTAGAGATGTTCATAAGTTGCCTGCATTTTGTTGTTTCTGTCCTTAGTTAAGATGGTAGGGGAGGGTATCTTTAGGAGGCTGGCCTATCCTCCTCTGGCCATGTGGCAATTGGGCAAAGTCCAGGAAATTTAAAGTCCATTTGCATATCAACAAGGACTCCTCTTTTGCAATCCAATATGTCTCCATTCCTGTGAGGCCACATGCCTCTTTGTAGGGAGAGGAGCAGAATCATGCCCACTCAAACCACAAGATTGTCTGAGATGCAGACCTGCAGTGTAAGAGCCCTGTTACTTGAAGGCAGAAATGGAAGAGCAGTGAGACTGAAAGCCTATTTACAGGTTTTGATCCATCAATGAAAAGGTGCACTATTTATTTTATTTTATTTTATTTTATTTTTATCCCACCTTTCTCCCCAAAAGGGACCAAAGGAGGCTCACAATAAACATTAAAACAACATTTTTAAAAAACAATTAATATAGCCTAATTAAAACAGTAAAAAGTTTTTAAAAATTAAACACAAAATTTAAAACATACAAAGGTTAAAAAATAATCTAAATCACCACCACCCCCATAAAACCAGGCCTGCATGATTTTAAAATGCTTGCTGGAATTAAAATGTTTTTGCTTGCCAGAGAAAGGTCAGTAGGGAGGGGGCCAGCCTAGCCTCCTGTGGAAGGGGGTTCCAGAGGGTGAGAAAAGGCTCTCTATTGTGTCTTCACCAAATGAGGCTGTGATGGTGGTGGGACCAAGAGTAAGCCTTCTCCCAAGGATCTTAGAGCTCTAGGTCATTCGTATGGGGAGATACAGTCTCTCAAATTGTCTGAATGTAAGCTGTGTAGGACTTTATAGGTCATGGCCAGCACTTTGAATTGTGCTCGGAAACAAACTGGCCATAGCCAGTGGAGCCAATTCAGTACAGCAGTTATATGTTCCCTATACCTGGCTCTGGTCAGCATTCTAGCTGTGGTGTTTTGGATCTACTGAAGTTTCTGAACAGAGGTCCTGGCTGTCCTTGGCAGTGAGTTTGACAGATCTGTAAACTACAGTAATGAATGGAATGCAAGGCAGCAGCAGGATGGACACAATGCCATGTGAAAGGTACAGGCCAAAGACACTTTTAGCCGTGTGTGATAAAGTCCCATGTGAAGCAACACAGTCTTAGCTGCCTGCTAGAAATTCAAAAGGGACAGAGCAGGCCTGGCTGACCTTGTCAGTGAGTTTGACAGTTCTGTAAACGAATTTCTGCAAATGAATCTCATTCATTTAAAATCACAAATGGTTCTTGTTTTTTTGTTAATAATGCATTTTTCTTATGTTATGTAAGAGAATGTCCACATTCATATCCATTTGCATCCTGGCCAACATGCTGGTCAGAGAGTCGGATTTCAGAAATCTCTGACCAGGAACAATTGGATGGCTTTATACAACACTGAAGAGGGCTTTTTGTCATACCTGATTCTACGAGACCTCAGGTTCCTGGAAATATCTTACCAGCAACTATGCCTATCTCTGAATTCCATGCAATAAACACTTTTACAAAACATTTGGGCGCATGGGAATTATTTGTAGAAATACCTCCATGTCAGGAACTTGTAAAATCTGCCTTTAGCTATAATTCTCAAGTGTCTTATTTCAAGCTTTAAAATACTACATGGTATGTTCTATCATTTTGCCTTTGAAGTTGGCTTAAAATGTATTGCAAGTATTCACTCCCAAATCCAAGAGTACACTTGTACAGCTAGAGGAGGGAGGGAGATGTCATTAGAGCTGTGTTAATGTATTGGTTACATCATCTTGGGCTCTGAGCTACAAGCAACCATTTCAGTGCAGTTAAGAATGGGAAGAAAATCACAAAACATAGAATCATAGAATTGTATAACAGAAGTGGGTGCCTGGAAGGTTCAAAACAGCGCCTAAAGTTGGTTGTCACTGGGAGGTGTGCCACCACCCAAGATATTAAAGATTGGATGAGATTTAAGAGGATGATACTATTCCGCTTTACACCCTGCCTTGATTTAATCCCCCCTGCTTAGTATGGGACACTGCATGCAAACTTAATTACAGTTTTCCTGGTAGCAAAAACTACTTGCCTTTCCTGATTCCCTGTGCAGAGGCAAGCCTGCCTGTCAGTCAGTATGACATCTGCTGTGCTAATAGCAAGTACCTCCTCAGCTGATGCACTTGATAGTAAGCAGCCCAGGAAGAAGACAGCTACAGCAGGATGCTTGAAAAAGTGCAAGACACCGAATCTCTCAAGCTGCCAGTTCTGTTGCTGTTCTATGCTGACAGATGCAGAGGTCTCAGTGTGATAACCTTATATCATCTTTGTCATTTCCAGCTATGACTTTAACTCTTCCAGGGGGGGAAAATGCATGGTTCATTCAAAATCTGCTAGAGAGAGAGTATAGTAAACTTTGGGGATGAGAAAGCCTATGCTGAAGTAGGGCCTAGTGTGGAATAATTATTCATAATAATTCAACAAGTCAGTTAATGGGCATATATTTAATCAATTATTTCTAGGCTCTGACAAAATTATATAAAATCAACAGACCATATGATGGGGTTAGTATCAGGAGAAAGTAACCAGCCTAATGTAATACATGTGTGCATGCTTAGTGAAGTATGTTTTAATCTGGTTTCCATTTTTTGTTAATAGTTTAATCTCTCTTTAACATTTGTATTTTGTCTATTGTTAACTATGGGTGTTTTTTTTAATTTACTGTAGGCTCTAGAAGTGCCAAACTGGGGGAAAGACTACATAGCAATACCTGTAATAATGATGGTGATGCTAGTTGTTGTTGTTGTTGTTATTATTATTATTATTATTATTATGGATTATCAGTGGAGCAAATGGAGCAAAAGCTGCAAGTTCATTGGTATCTAGGAACTCAGTGCCATCACACACACATACACATACACAAACACACACACAGTGAGTAACCAGTGCAGCAACAACAACAATGTCTCCTCTGCAAACCAGAGTATGAGGCAGAAAAATACATGCTTTCTACTATATCCTCACACATTCTGCAGTTACTTGAGGCTCACAGGAGAAACCAATCAAACTGGAAAGCTCAGTTCTGAAGTAAGGAAAACTTAGGAGTTTATTGCAGGTCTTAAAATTCTAACTTACCGCTGCCACATTGAAGTCATGTATTATCACACACAAAATGCTGCCAATGCCACCACCCAGCTGAATCTCAGCTAACTTCCTGCTAGAAGCCGCACTCAACCAGCCTCATTTCAAAACTCGGAAGCTTTGCAAATTGGCCATATGAGCATGTCTTCTTGCCAGAAGTTAGCTGAGATTCAGTCGGGCAGCAGCATCAGCAACATTTTACATATGATAATACCCAACTTTGTTCCATAATTGACTTTAACGTGGCAGGGTTTTTAATACATGTGACAAACTCCTTAGTTGAAGTAGAACAATCGAGTGCAGTCTAATGAGGTGATGTCAGGCTGCAAAATCCAGGCAAGGTGAGTGCCTCAGGCAAGGCAAGCTAGGTAAAAGCAGAAGCTTTTTGTGTAAAAGGAAGCTGAACATATACCACCTTTTGCCATTGTCTTCCCCTGAGGCTGAGAAAGGATTACTTGCCTGAAGTCACCCAGTGTCCAGGAAAGCAGCCAAATAGCTGATAAGCTAGCTAGTTCTTAAACAAACAAACAAACTCCCAGATAGCAGAGTCAGTGCAAGCAACACAGTCTTGGAGATTCAAAGTAGTATCAGCAGAAGGATTACCAAAAGAGTTGTCAGACAGTCCGAGAATCAAGGTATCAGATAGGCAGGTCAATAAGGCAGTCCAAGGTCAAGGTTTCCAGATAATCAAGATACAAGTCAGCAATCTAGGAAACAAGGATTTGTTCCAAGAAGCCACAGGAGCCAGAGACAAAGGCCTGTTACAGACAGGCCAAAATAAAGCTGCTTCGAGTCACTTTGGAGGTATGGTATTTCAATGATGCATGAGTACTAAGGGTCCAAAAGCCACACCAAAGCTGCACTCCAGTCCTTAGGACAGGAGTGTGGCTTTGGTGTGGCTTTTGGACTCTTAGGATGCATACATCATTGAAATACCATACCTCCAAAGTGACTCGAAGCAGCTTTATTTTGGCCTGTCTGTAACAGGCCAAAGTCTTTCCTCTAGAAAAGGCAAATAACTACTGGCAAAGAGCCATATCTGCTCCAGCTGCCTAAATAGGCCAGCAGCAGGTCTTCAGGTGTGTCTGATCACAAACACGCTTCTGATAAAGTCTCTGTGATCTTCAAAGGCCCTCTCTTTCGCCTCGACGCTCCCTGAAGGTAGGCACACTTCCCAGATCCTCCTGTATGTCCACAGTCTCGACCCCAGACTTGGCTGCTGAACCTCTGGAGGGACTACAGACTCTGCTCCAGCAGAGCTAGGGCCAGCGTCAAGCTCCCCAATTACAGGTTCAGGTCCCAGGGGCTTTGGCTCCTTCGCTGAGTCCTCCAAATCATCCTCCAAGCTGAACATGACACCCAGTGGATATTCATAGCCAAGCTGGCATTCAAATCCTGGACTCGCAGAGTCCCAGTCCAACACTCAAACCACTACACCATGTTGGCTTTCATTAAACTATTTGAATGATGTAATAAAGGGGTGGTATAAACTGGCACTTTGTGCCAGCCTGACTGTGAACTAGGGTTGCATGAGGACTGAACGTTTAGACACTCAGGCACCATCTTGGCACACACCCGTACAGATAGTGTGTGTGCCATGATGACATTGCTCATGCACAGCACTTACACAGTGCTGTGTATGAGGGGCATCATAAGGCTGCACCTTATGTAGAGCTGGGAATAGGAGCGGCTCCTTTTTCAAGCGGGTTGGGGTGTGGCATCCAGTTGCTGCGTCCCCAACCCTGCACTTCCAGGGGTGACGGAGAGCCACCCCTATTGGGCTATCTGTCGAGCCCCATTGATAGTCTGAGTCTGCTTTTCCAGCTGAACCTGGAACATTCTGAATTTACTTTGTCCAATAAGGAGATTATCATACAGCCATTTTTGCCCTGGCCATGCGCAGGACAGGATCGCTTTCCATAACACCAAAATGGGCCAGCAAAGCATGCCCGGGGAATGAATGATGGTCAGGCAGAGGCAGAGCAGCAATTCACTGTTATAACACCCGTTTTTCCCTGTTCCAACATGATCCTGTCCTGTGCACAGACAGGGCAAAAATGGTAGTGCGATAATCTCCCAAGCTAACCTTTGCATTAACTACCAGAATGTGTTCTCAATGGATTTGACTCTATCTATCACTATACCCCTTAGAATAGAGGCATCAGAAGTATAGCAAGCTCAGAGGCCAGGAAAAACAAGGCAGGTTATCCAGATTTGTAATGAACCAGATGAAGGTGTTTTCTTACCCTGAAACATGGGGCTTAGTTCACATTTTTAGACGTTATTGTATATTATTTATCATATGAGAATCTTTTTACAACAGGTGCGGACAAAGTGAAAACACACTTGAGGCCATTAAGAGAGGGGTCCATATGGCCCTATAGGCATTTTAAAAATGGGAGAAATATCTAAACAATTTTGCCAAAATGGCTTCTAGGGAGCATGACCCATATCACTTCCTGATGTAATATAGGCCTCTCCTGGACTTAAAATAGCCCAGGTGGACCCATAAATATGGTAAAGAGGCCACCAGAAAACCTAGAGGACAGTTGGAGGCAAAAATGAGGGGGGGGGGGTTGCAAGAGTGTGTGAAAGGGGTGCAGGGCTCCAAAGTTTCCTGTGGGTCTAATGTAGTCCCCTAGACTCTGACAGTTGCTCACCTTCATCCTACAATGCATTTGCTCTCCACAAGTGCTGTACTCTTATGTTCTGTCCTTATGCCAACTTTAACCTACTAGGTTGATCTGCAAGTCAGTTTACCCACATCTCTACTGAAAGGCCTACCTTTCTGAGGATCCTCATATTTTCTGAAATGTATACCTTCCTTCTTGTTTTTCCATGCCTCTTCAAACTGAAAAACAGTTTGAAAATCATGGTTCGATGGTAAAATGAACTACATTTGGAGAAGAGAAGGGGCATCAAAGACTCAGTACAGTGGTACCTCGGGATACGAAATACCCAGGTTACGAAATTTCCGGGATATGAAAAAATCCCATTGGAAATAATTGTTCCGGGTTACAAATGTATTTTCGGGTTACGAAAAAAAAATTGGTGCTTTTCGGCGCTATTTTACACGGAATCGCGGCTTTTCCCCATTAGCGCCTATGGCATTTCGGCTTACGAAGGCTTTTCGGGTTACGAAAGCGGCCGCGGAAAGAATTAATTTCGTAACCCGAGGGAGCAGTGTATTGAATTTCAATGGTAAATAACAACTAAAGATCTGTGATATCTGAAAAATCACAAGTAACAGCAAAGACCAGGACAGCATAATGTAAAACATATCAACAGCAAGGCAGAATCCTTCATGTGTAAGATCTCCAGAAATTACTTCCCTTAGTTATCCTGTGATCAGCTAGTACCTTGAAATTTGTTTCCTCCTCAGTCATATCCAGCTGTTGAAGTGGATAACAAATATATTTTACCACAGAATGTATAACCTTGACATTGTACTATTGAATTTCCATTTCTATTACTTGAGCTCATGAAGTCATGCAATTCATCTTGCATAATGTTCTAATCTTTCTCTATAATACCTCTTAGGTCAATGTCATCCACCAAATTCATCACACACTCCTACAGCCTTTTCCTTTCAGCCAATAGGAAAAATGGTGAATGCAATACCATTTGGAAACTACTGTTTGAACCATAAAGAACTAACCTCTGTGTGGTTCTTTCTGAGGATACGAACTCTCCATGATTCATTTTTGTGCAGTATACTGTATGCTTGTGTGGAGATTTTTGAAGACTTCAGTTACTTTTCAGTTAAGTTCGGTCACTTATCTTGGAGGAACAGTGTGTAGATACTATTGATAAAACATTGGAGCGTTACAGACCGCCGAAAAGCGGCGGCCTGCACCCGCACCTTTCCCCGCCGGATCTGGGCCTCAGTGGCTAGAGCGGCAGCCGCTGAGGCCCCGATCCGCCGCTTTCCAGGCCACGGGGAAGCGGCAAAAGGCCCCTTCCCCGAGACCTGGAAAGGGGTGTCCTTGGGGCTTCAAGCCCCAAGGACACCCCGCGGCGGTGGGGAGGAGGAGAAAGGGGCCACTTGGCCCCTTTCTCCCTTGCGTCGCTGGGTGCAGCCATCCAAATGCTGCGCCCAGCGACGCAAGACCAGGAAGGAGCTCCGTTTCGGAGCTCCTTCCTGCATGGATGAAAGGGCGCATTAAGCACCCTCGCACGGTATGATGGCGTCATGTCTGCGCCACCTCATTTGGAGGCGGCGCGTTCATGACGCCATCATGGTGACCCCCAGGTAGATGGGGCGCTGCCATCTTGTACGTCCTCAGGACGTATTAGGCTTGGGGGCGTCAAGAAGTGACGCCCCTTTTTAAACCTAGGACGTCTTGAGGACGTCCCTTATGGCCGTTTGTAACATGCCACTGTAAAAAACATTTTTGAGATGACTGTATGCATGATCCATTTTAATGGCCATTAAGCATGGGCACATCAAAAATTTTTCTGAGTGGAGTTTTCACAGTTATTGTGAATACTTATACTTGCAGCTAAAGGTACACAAAAAAGCTAACCTGAATTGACTGTACTATGCCTCTGTTAAAATTTATTCTGTGTAAATCAGCAAATGAAAGCACATCAGCAAACACCACCCATAAAGATGCTTGGTCCATTTGTATGTAAAATCACATAAATAGCAGTCCTGTGCAAGGTTACTTCAGGGTAGTCCTATTGAATAGACTGGGGCTTATTTCTTGGTAAACATGCCCAGCGTCATGCTGAATCATTGTTTTCTTGCATTGCTGTATGAATACACAGCTGGGCAATGAAGAGACAGAAGCTGCATATAAATGGGGGGGAATGAAAGTTGTGGGAAATTGTAAATGCTCCAGTTCTACAATAAATTTTATTAATTTTTGTAATTATAGCAGAATTTAAAAGTGTAGAAGGCAGACCAGAGAGAACAACACTAATAATGAATACAAATTAGAAAATTTTCTCATCCTGACTTTCTCTACTTTGATTAGAGGCTATGCTTTTTAAAGCAAAATTCACAGGCAGCACAGCCCGTGGTCTGTGTGTGCATGCTTCACTCTGAAATTATGGTGTGTGAGCCACTACTGCAAACTTCTATTTAACCATTCTCTTATCTACATTATAACATATCAACTGATCCTCATATTTCCCATTTGATATATATTAAGGAGTACAATTGCATCAAATACTGTAACAGTACTGTATCAAATGCAAACAAGCTATTACATTTCTTGGTCCAGAAGGCCTATTTTCTAATATCAATAAGAAAATTGAATTCTTCAATGTCAGCTAAATGTTTCCTTTTCTGCACTTTATGTGCTGATCTTGACACTGCCTACCTTTGGCTGTTTTCATTGCAACTGCACAATCTCCCAGATGTTATGGATGGGTGGATGGATCTTTTGGGTTTAGCTGCCGTGCCTCTCTGTGTCATGTCTGTGTCTGTATGTGGTGCATGTTTGGCAAACAATTGAATTTTTAGAAGATTGGGAAGGGAAATCTCCAGGGGATTTTGAGAATTGCTAGTCCTGCTTCTTAAACTTTTCCTTCAGAAGGTCCCAGGCTTAGTCTCTGGTATTTCCAGGCATTGTTAGGAAAGTCCCTGGTAGTCAGTATCAACAATACTGAGCTAGCTGGATCAATGGCCTAACATGGTATAAAGCACCTTGATGTGTGCCTTATGCCCAATTCTATATATAACCCAGCAGCCTAGATTCAATGTTAAGGCATTTCTGTCCCATTGAGCATTCTTCCCATTTAATTTCATGGCAAAACTTTCACTAATCATTTCCAGGGGTTTTGTTTCTCTGCAAAGTTCTTTTCCCTCTGGCCTTCTCTGTCTTCCTTTCCCTCCAGCAACCCACAGACAGTATTACACTAGCTAGCTAACTGCAGTCTATCTAATTTTCAAAAGGGATTCTGTAAAGACAGAACCTGAAGCATGTCACAGATTATTTTAACTTGCTAGTCTCTGCACAGATATGTGCTAGTTCTCTAGAATTATTGCATTCCTTAGGTCTCCAAGCCAGATTTTTGTTTAATGGCTTCAGGACAAAACTAAAATCCTTAAGAATTGGTGCACTAATTTGAGTGGACAAACAGCTTCCTTCCCACAATGTGATGAGATATCATTTTTTATGGTGATCCTAAGGTGCATCTGTCATGGGGTTTTCTTGTCAAATTTCTTCAGAGGACATTTGTCATTGCCATCCTCTGAGTCTAAGAGAGTGTGACTAGCCCAACATCACCCAGTGGGTTTCCACGGCTGAGCAGGGATTCAAACTCTAGTCTCCAGAGTCCTGCCCAAGGATCAAACCACTATTCCACTAGTAAATTTTACATTTCCATCCTACATTTCACACTGACTGACAGGCAGGCCTGCCTCTCCCCAGGGAATTTTGTACCCACCTTATCATGTGCAGTGGGCATATGGAATACAGTTGTCCCTCCAGATTCATGGGGATAAGGGGAACAGGACTCCCACGAATATGAAAAATCTGTGAATAACGTAAGCCCCTCCTACTTCCATTCTGATGCCTGGGATGGCTGTTCAAGGCATGAGAGGGGCCAGAGGGAGCTCGCTTGGCTCTTCCCCTGCCCCCCCCACCTTTAACCGGCCCTAGGAAGCCAGTTAAAGAGACAGGAGGACAGGGGGAAGAGGCACTGGCATGCGCCTGCCTCCCTTCATCCCCCCACCATTCAGTCCCTTTCCACAGCCAGATATAGAGACAGGAGGCCAGGAGGTGAGGAGGAAGAGGCACACACCTGTTTCTCCCCATGCCCTTGCTCTTCAGTCCCTTCAGCCAGCGCTGGGAAGGGATTGAAAGAAGGAGGGATGAGGAGAAAGATGCACAGGCCTGTTTCTTCTCATCCCCCCTTCCTTCAATGCCTTCCCAGCACTGGCTGAAGGGACTGAAGGGCAAGGGGATGAAGAGAAAGAGGTGTGTGCCTGCCTCCCCTGCCCTCCTGTTCCTCTACCCAGCTCCTCCGTTTGCCTGCCCCATCGCCCCCCAAACAGCTCAGGGAGCGATGGGGCAGGCAAAGAGAATTGGGGGGATGGAGGCTCTTCCTCCGTTTGCCTGCCCCATCGCCCCCCAGACAGCCCAGGGAGTGATGGGGCAGGCAAACGGTCCCGAGGGGGTGTCAAGGCTCCTCTTCCCTTTCCCAGCCAGGCTGCTGCTTGGCCAGCTGGAAAAGCAACAGAGTTGGCTCCTGTCCTTTTTTTCTGAGGAGAAAAGCCCAGGAGGGAGAGGGAGGAGGAATACTGGGGCAAGTGGCCTTGACCTCGCAAATAATCAAGACCGCGAGTCTCAAGAATGCGGATCTGGAGGGCCAACTGTGTGTGTGTGTGTGTGTGTGTGTGTGTGTGCCTTGGATGCTCGAATCAATGGATAAAGAATCTGTGGATAGGAAGGGCCGACTATATTCTTTTACCATTTCATCTTCTGTTCCCAACTCTTTTAATGATATCATTCTTGCACAATTCTGAAGAAAGGAGGATGGGGAGAATCACAGTCTCCGAGTCTTGTGCCACCCTCAAGCAACTCTCAGGCTGTGCCTGGGGATCCTGCCCCACACTTTGAGAACCACTGATTTAACTTATATATTCAACATTTAAGTAAAGCTTGCATATATATGCATTAAGTGTCTTCAGGGCAGGTGAGCTATTCTAGAAAGGTGATTCACATACAGAGCTTGGTATTTCTAGTACCTTGCCATGTCTGTGCAGCATTCAGTGATTGACTGTTTCTAACACAGGAATGGGAAGAAGGCTTGATTCACCACAGTCCCTGCTTTCTATAAGATATTTTCTACAAAGCTAGAAAAGTATATCAGTAATAGCAGAAGTCCAAAACTGAAGGGCTGCAGTCAACAACAAAACCAAAACACAAAAGTGATGGAAGGCACATGATTGCAACACTGAATTGATAAAGAAAATGTAAATAAATAATATGGTAATGTATGAATTCCCCATTATTTATAGATTTGACAAAAGTGACACAAATAGAATATAATTACAAAATGAGAAATACAGAAACGATGTGATGAACGCCAAGTACACTAATAAGAAACAAATGGCCACTATGAAATGAATGTAAGTTGATTAATTAAATGATGACATAGGATTAGACTGATAATAATAATACCATGAAGTTGGCAGTAATTAAATCTACCAACACTTTTAAATCAGAAGTTGGCAGTTAGCAGATAGTAACTGAAATAAACAGAAAGCTGTAGAAGATGTTGGCGACCAGATTTCTAGATATATTGATGTAGTTATCTGTAGGTAAGGCAGAATATTTTAGTAAACTACCAAAATGATCTAGCAGTATTGTATCATTCCAGAAACCTGCTGTAAGGGTGCATCAATGTAGGGCATCTCAGGGTGGGACTTCTGGCTGCTGGAGTGCTGCAGGATCAGGGCTAAACCAACAGACATAGCCAGCTCTATTCATGCAGGACAGCTGCAGCTGCTGGAGGTACAGCCATTTAAGGGCTGCATTGGCCTTTCAACCCTTGCTACAGCAACACAGTCTTCTGTGCTGCACGTAGCAGCTTTGTCTTGTCTCACTAACCTTACTGTGTCCTGGTCTTCTCCCTGACTCTGACTCTTTCCTCTGGCCGACTGGGCTCCTGGAATTCTGCCCTGCTGTGTTTAGACCTAGGTCTGACTGCTGACTCTGCTTCTTGCTTCTGGCGTTTGGACTCCTGGGCTTCTGCCTTGCTGTGTGTAGACCCAGGTCTGTCTCCTATTGCTGTGTTTAGTCCTGGTCTGCTTCCTGACTCTTGCCTCTGGCCCGTTAGACTCTCTAAGTTCACCATCCACAGTACTAGCCCCAGCAGCCCGCCTTGGAATCCAGGATGCCCATGCCTTGGACCTTGACACCTGCCCTCTTTTCAGATTCCTTGCTATTTCACACCCAAGGGTGTCACTAGGGGTGCAGTGGGGCACAAACTACACTGGTTGACACTTCGAAAGGGTTTGTCACTAGGTGTGGTCCTCCAAGGAAATGAGCAGTGGCAGCAGCAGAAACCCTCCACCACTGCTGCTCATCTCTCCAGGGCCCATACACCTCTGAGGGAACAAGCAGCAGCTGCTGCAGGAACACTGAGGACTCAGCCCTCCACCCCACTGCTACCACCACTGTGCATCTCTTTGAGGCCAACAACACATCTTGTTGGGGGCTGTTAAAAAAAATGATCTACACCAGATGTAAAACATGCCCAGAATGCCACTGTTCTCACCCAAAGCCAAATACATAATCAAGCAAGTGCTATTATTTGAAATATAAGGAATGAGACACCCCCCCCAAAAAAGGGGGGGGGAGAAAGAAGAACTGGGGGCCAGAATCATGATTTATTTTCTTCCAAAGAAGCAGCAACAACAACAAAAAAAGATTGAAATCAAGTCATTTGTACCTTTGAAGCTGATGTGAAATGTGGAAGTCTTGGCATATCACAGTCTCACGATGGATGAGAACAGAAACAAAAATCAATGCCCTAGCTGTTGAAAGAACCATTTTTCCCCAGCTGTAAAAAGACTTGTTATTGGCTGGCAGCCTGGTTTTCATTAGAAAATGCATTCCAGTTCAGGGAAGCTCTCTCTGTACACAAGAGATAATTACGAAGGTAAAAGTGTGGAAAAGCCTGACAGTCTTCCAGCTCTCTTTCTCAAGTTCCTTACTTGTATTTGATTATAATTTTATAAAGTTGTGTTTCATTTTAGGATTTTAAAAAAAACCCTGATTTTTCTGACATTAAACTACTGTTCAGAAATGCATTGAAATTGAATTTCCATGTGGAAAAAAAAGGACTCATGTACATTTCTGTATTTTTTCAGACCTTTCAGTTCAGTGGCACCTAGATAGTGGTCAGTGGTGAATCTGCTCTGGGTTTTAGATTTAACTTAAGAGGAACTGTCCAGAGTGCTGAATCAATTTGGGGAGCTAGATTCAGTAAATTGGACGACTCTTTTAAAATGTGGATTAAAGGGACAGTGTGGACTCAGTGTGGATTGCTCCAGTGATGTGGAAGTAAAGGTGAAAGGTCTGGAAACCATGCCCTATGAGGAACGACTTAGGGAGCTGGGGATGTTTAGCCTGGAGAAAAGACGGTTAAGAGGTGATATGATAGCCCTGTTTAAATATCTGAAGGGATGTCATATTGAGTAGGGAGCAAGCTTGTTTTCTGCTGCTCCAGAGCAAAGGATGCAAGCTCCAGGAAAAGAGATTCCACCTCAACATCAGGAGGAACTTCCTGACAGTAAGGGCTGTCCGACAGTGGAACACACTCCCTCGGAGTGTGGTGGAGTCTCCTTCCTTAGATGTCTTCAAACAGAGACTGGACAGCCATCTGTCGGGGATGCTTGGATTGTGATTTCCTGCATGGCAGGGGGTTGGACTGGATGGCCCTAGTGGTCTCTTCCAACTCTACAATTCTATGATTCTAATAAGGCACCACTATGTCCATTCAATTCAATCAAATTCAATATGGCAAAATTTAACATCACATAGATTTTACTTGAGGCAACCAGAGGCTTCTTCCCCCCTCTGGAGCAAATTCTGGGAGCAAATTGTAGGGCATTACAAGGAGAAATGGGGAATAACAGCCTCCATTTCTGCTAATGGGGGTCTTGGTTTTCTTCAGTCTATCTTTACCAGTTTTTGCTTTTGCTTGCAATACATGCAGAAAAAAATGTTGTTTTCATCTTCAAAAAGAAAATCAATGTGTTTTTATTCTTTTGAACACAATTCTTTAAAACATAGGAAATGGAATAATTTAAAGTTAATTCTTTTTTGCTTCCCTGAGCAAATTTGAGCACTGAATTGGCTTTATTTATTTTTGAACCATTTTTGCAACATTTCAGTGGTTAGATAACTGGATTGTGACCTCAGAGACCCAGCCTCTGAACTCACACTCAGTCTCTCTCAACCTGACTTGCTTACAGGGTTTTTATGAGGATAAACTAGGATGAAGGAGACCCATGTACGTTGCCTGGAATTCATAGACAGAAAGGGGGATAAAAATTTAACTGATAATAATAAATAAACATGCTTTATTTAGATGCAGATGACTTAGTATGGAGATTTCTAGTCTTATATTCTTCTGTACACTCACCACCACCACCACCCACTATCTATCTAATACAGTCTTGTACATCTTGTCTAGTCCTAATCCACCCACTCCTTATTGGATCCCAGTCCAACAGCCAGGGACCTTTAGACATGTAAAAAAATGTTCCAATCCCTCTGGACAATTATTTGAAATAGGTTCCATTGTTCCCTTGATTAGCAGGACTCTATTTTAAGGGTCTCCACATAATAATAATAATAATAATAATAATAATAATAATAATAATATATTTTAATAATACATTTTATTTATAGTCCGCCTCCCTACTGATTGAGGCGGGTCACAACAGACAAAAATACAATAAAATATCATATACATTTAAAACCTTGTTTTTAAAAATATACCCCTACACCAACCCCCTTCCAACCTTAAAAAACAAGAAAAATAAAGGAACAACAATAAAAATAAACAACAATATAAAATAATATATGAAAATTAGACATTTATGGTCTGTTTTGTCAATACCAAAAAGAAGAAGAAACTCTGAATTTTTATATATCTTGAATACAGTTTGGGGCAAAACTAAGGAATTAAATATACTGGACTGTGTTCTTCCAGCTCCTTTAAGGTTACAGCTAGTTTTATGTCATCAGGTTTTGACATTGTGGAATCAAAACAGAATATACCTTTAAATAAAGTTGTTCAAAAGATTTTCTATGTCTCAGTTGCCATGAGGAATCAATGCATTTTGCTGATTCAGATGAAAGGCTCATTGCTGCAGAAAATAATTTGCAATATAGAAACTTGAAACCACATATTTCACAATGCCTTACAGTGATATCTTTCTAGCATGTATTTACATTCCAACATAGGTCAAGCATCAATTTTTTTAAATGGAAAATGCCATTATAAATTAATGTTTTTGTTCGGTAAGATGTTCTACTATGAGAGGCAAAATTGCTTTCTTTAAGGAGTTTTCTAGCCAACCTTATATATCACATAACTGTTTTACAAATAAAGTTCCCATATTCTAAGTTTTCTCAAAGAAAAGAGTTCTAAAAGATAATACTGGACATAGAAATTTACCCACTTTACTGAAACAAGCATTTCAGCTCTACGACTTCAGGCCCTGGGGAAAACTCTGGCTCTCCTGGTGTCCTAATGCAGCTCGCTGGGGTTCACAAGCTTTAAAGTATGCTGATATTTCTGACTGAATGCCTGATGGCCTCTATTCACTTTGACCCTAGCCACCACTGGATTATGACTCCTGAGAACTTTGCTGAAATTTAATTTGGTCCTTGGGCTGAAATAAGTACCCTCCCTTTTCAATATAATCATATACATATAGATTTATTAAACCTTAAGGCTTTCCCCTCCTTCCCCTGGACTCAAGGCACTGGAAGGAATCTCAGGGCAAGAACATTGGCATTAAAAAGAAAATACAGCCCTGTACATTGTTGGTCCCTGTTCAGCAAGCTGCTTCAGAGCGGCTATTGTAGATTCTCCAGGGGATTGATTTGGCAGCCTAACTCCTTCTCTTTCCCCTCAAGTTGGTTCAGAAGTATACTCATCAGGTTCTGTGGGACTTACTCCTTGATAAGGACACAGAGTGAATGATCTCTCAGCTTTGTTGAGTATTATGCCCTGGTCTTCCCAAAATAGCTTCTCATTATCATGCACAGATTCCTTAGTGACCTTGATCTCATCCCATCAGGCATTCAGTCAGATAGCTTTGCAAGACAAGCATAAGGACACATTTCAGAAACTTGTTGGCCTGCAAAGCTACCTCACTACAGAGCACAGTATTGTCAAGAACTAAGGCAGAAATGCAGCACATGATCTCTTCCCCCCCACACACACACACACACTTTATTTGATCTCAAAAATACCTTCACCTAGTAATGTGTCATCCAGAACCAAAGCAATGCAAGTAACTTGTTGTTATTTCAGTCTGCTTTGATTATGTTCTCCCTCAGCAAGTCATTCCAATAAGTAGCAGTTATCTCAAGAACTTCTGTTCATTTCAGCAGGAGTTCAGCTCTTCAACCCATACCCTGTGACCAATTCCATTACATGCTCTCTGATCCCAGATTGTTGCCCACCATTTTGCAACAGCTCAAAGTCTGCTGTGGGTCACTTAACATAAACACTAATGGAAGCTCGTAATACCAGGCGTATTGCCAAAAAGCCAAAACAGAGAAGTGGAAGTAAATGGGGCAGGTTTGCGCACAAATAGAAGCAACAAAATAGATTTCACTTTTTTCAGCAAGATGCATTCTAATGTTATCACAGATCCTTAAGTGAACCTATTTAACACTCTTAAGTAAACGAAGGTCTATGAAGTGTAGCCAGGTTTAACAGAACATCCCATGTTTGGCTGTAAACTCTTATTTCCCATTGTGTGTTTTTGGAGTGCCAGGCCACATTCATTAAAATACCCTTTCTCTTCAGTTATGACACCATGAGATCATAAATTTTTAAGGCTTTCTTGCCATCTTGGCCAAGTTTCTGGGCCAGGCTGAAGCCATGATGGTATTTTTGGAAACAAAGACTGAGATTGTGTAAAGGACAGGTGGCCTGGCAATGGTGAGAGGAAGCTCTCCTACAGATCATTTTCTATACTAAGTAGTAAAGAAAGAGGCTAGGATTTGATATCTCTGACATGCTATATTGTCAGCTAGCGACAAAAATAGAGTAGCTAACTGCTCCATTGTTAAATGCCAAAGACATCACAGACATTTGTGTGGGCACAACCTTATAAATTATATCATTCTATAGGGTAAACTATGGAAGAACAGGAGAAAGACAAGAATGTAAGAATAATACTTCAAGAATAACAGTCAAGCATAAATCAAGCAAGAAAATATGTTTCCTCTCCCCCTCCCCCACCCAATTAAAATAAATAAAACAGGGCTCAATAATAGGTTGAGGTTTTTCCCCCCTTTCATGAAAAATGTGGGGAGAGAAATCACATGATGTTTCTTTCAATAGACTGTGACAAAGAGGCACTTCTAACCCTTAAGAAGAGTTTTCATATATTCTATTGGGCAAGAAACAAATGGCACAACATTCCAAAACTGATAAGGACCAAAAAAATTAAAATACTGCTAGATTATTATACTATGCTTAGAATTTCAAAGTAGAGCCCTGTAACATTACAGACATGATTCATAAGTCATCTTCACTTCGTATGATATATTTCTTTCCTCATCTTTCTATCTCCTATATACACAATTCAAATGTATAATAGTGATGGGCCAAGAAAATCCTATCAGATTCATGGGATCACTATAAGTCAGCAGGAGAATTGAAAGCACACACAGAGAAATGGGCCAGAACACATTATTCTGCCCTGAACATAGTCAGATTCTGTGTGTTCAAATTGTTCCAGTCCTGGTAAGATTCGCAAGAGGCCTTCATGCCTTACAATATTTCACAGGTTAAAACCAAGACATGTATGGCCAAGAAATATCTGTGTATGGTTAAAATGGCAAAAGGTATTAATAAGGAAAAAGTCACAAGTTACAATGGCAGCAGCAGTTGGCTTTTGTCTGATTCCATACCCTCCAACTGTCCTGATTTGGCAGGCAAAGTCCCAATTAGTGCTTTGGCACCTTGCTTTTTCAGCTGCTTTTAAAATATCTTAGTTTCTCTCTCCTCCTCCCACTTTCCCCTTTAGCCTTGGCTTACATCCATTGGTGCACACTGAGTTCAAAGTAGTCAGCAGAGTGGAGAAGAAAGGAGGGGACAGAATCTTACTCTTCCCCATAGCGTCAGACAAGAGTAAACTGGTGCAGCCTCTCCTAGCTGGTGTGTTCTTCCTTATTAATAACTCCTGCCATCTTAACCACAATCTGAAGTTGCTTCACCACACGTGTCCTGGTTTTGGTCTGTGCAATCCTGGCACTTCTTTTATAATATGACTGGAAGGGCTAAAATTCAGCCCCTCTTCTCCCTGCTGAGTTAATTGAGTGCAAACTACTTTTTTACTTTGCACTTAATTAGCTTGCTGCAACTGGAGTAAGCCGAGGGCAAAGGGGAAAATGGGAGAAGAAAAGAGGAAAAGGGACATCTTAAAAATAGCTGAAAAAATGGGACAACAGAACATTAATCAGAACATTGGAGGGTATAGATCTTCTATCAATATATAGCCTGCATCACTCACAGAAGAGTAGCTCTCTACTTAACACAAGAAGGCTGCATGAAATTAGTGAACTTAAAACAAGCTATATTCTGTTTGTGCAAGACTTTGAGCAGCTGTTTCTAAAAATCATTTGCCATTTCCCCCTCTCTGATTTCCCTACATTTCACAGATTATAATTTAAATTCTGTTCACATTCTCCAAAGAAGCCCTAATTGCCGGGCTATAAGCAGGGCTCTATTGCATAGTAAGCATTTCCAGCCAATTTAAATTTGCAAGCACCAAGTGCAGGATGTTTTGCACTGGGGAGCTGTTTGTGCTTTATCTGGAAGGGCTTGCATACATATCCTATGAACAAATATGCAATTGGACAATCCATATTGTGACATCTGTCCAAAAATTTATAAAAGAATACTACTGACTAATGAGTGAATTCACCCTGCATACACTTCTTTGACCCTAACCCACTGTACTGACAGCCATTAAGTTCAAAATATCACATAAGATTATATCATACGATTCATCTTTTTTAAAAAGAAAATCTTCAGTTTTATGTCTCAGTGATCTGATGCAGAGAGTGAAGGAAAAAAGAATAATACATTTACACTTCCAAAACTGGGCTACAAAATTGTGGCATGAGTTATAAAACTGATGCTGAAGACATCATCTTAGATTATAAATGTTCCAATTACTTTAATCCTGTTTTCCTTAATCATTTTAAAATGTTATTTATAAGTACTTTTTAAAAAAAGAACTATCAATGTTTTTACATCACCTTACGTAACTTTATATGAAGCAATAACAAACACTAGTCCAAACAATGCAAGGAGCAGTGAGGTAGCCGGGGGGGGGGGGGGGAGTCCATGGGGTCTTCTCCCCTTCTGTTAATTTATGTTATATACATTGTGCGCGCATGCCACCACACCCAAGCCCTCCCTTCCCAAAATCCTGGTTACGTCCCTGCAAGGAGAGCTGTCTGAACATCCGGCTCAAGGTTTTATTTTAAAAGAAAAGGCCAAAAGAGTGTTGTCAGTGGCAAAGACACACTAAGGGCAGAAAGTGACAGCCCTAAAAGAGTGGCTTGATGCTTCCCCTTTGATTGCTGGATCGGGGCCATGGCAACCACATGTCACAGCTCGGATCCAGCTTTTTTGCAGCTCAAAAAGAAGTGGCAAAATTCCACTCCTTTTTGCACTGAAAAAACGCCACCCTTTCCACCACCACCATAGCTTTTTTGGTGCTCCTGAGGCGTGCAATGTCTAAACACCATACTGCTGGAGTGCCAAAAATCTCCCTCCATGTAGGCACCAGAGCAGCGTGATGCTGGCATCAGGGAGCACGTCATGCGTACGCCACACCCCCACACCAACAGGAAGCTGGCATAATGTGCTGGTCTGTACTGGCCCTTAGTCTCCTTGGATAAAGTTTATTGTTTGGATCCCTTCTAGCCCATCTTGGGAGACTGAAATATCCTTGGTATATATATGGATACACACACACACACACACACACACACACGGTAAGGAGATGGACAGGAAGAGTGTAACCTGTTGGTTCTAAAGATATCTCAGAGGCACTCAATAGTGTGGCCCTCATTACTTTCTGGAACATTTTGTTACAATGGAACCAGTTTTAATAATAATAATAATAATATTTACAGGAGTGGTTCCTGTAATGTTTCACTGACTGCTCTCAAAATATGCTGTTCGACATTAGCCTATGTAGTTCCCCTGGACTTGGCTTTATTCTTTTTTATTTTTAGCCTGCACATAGAACTGACAAAAGAGATTATCCAACACTGGGGGGATGAGTATTTTCACTATACAAATAATATACAGCTCTAATATTTTCATCTGATTTTACAATAGTTGTGGAAACCCTAAAACGCTTATCTGGGTGCAGTGATGAATCAGATATAAGATACCTGTTCAGGCTATTATCTAAGCAAGTTCTAATGGTCACTAGGCTGACGAAAAGGATTTGGAACATAGACTGCTCTATGTACATGTGCACTTCCACTTAAGCTTTCCAGGATGTAGCCATGGTGGTCTTTGCTGTTCTCTCTGCAGGATCTAATTCTCAGAGGTAAAGTCAAAGACTTTCATGGCTGGCATCCATAGTTTTTGTGGGTTTTTCGGGCTATGTGGACATGTTCTCAGAGGTGCTTCTGAATGTCCAGGTGACTACTGTGGTCAGGAGTCCCTTTGCCCTATTTGAACTAGTTTACTACTTACAATCTTTCCTGGAAAAAGTCCTATCTAGCAACCATGATCCATAGCTTAATCACTCCTCTTAGGGCATGTCTACATGGACCATTTACACCAGATCTCTCCCCATCCCTGGTCCTCATGTTGCTCTGTCTTTGTGTCACAGGGCCAAAGCCCCAATTCAACTGTGGGCTGTCTTCATGTGGGAAGGCCAGTTCTGTATCGAATCCAGGCCATCCCTCCCTTAAACCAGTTTAAAATAACTTACCGTTACACGCATGTCCCACTGTGTCTGCTGGCACTGGTACTCACATAAGTCTCTCTCTCTGATGTCAGAAATGAGGTGCCCAGCATCGATCACATGGCTGAGTTCCTTGTTGTGTGACAACCACCCTGCATCACTACTGAGGGCTCCGGATGAGGTGAGGGTTTTTTACACCTGTTTATGGGAAGGATAGGGTGGACATAGTTCTAAACTGGCATCACATCAAGAAGCCAGTCCACACTTGAACTGGGGATTTGGCCCTGCATCATGAAGACAGATCACAGTGAGGGCAAGTGGGAACTGGTTTAATTGGTTGTGAAGGCATGTCCTATGTGCACCCCTTCTAGAGGACTGCTATACTAAATTTGTACAGTTTCCACTTTCTATAAAAATAACAATTTTGCATTAATGAAAACAAATATGTACATTCTTCAAAACACTTCCTGGACCATAGGAATTTATAGAACAATACAAGTGAAATCAATGGGATCCGCCAAACCTGTTTTGAAACTAAAGCAAGATTTGAAACTTCTTTTTCCATTCTTCTTCTTCCAGTGATTTCCACTACTCATGTCTGCTTTTTTAAGCCCAATATAGCAATTGCTTATTCTGAACTTGCTGACATCTTGCTATACATTGTAAAGCAAAGCCAGTTGTCAGGGGGGAAGGTTTAAAGGAATCTGTCTAAAAATCCAAGGAGCATCAGATGATAATGTTTTAACAGAAGGCACTTTCCCCCCAGGTTCAAGGTTATCTTTTGTGCAAGTGAAAATTGTCATCATGAACACTGAGTTACTTTATCTAACTTTGCTGCCATTAGGAAAACACATTAGTCATATATCTTGTTTTCTCTGCTGCCTGTCATGAAAATGCATCTTCAGAGAATACAACTGTCAGACGTTTTCAATGAATAATAGCAATGATTTAGTACTTTTAGGTTATATATTTTAATCAGCTGTATGTTCTTCAGATGAATGTAAAACATAATGAAAAAAGCACATCTTTCACTGTTTATGAAGGAGTTTGCTTTAAGAGTCATCAGAGGGAAGACACGGTGTTATTATTCAAACAGGTACTGTGTGTTACCCAGGAAGTCTAAAACATACTGACATTCAGCTACAGTCCTTGATAATTTCAGAGAGATTTTGTAAAAGCATTCAGATTAAGGAGTTCCTTTAGTGAATGCTAAAAGTCACTTAAATAGGATTATCAGCATGCTCAGATATAACTGACAAGTTGCAGCATACAGCCAGTATGTACTACTCATCTTAAATGGTTAATATTCACATCAAATATTAATAGTCAGCCTAGTGTATTAAAACAGACCCAGAAACAGAATTTTTCAAATGATTAATTGGAACCCTGGAAGAAGGGTATTCACAATAAGACTGGTACAGACATACAAATATTTAACTTACCTTCTTCAGAACACTTGGATGAGAAAGTAACGGGTGGAACCAATACATGTCCTAACAAAAATACGCTCCATTGGGGCTTACTCTCAAGTGACTGTGTGGTAAAGTAACAAATGTGGCCAGATGATTAGTTAACCCATTCAATGGAAAAGATTCTATTTTCTGACATGTCTTACAATCACATAGTGGCCTAAATCCTGTTGTTAGTTCTGATTAAAGCAGATCCATTGAATCAGTGGGTTTTATCTGTGTATTGACTCTCCATCCACCAATCATAGAATCATAGAATTGTAGAGTTGGAAGAGACCACAAGGGCCATCCAGTCCAAACCCCTGCCATGGAGGAAATTTAAATCAAAGCATCCCTGACAGATGGCCATCCATGGATTGAATGAGTCACCTCAGGAGAAACCAAAAGGATGCCAGCCACTGAATGATAGTCAGTTCTACCAGTCTTGTTTTCTCCACATTTATTTATGGCTTGGGCCCAAGTTACTTGAGGGAGCACCTCTCCCTACACAGTTCTCCCCGCACACTTAGAATAACTGGGAAGAACAGGTTAGAACATCAATCAACCAGGCTCACATCGACTTCCCAGAGAGCCTTCACAGCAGTTGCTCCAAAATTGTGGAATAGTCTCCCGGAAGAGATCCGTCTCATTACCTCCTTGGAGCCGTTTAAGAAGGCACTTAAGACGGATCTCTTCTGGTGAGCTTACCCACCTGACCTTGTGTAAGAAACACCTCCAGACCATTGTATGAATCTACTGCATTTCCACTTAATGATGAGTTAGTTCTGAGATTAATTGTATTATTTTTATTGATATATTTTATATGTATTTTATTATTGATGTATGGATTTTAACGGACTGTAATCCCACCTCGATCCACCTGGAAGAGGCAGGAAAATTTTATTTATTTATTTATTTATTTATTTAAAAAACCTCTCAAGTTTCTTTCCAGGAGAAAAATTGTTATTTTGATAAGCTCATAGCAATACCAAATAGAACAAAATTCTCATCCATCTGCATTAGTCACATTCTTTAGATACAGCCATTTAGGTGTAGCCAGATCTCAGACACTGAGTCTCAGGCCCTACCAGGGTGAGAGCAATGCCTTGAAAATGTGTTATTATGGTGTTGCTAGTCCTGCTTCTATAAGCTGTTTTGGAGGAGCTGCTGTATACTTTGAAAAAGATGCATCTGACCTCTTCTTTCTCTTCCTCTCAAAGCTTTTCTGATTATGGCCTTCACCAAGGTTCAGCAGGAGGAATGGTCATGAGGGCAAGAAAAAAATGAACTGTCTCCAGATTAGCATTCTGAGAGTTGCTGAACATGGTGCTTTGAGGTGTTTGCCACCTGTTCTTATATTTGTCATCCTACCCTAAATTTGAAGCCTCACTACAATTTCCTTTCTAGATTTTGTTAGCAAAACTATTTGTTAGTACTTTTAGCAAAAAAAGTGAACATTGTCTTCTTTTTCCCCTCCTTCCCCCATCATCACAACTTGTCCAATTTATCTTCTCCTTCCTTCCCTATTCCCCCTTCTCCTTGCCCATTTTCCTTCTCCCAACTCCCCAAGTTTTGTCTACATTTTTTCACTTATTTTGCACACCTCTTGTTCTCGCTTTCATCTTTCTTCTCCTGTTCCCACTTTTCCAAGTCTCATTCAGCCCCTTCTCCCACCTTCTTACTGAATCTCCATATTTTCTCCATTCTCTATCCCTGTGCTGAAAACGTAAAAATCAAGACTGGGATATATTAGAGTCTCTGCGTTTTAATGTTGCTGGTCCCTTTGAACTCAATAGGGCATGCACTTGATTAGCATAGATAGAGTTGCTCTCTTGTTTTCTATTGCCTTGTTCATCTATCAGCATCGTCTTCATCATCATCATCATTCCCCTAGCCAAAAAGGTAGTTAGTGATTTGAAGTCGAAGGCTAGCATGGAAGTGCCAGCAGTCTCTGCATATGCCAGCCACAGATGCCAATGAAACATCAAGAATAAACTCTTCTAGAACATGGCCACATAGCCTGAAAAACTCACAAAAAGGTATGGATGCTGGCCATGAAAGCCTTCGACTTCAAATCACAAACTACCTTTTTGGCTAGTGATTGTTGGTAGCATCATTATAATCATGATTGTGAAAGAAAATGAGATGCAATGGCTAATGGAAACAATTCCATAAAAGGAGGTTTTGAAAAACATTATTTTTCCTTGGGCCAAAATCTTTTTATTTTTTATTTTTTTGGAGCAGAACCCCTTGCCTTTTAATCGGTGCTGGAAAAGTATTTTTTAAAAAGTTGAAAAAAAATGGGTTTTTCTCTTCGTGCAAAGTTTGAAGATTTAATCTCCAACCAAAGAAATCTTTTCTCATATGTTAAACTTGGTGGTTTTAATTTGAATTACATGCTCAGAATTACTGTGGTTGATGTGCAATTTTTTATGTTCACCAGAGGCTACATTCAGTACCATCTTTTATATCACTAGGAGGTCTCAGGCAATCCTAATTCCCAGTATAGAGAGGACCATATTGTACTTGCCTACCATGTACCAGCTAAAGTTGATGGACCTCTGGGGGGGGGAGGCAAAAAGAGGGGTGAACCCTAATTTAACAGGACAAGTATGGCTAAATACATGGGGCTTCAATGCAAGAGGTGTAGGAGCTAAATACTCCATGCCCTCTTCTTGAATAGCCAAATCTATAAGTATTTTTCTACCCCCATCAAATATTTCCACTGCCAGGTTCTTTACATTAAATTCAGGAAGAAATCTGTGAATTTTTGAAAACTGACATAAAAAAACCAAGCCATCCTAAGACCCAAAAGGACCTGAAGGGGGAAAAAATCATTAGATGTGGGCTTTTGAACAAATTCTGAATGAACCCTCTCTCTCCCTCTCTCTCTCTCCCCCCTCTCTCTCAGCTGGAAAGCAGACCATCAAAACGTCAGAAAAGGTCAATAGGCTCAGTTGTTCTGTCCTGCTTTATGTTACATCTGAAAGGTAACAGCTCTTAGTAGCTCCCTACAACTAGAGCCTACCTTTCTTCAAAATGCCATTCTTCAAATTAAGTTATGCCAAACTCAAATTAAAAGGGCATTTTCAAATTAATTGTCAAAGAAATTACCATCTAACATTTATTGCTGTGGCTGCGACTTTCTTTCCTAAAAGTGTAACTAGCAAACATGTGATGGGGATAAAAATACTTTCAAATATTTAAGTCTGCAAATATTGAAAACGCAGAAATGATAACATTTGGATGATAATGTCTGATGAGAAAAACTCTGCATCCATTTCCTTGACAAAGATTAAACTGAGAAGGGAAGGAAGGCATAAAGTTAATCTGTACTTGAAGTTCTTTTTCCTGCTTGTATCAGTTAACTGTTCCCTTCAAGTAAACAAGAATTTCAGTAATTTTATAGACTTGGTTTGCTCTGAAGTTTAATATTGCCATTTTGTTTTCCTCTCTGGAGATTTGACATGAAGGTCTCTCATTCTATCATCACTGAAATGCAGATAAACTGCAGGCTTTCTGATTTTTAGTTTTAAACTGTCTCCATCTTCTTTAGATGTTCTGTTTCTGTCTGTGTGAGAGGATGTAAAGTAAATAGTCAAAACTAGGGATTTGACATGGCTAAATTAACCAATTGGTCTTGTTGTTGTGTGCCTTCAAGTTTCCCAATTTATGGCCACCCTAAGGCAAACCTATCATTGGGTTTTATTGGCAATTCCTACACCTTTCAATGTTGTTGTTGTTTTTTAAGAAAAATATTTTAAAGAAAAAAAATCTCTACTTGTAATAGCTGAAGTAAGAGACTAATCTTTCACATCCTAGTCCAGTGATGGCGAACCTATAGCACGCGTGCCAGAGGTGGCACTCTGAGCCCTCTCTGTGGGCACATGCTCAAGTCACTCCAGCACAGAGTTCACAAGTTTGCTACTAGAAAGACAGAGGAATGTGGCACTTTATGATAAATAAGTGGGGTTTGGGTTGCAATTTGGGCACTCGGTCTGAAAAAGGTTCGCCGTCACTGTCCTATTCTGTCCAACTGTTTTCAGGGTTTTTAGTTTTTAATTGTTGTTTTTATGCTTTGATATTGTGTTTCTAATATGTTATACTGTTTAATACTGTCTTAAGGGGGGGAGGGATAAAGTGTTTTAATTGTTATATTTTATATTTTACTGTTGTCAACCGCCCAGATTGGTTTGCCATAGGGCGGTATACAAATAAA
>NC_056524.1:84538666-84545214 GCF_019175285.1 Sceloporus undulatus | reverse complement strand
TATTATTATTATTATTATTATTATTATTATTATTATTATTATTATTATTAAAACAGATTGGTTGCTTCCCCTCGCCATTTTCCACATGCTTGACCAATTAATGAACCACAAGAATGATGATTCATATTTGCTATAATTTACATATCTCTAACAATATTAGCTATTGAAATGATGGCAGAATGGCCACTTTTCTGCAGATGAGGCTTCCTGAATCATTCCAATATTTATCCTCACATCAACCCTGTGAAGGTCCTTTAAGCAAAGTGATAGTACCTATCTCAAGATCATCAAATGAGGAGAATGGGGAGAAAAGAGAAGAAAGAAAAAAATTCACTACTATAAGGCTTTGGGGTTTGTTTGGGGTTATTTTTTTCCTTCCAGGAAAAAAAAGATGTTGATTTCCACTAAGAAATATAGTAAATATAGATATTTCATTGTTATTGTACAGGAGTAGTTCTATGCAATACTCTCACAGTTTATAACTGTGTTTTTTTCAAAGGTGAGGTAAAGTATGGGGTCTACAACAGCCTGCCATCATGACCTTGAGCTATCCCTAGACCAAGCACACATACAAAATGGACTCCCCAAAAAGGCTGATTTACATATAGCCATGAGGAACTTTCCTCAAAGCAGCAAGTCATTTGTGTGCAGCACCTTATCAAAATCAGATTTAAGTATTAAAGAAACACCTATTATCCATGCAGCTTTAAAGCCAGTCTGTTCAATTCCTGATTTACATTGTTGTTGACCTCAACTCAAGGAGACCATGTGGACAAGACATCTCAAAAATCCCCTGTCCTCAGCCTCTCTGCTCAAGTCCTGCAGGATGTGGACAAAGTACAACAGCCTCAATTCAGTCATCTTGGCTTCCAGAGAGGGTTCTGGCTTGATGTTTTCTAGAATCCATTTGTTTGTCTTTGTTGAAATATTGTACCTTTAAACAATAGACAATTTTTGGGGCAACAGGTAACATGGAGTAACACATATTCCATGGGATAGCCACATACTGCTGAGTCAGAGCATATCTGCAGTGTTGCATCATGCTATGTGGAACTGAGTGATGACTCAGAACCACCTTCCTATATAAGTAGACCAAGAGGGTGGGTAGATGTGAGTTAGTTTGGAGCTGGTGGGAGCAGACATTGGTGTAGTTGATTTGAAATTGACTGAGAGGAGTGTGTAAATATTGTATCGTATTGCACACAATGCAACTGAAGATAAAAGCCTTCAGAACTTTGGATGAATCAATTGACTGTGAGTTGGTTTCTCATTTGTGTGAAAAGTGGGTCAGTGAATTGCCAATATTGTTTTGGCAATATGTAGGTAACTTATCCCCAGACTGTGCCAGGAGTTGGCTTTTCCCCTCGCCGACAGTGGCCATTCTTGGTTATTCGTGGTATTCTCAGTACTCTTTTACAGTACCACATGTCAACTCAAATGAGTTAATTTTCTTCTTATCTGCTTTTTTAATTGTCCTGCTCTCACAACTGTATATGGTGACTGGTAATACAATGGCTTGAATGATACCCACTTTAGTGTTCAGAGTTATGCTCTTACATTTTGTCTTGTCCAAGTCTTTCATAGCTGCCCTTCCCAATCCTAGTCTTCTGATTTCTTGGCTGCAGTCTCTGTTCTGATCAATATTTGAATTAAGATATAGGAAACCCTTGACTATTTCAATTCTCTTGTTGTCTAGGAGGAATTCTTGTAGATCTTCTGTGGTCATTTTTGGGGTTTTTTATGTTCAGCATAAAATCCACAAAGCAGCAATACCTTTATTGGGTCAACTCTAAAGCAACACAAAATCCCAATAATAGACTTAATGAAAATTGAATTGCCTAACTGAAGTCAATGTTAAATACAGCTGAAGGGGGGATAAATTTTGTTTTGCACTTTCACATTTTAAGTCAAAAATAATTAATTCTTAAAGACCTACCTACTCCTTGCTGAATTTAGGATGATTTTTTTACACTGTTCTTGCCAGTCAAAAATTGCAGCTGATTATATTGTCTAATAATGTTTTATAGACATTGCTTTAACATTGTCTTTTCCCCCAAATGTTTCTGTTTTTAGTCAGTTCCATGCAGGTGCTTGCAAGCTTACCAGTGAATTTTACTGCTTATCTACCTCACAGTCTCATTGAATCACTATAGCCTTTCTATGTTGTTCTAAAATTAATCATGAGACATAAAGGGCAATTAAAATAAGCTGTGTGTTTTGAGAACCAGTCATTGTTGGCAGCGAGGAAACAGTCACTTGCTTGCCCAATAATTTTGGATATGGATTGGTGGATGACTACTCCAAAATCACTATATGCTTAAGAATAGACTTCAAGGAAAAGATATGGATTTTCCCCCTTTTAAAATAAAAGTAAAAAGAAATCACCTCGATGTATGAACTAATTTCCAGGGAGATTTGTAGAAATCAACTTCCAACATGATTGAAGATTATGGCTTAATTTTCATCAACCTCCCACAGAGTGACTAGGGATGGTGCTTTACAGGAAACATAAGGACATCTGGATCATGAGGTGGAGTCAAAAACAGTTCCCAAACCCAGTCAAAATGTCTCTCATAGTAGCAAAATCTTTAGGAGCTACTTATGTATGGCAACCTTGACTCAAAACATAGGTTAGTAAATAGGATACAGTTAATCCAAACCATAGCACTGCCCACATTGTTCAAAGCCTACAGGACCCCAAGAGGGCAGTACTTTCAACAATATTTTCACTGGTCACAATCCAAAGAATTAATCCTATTGAAATGAGAAGGATTTAAGAGCTTAACTGTGCACTCCAATCCCACTGTGTAAAATATGATTTAAGGATGAGTAACTGTCTCTGGTTTCTCTTGATTGGTAACTTTCTCCAGCCTACTGTCTTCCTTGAAATCCTATACTTGTGTACTCAAAAAAGGTGCCATTAAGTTCCATGAGGCTGGCCTGGGAAACTAAAGGTCTTACTGCAGCCTTGACCATATTCAGTTTCTGCAACTGGATGGGAGCAGCTTTGGGTAGTGAAGATGTAAACTGAAAGGGTAGCATAAGTGTATCATGCTTACCCTTCCCCATGCCTCTCTATACTGTCCAAAGAAAAATACTTTTATACATTCAAATATATAAGAGTCAAACATATAGGGTGGTCAAAATGAAGGAGTCAATATAAGGCAGAGCACATGCTTTGCATGCAAAAGGATCCTGCTTTAATCCCTCACCATGTCAAGCTAGGTAAGAAATCTGTCTGGAAACACAGTGAGTTTTCTGACTGCCAATCAGAAATTATCCTACTGGGCTGAAGAGACCAGTGGTATGACTCAATAAAAGGTATCTTTCTTATTATCTTAAATTATCTTCATAAGTGGTCACTCCAGATTCAGGGAAAGGGAATGGAAGAGACAAAAATATATTTTTGAAGCACATTAAAATGCCTGGAAAAGGAACTATCCAATTGTCCCAAACATTTTTGAATGTGTGTGTGTATTAACCCTTTATTTCCCCTCTTCACTAATCTTCATTTTGATTTCACCATGAAATATTAAAAATTCTAGAAAATAAGTGCAAAAATAACTGTAGCTCAGTGTACAAACCACTACACCACACTTCCTCTCCCAAGCTGTTTTACCACTGCAAAATTATGAAAAGGCAGTATAAAAAGGGCTACACTACTCATTCTAAGGAAATGATTTCACACCAGTATGGAGAAGGCCCTGGCTCACAAAAATTGGTATGTGTGTGACAGAAGGGCTGCTATTTTGCATACCAGACTCATTATCCAAGCTAATGTGATAGTGTTGTCTTGCCCTACAGATTCAAATGACCAAGTGTCAAGCGGTATAATGTTATTGTTGTTTTTAAACTGTTATGTAAGGGTGTTTTTTTTAAATTAACAGGTGGGCTGCAACTAGACTGTGCATTCGCCATCTCTGACCTACCCAAATAATATTTTATATTGTATTGCTATGCTGTATTGGCATGTGTATGTAACCCGCCTTGATCACAGGAAAGGCGGGCTAGAAATAAATATTTTATTATTATTTATTATTATAATATATGAATATATTTGCATGTAGACCAGCTTGAAGTGTGGTGAACTCTCCTTTTCTGGAAGTCTTAAGCAAAAATTGAACTGACATCTTTCAAGAGTGCTTTAGTTGTGTATTCCTACATGGCATGGGATTGGAGTAGGGGTACATAGAAATGATGCAATTTAACACCATTTTAATTGTCATAGCTCCATTCTACCGAATTTTAGGATTAGTGCTGTCATAAGGCACCAGCATGCTTTGTCAGGGAAGGCTGAAAACCTTGTAAAATTTCAAATCCTAGGAGTTACTGCAAGGAGAGCTCCATCCAGTCTTGGTTTTATCTTTGATTCTTCTCTGTCGTGTATCCCTCAGATCCAGACCACAGCCAAGGCTTGTAGATTCTTTTTATACAATATTGCCAAAATCCGACCATATCTCTCCACCTCTACTGCCAAGATCCTGGTCCATGCCCTAGTGGTCTCACGACTCGATTACTGCAACATCCTCCTGGCTGGGCTTCTTCTCTCTCACCTCCGTCCTTTAATTTCTGTCCAGCATTCAGCTGCACGCATTATCACATCCACCCACCGCTCTGACCACATCTCTCCTGTGTTGGCATCCCTTCACTGGCTCCCACTCCCTTTCCACATTCAGTATAAGCTCCTGCTGTCAACATTTAAAGCCCTCCATGGGCTGGCCCCTCCTTACTTATCAGACCTTATTTCCCCTCACCTTCCCACTAGGGCCCTCCGTTCTGGTAGTCAAGGTCTGCTGTCCCAGCCCAGGATTTCCTCTGCCCCATCTTGGATTCGCCCCTTTTCACTTGCTGCCCCTCACTCCTGCAACCTTCTTTCCCTGTGAATAAGAGCCATCACTTCCTTATCCCAGCTTCAAAACAGAGCTGAAGACCATCCTGTTCAGAGAAGCGTTCCCAGGCATTGCATAATTGTCACTTGCTATTTGATGTTCTTTTGTTGTCTGTTTTATTGAATCATTTCCTGTATTGCTATGTATTTTATATGTATTATCTTACTAGACAGGCCCCTTCCCCACCACCACTCCCTTCTCCTTCTGTGTCATGTCTTTTTAGATTGTAAGCCTGTGGGCAGGGAACCGTCCAATTAATAAGATTGTATGTACAGCGCTGTGTAAATTTACAGCGCTTTATAAATAAAGGTTAATAATAATAATAATAATCCTATAGATTCCATAGAATGGAGCTACAACACTTAAGGTAGTGTCAAACTGCATTGTTTCTACAATGTAGATGCTCCCTAAATTGTCCTTGCAGTAACTTCCTAGTCTGTGATTTAATATTTATGCATGAAAAGTATCTTTCCTTCAAGCAGAAGCCCAGAAAGCAGAAAGGGAGTAACAAGGTCCATGCTGTTGAGGGACTAGCCCTCCATATCCCCCTTCTGGAGCTACTTCTATATGGGAAGGAGCATGCAAAGAGTAGTTATGCCCTATTTTCAATAGTATACTTTCAAGAGGAGCAGATTACTGGGGTGAAGGTCACAGTTGGTTTCCTCTCATTATTCTTCCTTTTGACAAAAAGAATGACAGTGGCCCAAGAGAGTTAGAATGTGTGTGTGGGGGGGGGGGATTCATATCCATGAAAAAATAAATAACATTTTCCCTCAGGTTCCTGTTTGTGGAAAGCAAGTGATGGACACTCAGGAAATTCTTTCCCTACTTTTTGAGCAATTATAAGCAAGAACAATCTCTACAAATGCATTGGAAAAGACAGAAAAGTGGGAGCTTTCCAATGAAATATATTGGTATAAAGGATGTTGTTTCACTCTGCAGTTTCTTTTAGACTGAAAACAGGCTATTTGTCAGAGCCTAAAATAACCAGAAATTTCATTGTGCTCTCTATACATTGATTTTCAATGGAACTATAATTGAAATTTATGTATGTGAGTGAAAATACAAAAGCCAAGAAGAATTTCTTTTATCTTTCCTAAAGCTGCAAACAAATGCTTTGGGAAATCCTCTCCATAGCTTTTCTGGACTTCAAAGCAACTTCCAGATTTGAGGAAGGGTGTTGCATGGAGTTCCCCATTAATAACGGAGACACCTACATCTCCCCTTTGCCAATGGACTTTCCTTACTCTGCTGAAAACAAAAACAAATTTCCTTTGAGAAAATGAGGTCCTTGTCAAACTCTTAATGTAGTGGACCTCACAGCACCAGAGACAGAGCTCTGAAGTCAGTTTGAGAAATTTCAGAAGAAGGAAGCAACAAATCTACCATTTGGGCCGTATGATGTGCATTGTAGGGGCAGGTATTCTCTAGCCAGAATATTCTGGGCTGCCCTTGGAGTATTCTGGCCCTGAATTTATCCAGAACTCAACCCTTACCTGCTCTCTTTTGCTGTAGGTTTTCAGTGCTCACAGCGGGCACAGTGACTTGCCCCCTCAGAGTGACTCGCATCCACAATGGCACCACCAGGCAGCTTTCAGGGATCATGTATGAAGGCAGCCACCAAACCCAGAGCAAAAGGGGACTTATTTAAATGCAGGT
>NC_056524.1:84521284-84538641 GCF_019175285.1 Sceloporus undulatus | reverse complement strand
GTGCCCACGCTTTCCAAGTCTCAGTTTCACACAGCGCAGCCCGCCCCTTCATCCCACCTTCTTACGAATCTCATATTTCTCCAGTCGCGAATACATGTGCTGCAAACGTAAAACAAGACTGATATATTAAGTCCTGCGTTTCATGTTTCTGGCCCTTCGAAAAACTCAATAGGCCGCCGCACACTTGATTACATAATAGAGTGCTCCCCTTGTTTCTCATTGCCTTTTCATCTATCACACCTCTCATCCATCATCCTCATTCCCCTAGCCAAAAAGGAGTTAGTGATTTGAAGCGCACGGCTACATGGAAAGTGCCCAGTACTCTGCATATGCCAGCCACAGAGCCAATGCAACCTCAAGAAAAACTCTTCTAGAACATGGCCACCTAGCCTGAAAAACTCACAAAAAAGTATGGTGCTGCCCGCAACCTTCGACCTTCAAATCACGAACCTCCTTTTTGGCTAGTGATTTGGAGCATCACTTATAATCATGATTGTAAAGAAAATGAGCTGCACTGGCCTACTGGAAACCATCCAAAAGGAGTTTGAAAAAAACATTATTTTTTCCTTGGGCCAAAATCTTTTTTTTTTCTTTTTCTTTTGGAGCAGAACCCTTGCCTTTTAATCGGTGCTGAAAACATTTTTTAAAAAGTTTAAAAAAAATGGTTTTTCTCTCTCGTGCACAGTTGAAGATTTCATCTCCAAACCAAAAACATTTTTTCCATAGTTAAACTTGGTGGTTTTAATTTAATTACAGCTCAATTACTGTGGTTATGGCAATTTTTCTTGTTCCACCAGAGGCTACCATCAGTCCTCTTTTATATCACTCGGAGTCTCAGCAATCCTATTCCCAGTCTACGAGGACCATATTGTACTCTGCCTACCATGTCCAGCTCAGTTTGATGGACCTCTGGGGGGAGGCAAAAACAGGGTGAACCCTAATTTACACAGGACAAGTAGGCTACAATACATGGGCTTCCATGCAGAGGTGAGGGAGCTAACTACTCCATGCCCCTCTTCCTTGACTAGCCAAATCTATACTATTTTCTACCCCCATCAAATCTTTCCCCTGGCCCTTCCTTTACATTAAACTTCCAGAAGAACACCCCGTGAATTTGACAACTGACATAAAACCAAACCAAAGCACATCCTAAGACCCAACGGACTAGGGGGAAAAAATCATTCGTGTGGGCTTTTGAACACCTTCTGAATGCAAACCCTCTCTCTCCCTCTCCCTCTCTCTCCCCCCCCCCTCTCTCTCCACTGACAGCAGACCATCAAACTCAGAAACGGTCATAGGCTCAGTGTTCGTCCGCTTTATGTTACATCGACAGGTAACAGCTCTGTAGTAGCCTTTACAACTAGAGCTAACTTTCTTCAAAACCCTTTCTTCAAATTAAGTTATGCCCAACTCAAATCAAAGAGGGCATTTTCAACATTAAGTGTCAAAGAAATTACAACTAACATTTGTATTGCTGTGGCGCGACTTTTCTTTCCTAAAAGTATAACATACAAACATGTGAGGGGAATAAAATAACTTTCAAATTTAAGTCTGCAAATATTGAAAAAACGCAGAAATGATAACATTTGGATGATAATCGTCTGATGAGAAAAACTCTGCATCCATTCACTTGACAACGATTAAACTGAGAAGGAAGGAAGGCATAAAGTTAATCTGTACTTGAAGTTCTTTTTCCTGCTGTATCAGTTAACTGTTCCCTTACAAGTAAAACAAATTTCAGTAATTTTAAGACTTGGTTTGCTCTAAGTTTAAATTGCCATTTTTGTTTTCCACTTGGAGATTTGACATGAAGGTCTCTCATGATTCATCACTGAAAATGCAGATAAACTGCGGCTTTCGTTAGTTTTAAACTGTCTCCAATTCTTTAGATGTTCTGTTTCTGTCTGTGGCGAGAGGGTAAAGTAAATAGTCAAAACTAGGGATTTGAACATGGCTAAATAACCAATTGGTCTGTTGTTGTGTGCCTCAAGTTTCCCAATTATGGCCACCCTAAGGCAAACCTATCATTGGGTTTTATTGGCAATTCTACACCTTTCAATGTTGTTGTGTGTTTTTAAGAAAATATTTTAAAGAAAAAAAATCTCTACTACTTGTAATAGCTGAAGTAAAGAGACTAAACTTTTCACATCCTATTCCGTGATTGCGAACCTATAGCACGCGTAGCCAGAGGTGGCACTCTGAGCCCTCTCTGTGGGCACATGCTCAAGCTCACTCCAGCCAGAGTTCACAAGTTTGCTACTAGAAAGACAAGGAATGTGGCACTTTATGATAATAAGTGGGGTTTGGTGCAATTTGGGCACTCGGTCTGAAAAAGTTCGCCGTCACTGTCCATTCTGTCCAACTGTTTTCAGGGTTTTTATTTGTTTTTAATTGTTGTTTTATTGCTGTTGATATTGTGTTTCAATATGTGTTATACTGTTTATACTGTCTAAGGGGGGGAGGGATAAAGTGTTTTAATTTGTTTATATTTTATATTTTACTGTTTCAACCGCCCATATTGGTTTGCCATAGGGCGGAATACAAATAAATAGATTATTATTATTATTATTATTCTTTTATTATAAAACAGATTGGTTGCTTCCCCTCGCCATTTCCACATGCTTGACCAATTAAATACCACAAGACTGATGATTCATATTTGCTATAATTTACATATCTCTAACAATATTAGCGTATTGAAATGATGGCAGAATGGCCACTTTTCTGCAGATGAGGCTTCCTGACTCTTCCAAATATTTATCCTCACCTCAACCCTGCGTGAAGTCTTTAAGCAAAGTGATAGTAACATTCCAGATCATCAAATGAGAGAATGGGGAGAAAGAGAATAAAAGAAAAAAATTCACTACTATAAGGCTTTGGGGTTTTTTGGGGTTTTTTTTTCCTTCCGCAAGTGTTGATTTCCCCTGATATAGTAATAGATATATTCCTTGTTTTGTAACGGAGTAGTTCTTGCAATCTCTCACAGTTTATACTGTGTTTTTTTCAAGGTGGGTAGTTGGGGTCTACAACAGCCTCCATCCTGCCCTGGCTATCCCTGCCACCAGCACACATACAAGGACTCCCCAAAGGCTGATTTCCTATAGCCATGAGGACTTCCTCAAAGCAGCGTCTTTGTGTGCGCCACCTTATCAATCAGATTTAAGTATTAAAGAAACACCTATTTATCCATGCAGCTTTAAAGCCAGTGTTCAATCCGATTAACATTGTTGTTGACCCAACTCAAGGAGACCATGTGGACAAGACATCTCAAAAATCCCTGTCCCTCAACCCTCGCTCAAGTCCCGCAGGATGTGGACAAAGTACACAGCCTCAATTCATCACTGGCTTCCAGAGAGGGTCGGGCTTGATGTTAGAAATCCATTTGTTTGTGTCTGTGAAATATGGTACCAAAACATAGACAATTTGGGGGGCAACAGGTAAAATGAGGAACACATATCCATGGGATAGCCACATACTGCTGAGTCAGAGCATATCGCAGTGTTGCATCATGCTATTGGAACTGAGTGATGACTCAGAACCACCTTCCTAATAAGTAGACCAAGAGGGTGGGTAGAGTGTGAGTTAGTTTTGGAGCTGGTGGGAGCAACCATTGGTGTAGTTGATTTGAAATTGACTGGAGGAGGTGTGTAATATTGTATCGATTCGACACAATGCAACTGAAGATAAAGCCTTCAGAACTTGGATGAATCAATTGACTGTGAGTTGGTTTCTTCATTTGTGTGAAAAGTGGGTCAGGGAATGTGCCATATGGTTTGGCTATATGTAGGTAACTTATCCCCAGACTGTGCCAGGAGTTGGCTTTCCCCTCGCCAACAGGGGCCATTCTTGGTTATTCATGTGTATTCTCATTATCTTTTACAGTACCACATGTCAACTCAAATGAGTTAATTTTCTTCTTATCTTTGCTTTTTAATTGTCCGGCCTCACAACTGTATATGGTGACTGGGTAATACAATGGCTTTGAATGATACCCACTTTTAGTGTTCAGAGTTATGCTCTTACTTTTGTCTTGTCCAAGTTTCATAGCTGCCCTTCCCAACCCTAGTCTTCTGATTTGTTCTTGGCTGCAGTCTCTGTCTGACAATATTGAATTAAGATATAGGAAACCCGTGACTATTTCAACTCTTGTTTGTCTAGGGGGAATTCTTGTAGATCTTCTGTGGTCATTTTTGGGGGTTTTTAATGTCAGCATAAATCCACAAAGCAGCAACCTTTATTGGGCAACTCTAAAGCAACACAAAATCCCAATAAGAGACTTAATGAAAATTGAATTGCCTAACTGAAGTCAATGTTAAATACAGCCGAAGGGGGGAGAAATTTTGTTTTGCACTTCACATTTTTAAGTCAAAAATAATAATTCTTAAAGACCAACCACTCCGTCTGATTAGGATGTTTTTTTTACACTGTTCGTGCCAGTCAAAAATTGCAGCTGATTATATGTCTAATAATGTTTAATAGACATTGCTTTAACATTGTCTTTTTCCCCAAATGTTTCTGTTTTAGTCAGTTCCATGCAGTGCTTGCAAGCTTACCAGTGAATTTTTACGGCTTATCATCTACCTCACAGTCTCATTGAATCCTATAGCCTTTCTATGTTTTCTAAAATTAATCATGAGACATAAAGGGCAATTAAAATAAGCGTGTGGTTTTGAGAACCAGTCATTGTTGGCGCGCGAGAAACAGTCACTGCTTGCCCAATAATTTTGGATAGGATTGGTGGATGACTACTCCAAAACACTAATGCTAAGAATAGACTTCAAGGAAAAGATATGTTTTCCCCTTTTCCCCTTTTAAAATAAAAGTAAAAAGAATCACCCGCGATGTATGAACTAATTTCCAGGGAGATTTGTAGAAATCAACTTCCAACATGATGGAAGATTATGGCTTAATTTCCATCACCCCCCACAGAGGGATAGGGATGGGTGCTTACAGAACATAAGGACATGCTGCGATCATGAGCTGGAGTCAAAAACAGTTCCCAAACCATCTCAAAATGTCTCTCAAGTAGCAAAATCTTAGAGCTACTTATGTAGGGGCAACCTTGACTCAAAAATATAGGTGTAGTAAAAGGATACAATAATCCAAACCATAGCACTGCCCCCAATTGTTCAAAGCCCTACAGACCCCAAGAGGGCAGTACTTTCAAAATATTTTCACTGGTCACAATCCAAAATTAATCCAATTGAAAATGAGAAGGATTTAAGAGCTTAACTGTGCACTCCACCCACTGTGTAAAATATGATTAGAGATCAGTAACGTCTCTGGTTCTCTTGATTGGTAACTTTCTCCACCTACTGTCTTCCTTGAAATCCTATACTTGTGTACTCAAAAAAGTGCCATTAATTCCATGAGGCTGGCCTGGGAAAACTAAAGGCTTATTACTGCAGCCTTACCATATTCAGTTTCTGCCAACTGGATGGGAGCAGCTTTTGGGTAGTGAAGATGTAAACTGAAAGGGTAGCATAAGTGTACATGCTTACCTCCCCATGCCTCTCTATACTGTCCAAAGGAAAATACTTTTAACATTCAAATATAAAGAGTCAACATATAGGGGTGTCAAAATGAAGGGAGTCATATAAGGCAGAGCACATGCTTGTGCTGCAAAAGGATCCTGCTTTAATCCCTCACCATGTCAAGCTAGGTAAGAAATCTGTCTGGAAACACAGTGAGTTTTTCTGACTGCCAACAAAATTATCTACTGGGCTGAAGAACCGGGTAGACTCAATAAAAGGATCTTCTTATTATCTTAAATTATCTTCATAAGTGTCACTCCAATTCAGGGAAAGGGAATGGAAGAGACAAAAATATATTTTTGAAGCACCATTAAAAGCCTGGAAAAGGAACTATCCAATTGTCCCAAACATTTTTGAATGTGTGTGTGTATTAACCCTTTATTTCCCCTCTTCACTAATCTTCATTTTGATTTCACTATAAATTATAAAAATTCTAAAAATAAGTGCAAAAATAACTGTAGCTCAGTGTACAAACCACTACACCAACTCCTCTCCCAAGCTTGTTTTACCACTGCAAAATTATTAAAAGGCAGTATAAAAAGGGCTACACTACTCTCTAAGGAAAGATTTCACACCAGTATGGAGAAGGCCCTGGCTCACAAAAATTGGTATGTGTGTGACAGAAGGCTGCTATTTGCATACCAACTCATTATCCAAGCTAATGTGATAGTGTTGTCTTGCCCTACAGATTCAAATGACCAATTGTCAACGGTATAATTTTATTGTTTTTTTTAAACTTTTATGTAAGGTGTTTTTTTTTTAAATTACCAGGTGGGCTGCATACTGACTGTGCATTCGCCATCTCTGACCTAACCCAAATAATATTTTTATTGTATTGCATGCTGTATTGAATGTGTATGTAACACCCCTGATCATAGGAAAGGCGGGCCTAGAATAAATATTTTTATTATTATTTATTTATTAATATAGAATATATTTGCAGGTAGACCAGCTGAAGTGTGGTGAACTCTCCTTTTCTGGAAGTCTAAGCAAAAAATTGAACTGACATCTTTCAAGAGTGCTTTAGTTGTGTATTCCTACAGGCATGGGATTGGAGTAGGGGTACATAGAAATATGCAATTTTAACACCATTTTAATTTCATAGCTCCCTTCTACCGATTTTAGATAGTGCTGTCATAAGGCACCAGCATGCTTTGCAGGGAAGGCTGAAACCTTGTAAAATTTCAAATCCTAGAGTTACTGCAAGGAGAGCTCTCCTCCAGTCTGGTTTTATCTTGATTCTTCTCTTTGTATCCCTCAGATCCAGACCACCACGCCAAGGCTTGTAGATTCTTTTATACAATATTGCCAAAACCGACCATTCCTCCACCTCTACTGCCAATCCGGGTCCATGCCTAGTGGTCTCACGACTCGATACGCACATCCTCCTGGCTGGGCTTCTTCTTCTCATCCTCCGTCCTTTAATTTCTGTCCAGCATTCAGCTGCACGCATAATCACATCCACCCACCGCTCTGACCACACTCTCCTGGTTTGGCACCGTCACTGCTCCCACTCCCTTCCACATTCAGTATAAGCTCCTGCTGTCAACATTTAAAGCCCTCCATGGGCTGGCCCCTCCACTTATCAGACCTTATTCCCCTCACCTTCCCACTAGGCCTCCGTTCTGGTATCAAGGTCTGCTGTCCCACCCCAGGATTTCCTTCTGCCCCATCTTGGATTCGCCCCTTTTCACTTGCTGCCCCTCACTCCTGCAACCTTCTTTCCCCGTGAATAAGAGCCATCACTTCCTTACCCAGCTTCAAAACAAGCTGAAGACCATCCTGTTCAGAGAAGCGTTCCAGGCATGCAATACTTGTCACTTGCTATTTGAGTTCTTTTGTTGTCTGTTTTTATTGAATCATTTCCTGTATGCTATGTATTTATATGTATTATCTTACTAGACAGGCCCCTTCCCCCCACCACCACTCCCTTCTCCTTCTGTGTCATGTCTTTTTAGATTGTAGCCCGCGGCAGGGAACCGTCCATTAAAAGATTGTATGTAAAGCCTGTGTAATTTACAGCGCTTATAAATAAAGATAAAATAATAAAAATAATCCTATAGATTCCATAGAATGGAGCTACAACAACCTAAGGTAGTGTCAAACTGCATTGTTTTCTACAATGTAGACCCCCAATTGTCCTTGCAGTAACTTCCTAGTCTGTGATTTAATATTATGCATGAAATATCTTTCCTCCTTCAAGCAGAGCCCAGAAAGCAGAAGGGAGAACGGTCCATGCTGTTGAGGGACTAGTCCCTCCATATCCCCCTTCTGGAGCTACTTCATATGGGAAGGAGCATGCAAAGAGTAGTTGCCCCTATTTCAATAGTATACTTTCAAGAGGAGCAGATAACTGGGGTGAAGGTCACAGTTGGTTTCCTCTCATTATTCTTCCTTTTGACAAAAAGAATGACGGTGGCCCAAGAGAGTTAGAATGTGTGTGTGTGGGGGGGGGGGGGATTCATATCCATGAAAAATAAATAACAATTTTCCCTCAGGTTCCTGTTTGTGGAAAGCAAGTGAGGGACACTCAGGAAATTCTTTCCCTACTTTGAGCAATTATAAGCAAGAACAATCTCTACAATCATTGGAAGACAGAAAAAGTGGGAGCTTTCCAATGAATATATTGGTATAAAGGATGTGTTTCACTCTGCAGTTTCTTTTAGACTGAAAAGGCTATTGTCAGAGCCTAAAATAACCAGAAATTCATTGTGCTCTCTATCATGATTTTCAATGGAACTATAATTGAAATTTATGTATGTGAGTGGAAAATACAAAAAGCCAAGAAATTTCTTTTATCTTTCCTAAAGCTGCAAACAAATGCTTTGGAAATCCTCCCATAGCTTTTCGGCTTCAAACAACTTCCACATTTGAGGAAGGGTGTTGCATGGAGTTCCCCATTAATAACGGAGACACCTACATCTCCCCTTGCCAATGGACTTTCCTTCACCTGCCTGAAAACAAAAACAAATTTCCTTTGAGAAAATGAGGTCCTCAAACTCGTAATGTAGTGAACCTCACAGCACCAAGACAGAGCTCTGAAGTCAGTTTGAGAAATTTCAGAAGAAATCTACTACCATTTGGGCCGTATGATGTGCATTAGGGGCAGGTATCTCTAGCCAGAATACTGGGCTGCCCTTGGAGTATCTGGCCCGAATTTATCCAGAAACCAACCCTTACCTTCTCTCTTTTTGCTGTAGGTTTTCAGTGCTCACAGCGGGCACAGTGACTTGCCCCCTCAGAGTGAACTCGCATCCACAATGGCACCACCAGGCAGCTTTCAGGAATCATGTAATGAGGCACCACAAACCCAGAGCAAAAGGGGACTTATTTAAATGCAGTTAGGCAGGAAAACACCAAATCAGTGTGAACAGCCATTCCAGGTTTTGGCCCTGTGTCATATAGACAGGATAAGAAGGCCCATGGAGGGGAATACAGGTAATCACCCATGTAACAAGACTAGCAAAGCAATACCATACCAGAACCTGAAACTACAGAAAATTGGCAGGTCCCACTTACTTTTTGTAATGTCCTTTTAGGTATCTTCTTATGGGATGTAAATATGAAGAAGAGTCAAAAGTGACCATAAACTCTAATAGAGAGAATCATGTTGAGGAAACAGTTGCTTGTACACAGAAAATGTTGTATGTTCCTACTGATTCAAGTAAGTTAAACATGTACAAATGTTCTGAGCCCTGTTCCAAAACATCTTGACATGTTTTACATGATAAGCACAATGAGATAAGGTTCAAGAACAATATGATGTATAGTTAGGAATAGTACTTGCTCCTTCTTGAGTTTGTATGTTTTTGTTGGCGCCTGTCATTGTATGTTTTTGAAATAATTCTATATAAAATTGGGTTAAATGTTTGTTCAGGGCTACCAAGCCAGGTTCACCTGGCACTATGTCATTAAAATAACTGTTGAGTTTAATCTACTATCATTTACTATGCCTGAACCTTACAGAGTTTATTTGTTGTTGTTTGTTTGTTTTAAAAAACATCCATGTCAGTTTGGTGATTCGGGGGGGGGGAGTTGTCACAAAATTCCCCTCCACTGCTGAAACTGTGGGGAGAGACAGGAATCAGGACTTATAAATGTCTGAGTCCCAATTTTTCCCATGCCTTCTCACATTTTTTATTTTAGGCAGGCCTTTCAATATTGACCAAGGGCAGGTGGTGTACTTTTATTTCATTCTTATGTTTTAAGACTTTAAAGTGTTTAAAATGGTGCTGTTTTTAAAAATCGTTTCTTATTTTTTTAAAAAACAGAAAAATCCTTATAAAAATTGGTTTCTAGCTACAACAGTGGAACCTCGCCTTACACGGGGGATTGGTTCTGCCGCCTGCCCCCGTGTAAGGCGAATTCCACCTATGCTCAAGCCCATTAGTGAAGGGCTCGCACGCAGTGGCGCAGGCACGTGGGCAGCGGCCACACGCCATTCAAAGTATTCAGTGTGGCTTCCACGTAAACACAGAAGCCACGTATGCGCACCCACATAAGGAGCGGGCACACTGTATCTTGTTTTAATCTAATCTATGCTGAGCCCCTTGGGTCCTATTTTGTATATGTGTGCCCATGCAACCCAGAAGACATATTGTATCGAGAGGGTGTAGTGGACTGTCAGTTCTCCATACCACCAAAAAGCCTTCTTCACTTTTCTGACAATCCTTGCTTTGGTTCTCCTCAATGCATCTATTTGCTAACCCAAATGTCCATAAAAGTACATGATTGATGGCCTTGGAGAGGTATATATCTGGGGGTGGCACGATCTTGGAGAAATCTATAAAAACACCTAAGATATTGACATAAAGTTGAAGTTTCAGCACAGACCAAGATTTGAGGTGTTGTGTTCCTGCTGGTGGCTACAGAGGGTCCACTCTGCTGCTACCCCTCTGTGGCTCCTAGCAAGCTGAATGGAGGTATTTGCTTGGTATGGTTTATGCATTTCCTTGTATAGTGCTTACTGGGTGTAAATAAATTCTAAGGCTCTGCAACCTAAGCAGGTGTTTTTGTATTGCTTCTGAATTACAGAAAAGAATCTCCTTGCCTTTGGCAAGCCAGTGTGATATTAAATCAATCAATCAGTCTCTTAGCTGATTTTTCTCTTTCTCCAAGAAGCCCATATTAGTCCTACTGTATCCAGTTGGCCCTGATTCATGTTTCAGAAGTGGAATGAACATACTCTCTTCATTTCTAGAAATCTCTAGTGACACTTTTCCATGTTTCCCAATTGCCATAGTCCATTGGCACATAGCTCTATGCATTGTACTGTCCATTCAGGGACCACACACAGGATGTCACCAACATTACAGTTAACATCAGTGTCAGAAGGTCCTAGGGTGAGACTGGCCAAGGGCTGCACTGGACTGTTCAAGGGCCATGTAATATCCTCCTTGCTAGAACCACACCAGCCTTACTCTGTGTTTTTGAGGGATGAGTATTGCAGGTAACTTCATAGATAAAACCTGGGTGAAAGATGCCAATCAGACAATGTAGGATTGAATCCAATATTTCTTTGAAACAAACGCTGTAACCATAACAGTATTTTGTCATTATTGTATTTACACAATTCAGCAGAAATCTTTTTTAAAAAAAAATCACCCTGGTATAAATGCAAATACATCACATTTCTCCAAAAATTACCAAATTGATATATTAAAACACATTTTACATTTAGTCGCTTAACTGCAGTGGCGAAAAGGGAATCTCCACATTTGTGATTCGGAGCTGCTAATTAAATATGCTTTAAAAATGAAGGACTCAGTGTCTAATGCCAGCACCATAATTTCCCCAGCAGCTAGCTAATGTGTGATCTACAAGATTAAGCTAAAATGAAAGATCTATGAAACAGACCGCCAACGCTATTCTTTGTTCGACAGTAGATGTTAAATTATTAAACTAACAAGCAAGCCTACAGTGTTAAGTCCTAGTGAAGCCTGATTATTTGTGACAGATTATGTAGCTATTCAAACAATAAATCAAAGATTAAACTCTGCTTTGTGGTTTTTAATTAAGTTTTTGTCAATTAATGGAACAACCGTAATATGCAAACTTATGCGTATCTTCTTAGATCTAAGTCCTATGAAATCAGTGGGACTACAGATAAGTGGTATTAACTTGCAGGCTAGGTCGACTATTATGCACATGTTGAATCTTAACCTTCATTTAAATCTAAGCATTTGGAAAGGACTAATAATTATGGGTGTCAAATAACAAGACAATAAGCCTGAAAAATTCAAGCAAAAAATTAGGATGATAAACAAACACAATATCTGAAGGTGACTTCAGTGGAATGTTTAATCCAGTTCTATATTTTATGATTCAAAGATGATGCATTCCCATATTGATAGTGACGTCATATTAATAGTGGCCAAGGGTTTTAAGTAAAAGTCGAAAAGATAAGGACAAGTTGGGGGGGGGGAATTAGAAATTTTCAAATTTAACTAATTTCTTCAGAACTTTGGTAAAAAGACGTTTAAAAACCACAACAGCAACATGGGAAAAAGTAAAATGAGCAGGCACTCCTATCCAGGCAGAAGGGTTTGAATGCTCAGTTTTTTAAAAGTATGAAATGAATTTTCTACTGTGTTACTTCCTTAGGTTTGCCCCCCCCCCTCTGTTGTTGTAGTCTTGGCAGCTTTCTTATCTGTAGTAGTTATATACTGTAGCAGATGTGCACACCATGGTCTCAAAGAGCCTTTCACCCTTTAAAGATCTAATATTATGATTCCACTAACTGCCATGGCAACATCCTATGAAATCCTGGGTTTGTAGTTTGGTGAGTCACTAGAGCTCTATGGCTCAGTAGTCTAAGTAAATCCACCCTAAACTGCAAGTCCTAGGCTTCTATAGGATGTTACCATGGCAGTTAAAGTTGAATCATAGTGCTATAATTTTGTAGTGTGAAAGGGCCCCAGATTGGGAATAGCTATACTTACTGAATTTGGCCAGTACTGAGCATTTTGATAAATTTGTTTATTTTTGAATTTTTTATAAAAACTTGCCAAAATTAAAAAATTCCTTCATAACTTCAATGGTAAGAATGCAAGTTTTTTAAAATAATAATAATAATGTGTGACAAACTAAAATTTAGAGGGATTTTTTGTGGGTTTTTCAGGCTGTGGGGCCATGTTTTAGAAGAGTTTCTTCCTGACGTTTTGCCAGCTTCTGTGCACAGCATTCTCTGAAGATGCCAGCCACAGATGCTGGCGAACCATCAGGAAGAAACTCTTCTAGAACATGGCCACATAGCCCAAAAATCCCACAAAAAACTATGGATGCTGACCATGAAAGCCTTCGACTTCATGTTAACATTTAGAGATTTAATGGAAAGAAGCTGAAAGCTTAAAAATGTAAAGATTTGTCCATCCCTCTTGTTATTGTTGTGTGCCTTCAGGTCATTTCCGACCTACAGCAAACCTATTACAGTTTTCTTGGCCAGATTTGTTCAGAAGCAGTTTGCCTTTCCCTTCTCCTGAGGCAGAGAGAATTCCATGGCTGAGAGGGGATTCAAATCCTGTTTTCCAGAGTTGTCATCCAAGGTCAAACTTCTTACATCCCTCTAACTTCTCTTCAAATATATGTCATATGGAGGAATTGTATAGTCATGTGTGTCACTGCATGTAGAGAGTCACCCTGTGTATTCTAGCAGAATTTAAGGCCACAGAGTATAACACTTCAACTCTGCCCCCATGTCTCATATCCTTTCATCCCTGGCAGTCCCATATTTAATATGCACATGAAGGGGCTCCGTATTTGTATCAGACACGGCTACATAAAGATCTTCAGTCTGAGGAGAAATCCTCAAGATCCATCTCACATAGATGTATGAATACAAAGACAGTATATATGTGTAGAGCTCCATCTTATAAACACCAAAGGGAAAGCAGACAGGCCAAGGCTAAATAATGCAACTCTGTGAACCTTGAAACTATGAAGTAATATGATAGCCATTTAAGCAACAACTATTTAACCATCAGACGTTTGGTGTTTTGTGCTAATTTCCTTTTGACTGTTCAAATCAGATCATTCACCACTTTCATATACTCTGCTTGGTGAGTCTAATGTGCATACTCAAAGTTATGTTTCTTAGTGCCCAAAAGCACCTGCCCCTTAGTAAGGGCCTTCAGGATTTGCAGCTTAACAGAAACTCATCTTCTAATCAGTCATTACAGCAGGAAGAACTAGGTTTTCACAAGTTCCTGTCTCTAATTTCAGTGACATCAACACTGCAAGGTGCAAGGCTATTCTTATGCTTTCATAGATTTTATTGGCAGTTCAGAAAGAGAACCTGGTGGGGGTTTCTTTCTAAAGTCTGGATTTATTTATTTATTTACATTAAAATTTTAATTTTACCAGAATTCCAGATTAATTTTTATTTCAAAGCTTTCGTTTTGCAAGGGTATTTTATACAAACAATAGACAATGCCCAGGCTTTCTTACCACATACTTACCAAACTAGCCTCCCAATCTGAGAGTGATAGGACACACAATGGGCCTTCTACTGAAGAAAACAAATTCAAGATCCTATATGGAATGAGGTAGCTTTTCTGATAATCTTGGCCAGAAGCCTTTCTGGGGCTTTACGGATCAAAACCAGCAATTTGAATTGAGTTTAGAATCTTATTGGCAGCAATGCAGTGCCAAATGTGGTCTTATTGGATGCACCTAAAGATTTTCTTTTTTAAATTAGTTTTTGATAGCAGTTGTTATTTTTAATAACCTGCTGTAACAGCATCTGTGTTGTTTTATCTAATTTTAAGCAACTATATTTTCCATTTGTTTTTACATTAATTTGGAACTGATTAAAAAGTTTATTGTTAACAACATCAGCAACAATAGCAACCCAGTTATTACTTACACATTTACTACAACATATATGATACAAGAAGCCAATAATCTCTGATGTCTTGCCACATATTGGGCCAATTTTTACTATGCATTTCCACATGGTCTGAAATCTGGAAAGCCAGGAAAAAAGGAAAAATGGAGGACTGTTACATAGCCAAGAACAACAGACAACAACAATTTTCCATATGGCTGCACACACATTGCAGACAACGAATGACATGATGATCGGCAATCTATTGCAAGCCTTGCTTGTTTGGGTTTTTGTTTTGTTTGTTTGAGTTTTTACAAGGGACAGAATTGAACTAACAATATATTAATCCTTTTGAGATAATATTTTGGATAATATTGAAAATCACCTTTCACTTTTGATTATTTTATTTTGATATGGCTTTTGAATTGCTAGGATTACTTGAAAGTTTTCCTGGAAACAATCCCTTCACACTTGTGTTTTGTTGTTGTTGTTGTTGTTTGTTTTTTTTTTTTTTTGCTTATTTCTAGAGATGTCACCATGTACCAGATCTGATTGGTTTATGTCATGGAAGACAAACTGAGGCTTAGTGTGGAATGCAGATGCTAAAGCTGCTTCTGTGGCCCTTAACCCATCCACATGCTCTAGATCACTTTTTTCTAGTCCCCACAAAAAGGGAGGGGTTACTTCTTATATAAGTCTCCAGGAGTTCAGCCATTGGAAACATTGTAAGGCCACAATGCACTGTACTGTTTATCAAAACCAGAAGTGGATGTCTGACCATGGTGGATGGGAAGCTATTCATCCACTTCCTGATGGGTTTCAGGGGTAGAAAATTGGTACCTAGAGCAGTCGTTGCTAACTCCTGGTTGATGTGATGGTATCATGACAGAAGGAGACTGCTACACTCCAAAGGAACATGTTCGACTGTCGAACAGCACTTACTGTATGGAGGTTCTTCCTAATGTGGAGGTGGAGCAAAATGCTAAACATCCTTATACATCTAAACACATTTGGCAGAGGTGATGCTATTTCTCCTGCTAACCTATACTGGGCTACCAAAAATGTAGAGTAGAAAATATTTAGCATAGCCTTGACAACAACAACCAACTTTTCCTTCCGTAGAGTTTTACCTGTGATAATTTTATCCAGGAAGCCTGATTCTGTCACCAAAGTTGCCATAGTTGGGGATGTTTTAAATTTGATATTTAAATCTCTGATGGCATAAATTATGTAATACAACTTGAATATAAGTGCTTCATCCCTGTTCAGAATACCCATCAGATGTAACATCGAGAATCTTCAAAGCAAATCAAGGACTTTGTACCATCTTGATGAATGAACAACCTGAGAGCTTGTAAATTAGAAAATACTCATGATCCACAGATATGCTGCTCTTCATCCAGTTATTAAAAGGTTTCCACAGATCTGACATGTTGCTGAATTTAAGACAGAATTCATGAAAAAAAAATTTTTTTAAAAAGGCAACAGCTTACTAATGGCAAATATATTTCAGTTATTCTTATAAACTCTTTCCCTCCACAAAAAAGACAATTTGCATAAAGAAGAGAATTTGTTCCCTGTTAGTTGTACCTTAAAGGTATATATTGAATTCAAAACATTGCTAGCAGACACGGGAAGATTCCCTCTCAGAAAAGTGATCAGTTCTTAGGCTTTTCACTGAAACATGCAATGTTGCATTAGCAAGGACAAACTGGCTTCCTTTCTTTTCTGAAACTCAAACAATAGCTTTTCTGGGGGAAAAAATACAGCTGGATCATTTTGCTGGCTTCTCAGCAATAGATCCCACTGTAATCAATGAGGCTTACATGCAGGGAAGTATTCATTTAGACCAGGAAAAAAATGATATAATGAAAAATTCATGAAATTGTCCAAATAATTCAAGGAGCATTATTTTTGATGTCCCCTTCACCTACATTGTTCCTCCCAAACATTTTGCTGATTCTTCAGTATATTTACTCAGGATTAAATTGAATTGATCCCAACGGGTCTTATTTCTGTCTAAGACACAGCTAGCTATTCTGTGCATCTCTGTCCAAGACAGAAGTAAGACAGAGAGACGTAGGACTTTGCAGTTAATCTCCAATTTCCTATCCACCAAACAAGGATGGGATTGATGCCTTTGGGGGGGTCTGTTTTTTTATAAAGCATCTTTAAGCTTTTTCTCAGACCATTACTGGAAGAAAAAGGATAGATATCCATGTGTGTGTGTTTGTTTGTTTGTTTGTTTTATCAAGCTTGTTTCAGTAACACCTCTTTCTTTCAATGGTTATTTAACACTGCACTCTGTAAATAAAATAAATTGATGAAGGAATGATCCACCATTCTGGAAGAGTATCTGCTGCCATGCAACTATCCAACTGCTGTCTACTATGCAGAACAGCCCTTGGTTAATGGCAAAGGAGGCCATTTTTATAGTGGCGCCCATTTTGAATTTCCCAGAATTCAAAAATCATGCCAGATCAGAGCTTTCTGAGAAAAATAAAATAGCAGTCATTCTAATTCTCTTTTAATCTGAAGAATGTCAACTCAGTGGCCCTCAACAAATCCCAAACAAAGTGCAAAAAGAAAAAAAATAGGCAATTTTGAGATAGGGTGGAGCAACTAAGGAACAGACCTTATCAACTCAGTACATATAAAATTCTATCTATGCCCATCATAGCTTGCAGTAGACAGATAGAGTCTTAGTTTTCTACCATCATTTTGAAAGCAAAGGGGTTTCAGAGGAAAGACATATAGCTTAGTTGTAGAAAGTTCTAGGTTTCAACCTCTGACACCTCCGGTTTGGAACATACATGGTTCCAGCCTAAAACCCTCAGCAGATTCTGTCTATGCTGCATGATGATACCAAGTCTAGATGATGGATTAATAGCCAGTTCAATATAAGGAATCCCTGGTCCCTTTTTATAGCACTTTAAGCCACATATCCACACTTCTGTTGCTTTGTTTATAGTACTTCAGGCATCTAATAATAATAATTA
>NC_056524.1:84393521-84521274 GCF_019175285.1 Sceloporus undulatus | reverse complement strand
TTATTATTATTATTATTATTATTATTATTATTATTATTATTATTATTATTTTCCCACCTCTCCCAGATGGATCGAGGGGGAATCACAATCCAGTATAAAATACAATACAATTATGATACAACAAGTCAATAAAAACATACAATTCACAATTGAAAACTATAAATTAAAAGTGACAATGGGACAAGATGTGCTCATCCTATTCAGGGAGATGGATCTATATCTTACAGGAAATTGGGTGGATATGCTCACCGGAAGAGTTCCGTTTTTATTGCTCCTTTAAAGGATTCTAGAGAAGTAATGAGATGGGTCTCCTCTGGGAAACTATTCCACAGTCTTGGGGCAGCTGTAATAAAAGCTCTTTGGGAAGTTGAGACAAATTTAGTTGTTGTTAATGCCAACAATTCTTCCCCATTGTTCTGAGAGTGCGGGGCGGATTGTATAGGGAGATGAGGTCCTGTAAGTAACTATGGGAACATGTGTCCTGATCAACGTGTTTAAAATACTGCCACAAATATTTTGCTGTATCTGTGGCAGTGCAGGCTCTAATGGTCATGATGAATTATATGCTTACCATACCACCACCAACCCAATGTCCACAACGGTTTTGAAACTGTATGGTAAGTGCTATTATACGCTAGTCCACCTATTGCAAACTGCCCTGGAATCATTTGCTGAAGAATGGTAGTTTACAAAAAAAAAGATACATACATTTATGAATAATATAATTCAGGCTCCTGTAGCCCTCTAAAAGAAGAACAGAGAAAGTATGTCCCATGGGCTGTACATGGACCCTAACTCATTTTCCCCTTGCCCCCCATGATATGCCTCTGGACCCCCTAGCAGGCGAGATGGCAATGTCCCCCATAGGCAGCTTCAGTCAACATTTGGGTTAAGTGACATCTGCTTCACTTCCAGGCCTGTTCCTGTTTAAATCTAAAGGGAACCCCAAATATGGCCAAAAAAAAAATCCCTCTTCCTACTTGCTATAGGGTACTGGAGGACATTTTTAGTTTTAAAATGTAAGTTTTAAAGATGAAAGATGGAGATTTGGTATTGGGTGTGGACCTCCATATCTCCGATGCTTGCCTACTAGTGCCTTAAAAGATGGGGTTGTTTAGCCTATAATACACTGGCTAGCTGGCCTAGTCAATTTCACAGCTCTCTTGAATTGCACGGGATTACGGTAAGCAGCTGCACCCATTAGATATACGGGCATAAAGTTCAGTTCTGCACAATACTCCAGCTATCCTAATTAAGCAGCTGTGATTCACATAAAGCCTTACTAGTGAATTTTGACTAAAGTTTAAGAATTCAAGGTCAAAATATGTAAAAGTTTCTACTTTTAAAGGTAGCAGAAAAATGAGTTCAGTGGGTTTTACTTCCATGTGAATGGGTGAAGGACTTCAGTTAAAGACTGAAATATTATGCTTCTTTACTTGGGAGTCAGTCTCAAGGAACACACAGGATTTTGGTTTGGATTAAGCATGCATAGACCTGTTCTGTGAAGAATTTCACCTGCAAGTAACAGGTCTGGAGAGGGGCCTTAGCATTTTTGAGTTACCACTGAATTTTGTCAAAAGCAAACCTGACAAGAATTTTGACAGGCTGCAAGAGAATTTTGATGAGACTAACAAAATTGCAGTGGAAAGAAGACCCCTCCAACCTTTCATTTTGGCATGGCCAAAGGAATTCCATGCTAGGAAAAACATTTTGGAGGCTGACCAGGCCATGTTGCCACATGGTGAATTCTGCCTAGACAGAAACACCCCATCTACTTACCCTTCTTGCAGCATGCCTCCCCTTACCTTTCAAACTTTTTGCCTGGCATGGGGGGGTTAACCATTCAGCCTTGCTCCTAGTTCTTCCAGTCAGCTGTTTTCATCACACATTTGCAGTTAGGGTTACCAAGGGGAAACAGATGTTCTGCGGCAAAACATCTTCACAGAGACACAGCTTCTGTCAAATGATTCTAATATCTATAGAAACATGGATTGCTACCTGCTTTGTTCCAATGTTGCAGCAACGGTGCAGCGGGGGGAGCTGGTGCGTGCTATAGCATCGCCAGAGTGATGCTCTTATGTTCGTCAGTAGCAGTCTGTAGCTAGGGAAACCCCATGGTTTCCTAGTTATAATTCTTTTGCTTTCAACCTGTTGCTAGGGAAACCCTGGTATTTCCTAAGCTCAGAGCTGCCTCATTGGTGCCTGGACTCTTTCGGTTCCAATTCGTCTGTGAAATCGGTGGAGTGGTGTGACAGAAAGTCTTCCTATAGCTGCAGCTGAAATCAGTTTGACTTTAACATGAGAGAAGCAAATTCCGTGGCGCTTTTCCACTGAGAGGCTAAGCAGCAGCCATCTTTGGGATGCCTAGGCATCCCCTATGGCATCCCCTGGGAAGCAAACAGTGAGTTTCTGATGCATAAGAGGCAATGATGAGCTTTGCAAAATGTGACACAGGTAAGTGATGAGAAAATGGCTTTGGGAGTGGGGAGAGCTAATACTCTGTACAGTTGCAATATGAAGCAGTCATACCTATTCCCCATCTTTGCAATAGTATAGTAGGTCTCTAAGGAGAACTACTATAAAATCTTTTTTTTTTATTTACTACTGTTAGTTTTCCCTTCAAGAGCTGTAACATACATTGTTCTCTTCCCCCACTTTATTCTCACAACATCCTTGCAAGATGCATTAGGTAAGAAGAAAGGGAAAGGAAGAGAGACACTGGCTTGAAGTAACTCAGCAAATGCCATGAAGAGAGAGAAGATGAGATATGTGTGAGAGAGGAAGGCAAGAGTCACCCAATAAAGGCCATGGACAAGGTGCTAGGAACTGATCCAAGACCACACAGTGAATGTTTTGGAAAAAGAGAGACTGGATCAAGGTTACTCAGTAAGCTGTATAGTGAGAGTGGAAGTGGGGGGGGGAGAGAGACTGTTCCAAAGTAATCCAGTGAGCATTGTGATGAGAAAAAAAGAGTGAGAGACTAACTCAAAGTCAACTACTAAGTGTAGGGGGGAATGGGGATCCATAACTAAGCTAATGTTATCCAGGAAGGTGTCCCTCTCTTTGCAAATGGGCCCTGGGTTTGATTTTAAGGAGGACGGGTCCTAACTCCACTCTTATCCCCCCCCCAATATTTTATTTTTCTTTTCACACTCAGAGGAGGTCTTTATTTAATAAGGAAGTAAACCAGAAGTTGGGTTCTTTACTTCTTCATTTAATAAAAGCAGATCTCGTGCCTAAAGCGGTAATGGGCTAGATGAGGAAAAACAAACTCAGGCTGAATCCAGACAAAATGGAGGTACTTACAGTAGGGGCCCCCAAACCAGATATAGGGTTGTAACCTCCAGTCCTAGATGGGGTTACGCTCTCCACAAAGGACTGTGTTTGCAGTCTGGGGGTGCTCTTAGATCCGTTGCTTCACATGAGAAATCAGATGAATGCGATGATCAGGAGCGCCTGTTATTGGCTTCGGCTGATACGTCAGCTGCGCCCTTTCCTGGAAGTAAAGGACCTAGAAACTGTTGTACATTCACTGGTAACTTCACGATTTCTGTAATGCACTCTACATGGGGCTACCCTTGTGCCTAGTCTGGAAACTTCAACTAGTGCAGCCAGGCTGGTCACCGGAAAAACTAGAAGTGACCGAATAACACCCGTTCTAAAATCTCTTCACTGGCTGCCTATTAGTTTCCGGGCACAGTACAAGGTGTTGGTTATAACCTTTAAAGCCCTACATGGCTTGGGCCCAACCTATTTGGGGGATCACCTGCTCCCATATAATCCGCCCCGGACACTCAGGTCCTCTGGGAGGAATCTATTGCAGCCTTTAAAAACCAGACTAACTGCTACCTCCCAGAGGGCCTTCTCTGCAATTGCTCCCAAACTATGGAACAGCCTGCTGGATGAGATCCGTCAAATTGCCAGCTTAGACAGCTTTAAAAAAGCTATCAAGACGGGTCTCTTCTGGCAGGCCTTTCCTGAATGAAAAGTTCCCGGCCACAGAATGACTGCCCCTCGCATCATGTATTAGCCCACCGCTCTGTCCTCGTCATACTGTATATATTTTCTTTTTTAAAATTCTGTTTTAATAGATATTTTAATTGTAACATGTTTAATCCTGTTTTAAGGGGGGGGGAATTTGGGACATAATGTTGTAAATGTGGATTTTAATATGTTGTGAGCCGCTTTGATTGTCTAGTTACAGCAAAGCGGGATACAAATAAAAGTTTTATTTTATTTTTATTATTAAATGGGCCAGGAGGAAAATGTACAGTCACCCCTCTGTTCTCACGGACTTGAGATCCGTGTTCTTGAATATCCATAGAGAGGCAACCTCCATTAATTTCAATGGGGCGTCCTATGCGCACTTGCAGGCAAGTGCCCCATTCAAGCCTAAGGGGTTTGAATATTGGTGAATCTCCATTTTTGTAAGCATCTGGAATAGATCCTCCACAACAACAGAGGGCCAACTGTATTGAAATTTCCATGCTAAGTAAAAAAAGAGAGAGAGTCAGAGAGACAATGGGGTGCAGAAGGAGGTGGAGTGAAGTGAGGAGTATGGTCCTCCAGGGTCCTGTGGGGAGCCAGCGCAGTACACCGTGCAATACATCATGCTGATTTCATTGTACATCTTCCACAATTAGAAAATACAATATATTTTAAAGAAACTTATCTAAGAAAAAGATACATAGCCTAATAAAATCAAATAAAAATAATAAAACAGAAGCAACACTAGAATAAAAATAGCAGTCCCATAGGCTTGTGTTTTCTAATTGTGGAGTTTTTCTTGCTTTTTCAAACCATTCAATAAACCCTTGAAAAGGCCTAACTGCAAAAATAAATATGGGATACCAGGGTTCCTTTCACACTACACAACATACTCTCCAATTTATTGGGGACAATCCCAATTAAACCTCTGTCATCCCACTTTTTCACTTGCATTTAAAATGTTCCAGTTTATCTTTCCTCCTCCCACTTTCCCCTTTTGTCCTCAGCTTACTTTGATTGCTGCAAAAAGAGTTCAAAGTGCAAATGTAATTTGGACTCAACTGAGGAGGAGGGAAAAGAGACATAGAATTGTGCCCTTCCTAGGTGGCTCAGAAGAAAGCAAACTGTTTCAGCCTGTCCTAGCATGTGTTTTCTTTCTCATTTACGACTTCTGCCATCTTGACCCCACTCTGATGATTTTTGGCCACACATGTGCCAGTTTTCATCTGTAAAATGTCACAGGATATGACACTTTGACTCCACTTAAACTGCTGTGGATGTGTCTTGTGGCATCATGGGATTCACAGTTTAGGGAGAAGCATTTAGAATTTTCAGCAAGAGTACTCTGTCTCACCAAACTACAAACCCCAGTTAAAGTGGAATCAGAATTATGTAGTGTGAAAGGGCTCCCGTGAGCCACCTTGATGAGACTGCTTCATAGAAATCTTCTCTGCAGGTGTTATCCAATTAACTTGTCAGAAGGTAGAGGGCCTTGATGCATGAGAAGATACATATGGGAAACAGAGGCGCCTCAGAAACAAAAAAGGTTTGGGTGATTATTGGTTAACCATTTTGCTATGACATAGACATTTATGGACCCAGTATTCCTCATGAGAATCATGAAGTGTTATCATCAATTGGAAGACCATTAGGTATACTCACAAACACATACCTATGTGTGAGGATTGTAAACAGTGAGAACAGAGGGGATTGAAATGCATAAATAACAGTGATAATTAATTTAACAGAAGCTATTATCAAAATAGACATCCTTGCTCTGATGTGCTTTTTAATACATTAACACATTTGGTGGGGATAAAAGTATTTCCCTGCATAGGCCAAAGAGATGGAGTTGAACATTTTGATCATTCTTATTCAGCTTTTTTTCCAATGAAATCTGTCTGTGACATTCCTTTGTTTCATGCATAGGCAGATTGATGTCGCCTACAGTGTCTTGGAAAGGCAAACCACTTCTGGTGGTTTTTGAACAATCCTCTCACTAATATCAGAACTGTCTCAATTTATTCTTTGAGACTGCCCTGTTTGCCCTATATAGAATATAGCACAGCACTGTAGACAATTGATGGCAATATCACATTTCAATATCACATTGAAAGATCAGAACCCCTAATATTGCGGATGATATTCTAAGTCCTATAATCATATTTTGTAAATACCTATATATTAAAATTTTATTTACATTCAAAAGGTATCTGAGTCATATATAATAATGTTCTAGTATAAAAAAGCAGGAAATAGAAACATGAAAAAAGAAAAATAAGTTTCTATAGTTTGTAAGTTTCTATAAAAGCAGACCAAACAAATGTCTAAATATAAGTCCATTTAAAAATTTCATCTATACGTGATTCTTTCAAATATTGTAAGCATTATTAGTTCTAACCTTATGCATTCCAATTAATAAAATATGGTTATTTTGTGTCCATCCAACTAGCACTACTCCCCAGAGTTTAAATAAAGTAAGAGCTAAGTGGTCTGATGAACTAAATAGTTCATTGGTCCTTAGATTAAATTCCAAGTCAGCAATCCAACTAAGCTCAACTATTCTATTCAAGAAATCAGCTCCATGTATTTTAAAGGCTTATGATGATTTAATTTATCTTTTCCAGGATGAATTAACCCATGTGATCAGATCAGGGTCAGAGAGCACTGTCTCTACCATCTTGAAGGGCCTCACTTGGTTTGATAAAGAATGCCATCTGAAGAAAAAAGCAATAAGGGATTCCTACCTAACATACAGGAAATCTGGCTCAAACTATCTTCCTGAGCCCTATTTCCAGCTAAAAAAGGAATATAAAATCTTGTTAGCTCAAGAAAGATGCCAATTTGAACATAATTCCTGGTCCCTGCTGTTAACGGCCTTCCTGAACAATGATTCAGAATTATTTTGGCAGATTGTGTTGGGTGCTCTATGTACCAATTCTTAAGTGCCCAGCTGCATCATTCCAGCCCAGGTCTGGGAAAAACATTTCAAATCCACTTTTACAGATTTAAATACAACACAATTAGCTCATGCTAGTTTTCAGGACATTATTTTCTCCTCTCTCCCCTCATGGAATCCTGTCTCCAAGGAGGAAGTGATTGAACTAATTCATCTGCTCAAGGGAGGCAAAGTCCCTGGAATAGATTTCATGCCAGCTGAATTTATCAAAAACAATCAAGATTGGTGGGCTCTTCCACTAGCTGCCCTTTTTACAGTCATAAAGCAATCTAAAATAATACATATCAGCTGGAAACATGCCATAGTAGTCTCAGTTTATAAGAAAGGAAGCTTAGTGATCCAGACAATTTCAAGCCATTAGTTTGCTATCAGTTATGGGTAAGCTTTATGCTAGATATCTATCTAAAAGGCTGATTGACTTCCTGGAAACCAATAAAGTTATTACAGAGGCCCAGGCAGCCGTTAGAAAGAACCATACCACTTTTGATCACTGCTTGATCCTTTTTTACCTAACAGAGAAAGATCTCAATTTTTAACATGGCAAATTGTATGCCGCTTTTATGGATTTAAAATCCGCTTTTGACTCCGTCCATAGATTTAAATTATGGTAAAAGCTTAATAAGATCTTGGTTGATAAAAGACTTCTTTTTCTCATTATGGCTTTACATAGTGACAGTAAACTGCAAGTTAGATGTGGCTTAAAGGGACAGCTTTCTGATTAAATCTCTTTGTCCAAGGAGTCAGGCAGGGCTTGCATCTATATTGTTTAATTTATATGTAAATGATCTGGAGGAGGCTTTGTCTGACCCTGAAGGTCATCTGCCAAAACCTGGCTCTAGAAAAGTTTCCCTTTTGCTTTATGCAGATGATGCTGTTATACTTTCCTGTTCCAGACCTGGGCTGAAGTATCTTTTAATGAAATTCATTGGATACTGTACCACTAACAATCTGAAAATCAATTCTGAGAAATCCAAAATTATGATTTGTCAAGACAAATTCTTCCAACACCTCTGGTCTTTTGAGGGGCAGACCATGGAACAAATTTAAACATTTTCATATCTAGGGCTTTCGTCTCACCACTTGTCTTGGATCTCTCACACAATGACTGTCCTCAAGAAATAATAATAATAGCTGGATGCAATATGTGGAAGGAGGGTGCTCCCACAAGTAGTCAGGACCCAAGCCATGTAGGGCTTTACAGGTTAAAACCAACATGTTGTATCTTGCCCGGAAACTAATGGGCAGCCAGTGAAGGGATTTGAGGACCGGTGTAATGTGGGCAGTTCTTGGTGTGTCCGTAACCAACCTGGTTGCCATATTTTGTACCACTTGAAGTTTCCAAACTTGGCACAAGGGCAGCCCAATGTAGAGCGCATTACAGATGTCGAGCCAAGAGGTGACCAGCGCATGCACTACTGTTTCAAGGTCTCCCTGCTCCAGGAAGGGGCGCAGTTGGCCTATCAGCCGAAGCTGATAATAAGTGCTCCTGACTGTCGCATCCACCTGAGCTGTCAGAAGAAGTGATGAATCCAGGAGCACCCCCAAACTGTGAACAGAGTCCTTCAAGGGAAGTGTCACCTCATCCAGAACTGGCTGACATAACTCCATTCCCAGATTAGGGTTCCCTACTGAAGTTGAGTTGATGATGCATATTCTTTTGTCCTACAGTTATTATAATGGGGGGATCAGAATTAAATCACTCCACTACTAAGAAAATCTGTTGGATGTTCAGACCAACTCCATATTAGGTTTCTGTTGGAGGATAAGTCCACAAAAGTAATGTTGGCTGTTGCTAAATTTCTTATAGAGGTGGTGAGGATTAGAGCTCTCTGTGTTTTAGACAAAAGTTGATGGTAACTGTTTTAATGTTTTACTGTATAGTTTTATCATTATTTGAATCTGTCCCTTTTTAGTTGAGGCTTGATTTTTTGTTGGATCTGTGGATCGTAATAAACATTTTTTGATTAAATAGACTATATATTGGATCACAGGTGGAGAAAAATTATCTTTCTAGTAATGAAGTATAAATCTTTTTAGGAGTCAAAAGGAGCCCTGGTGATGAAGTGGTTAAATGCCAGTACTGCAGCCAAAAGGTTGTAAATTCAATCTCAGAAAGACTCCAGGGTCAACTCAGCTTTCCGTCCTTTCATAGCTCAGTAAAATGAGTACCCAGCTTGTTGGGGCAATTGGTTTACAGACTGTAAACCTCTTAGGGAGTCCTAGTTCACAGATAAGATATAGAAATGTACTTGCTATTGCTATAAAAGGGCATGAAAAATCCACTTCTGTTGGTCATTTCTTAATTTCCAATAAACAGGTAAATAATTCAAAAGAAATTTACTCTTGATTGTTTTCTCCTAAAATGTAGCTATTATGGGACAACTCTAAAACATATGTATTAAGAAGACATTAACAGTATTAACAGTATTACATCTTCAACAATTTGCTGATTTAGAAAGCCCTTTCTTGAATAGACACTGTGCTGACTAATATACCTGAAAGAGCAATTTCTGCTGTATAAGATGTAGTCAGAGATCTATAGCCACACTAGTTATAAAAGTTAAAAATTGTGGCCATTAATCAGAATTGGATATTCCAGTTCTCTGTTCCATTCCTGCTGTAAACCTCGTGTGTCATATTTATTTATAGATTACAGATACTTTGGTTTGGATACTTGGTTGGCCTCAATTAATGTCCCTAATATTAAGGGAAGCTTGGATGCACTCAAAGCTGTAAGGCCAGATCTGGAATGTAACAAATGTTTCAATTCTAGATATTGCCATTTAGCTGGTAGAGGTTGTTTAAACTACTCTTGCAAAATTGAAAAAGGCAGAAATCTATAATCAACACCAAGTATCTGATTTAAAATAACAAACAATTCCACTACCAGATCACTACTTTCATAAAAATGTTTCTTACCAATTTTCAAATCTGGATTCTTCCACAAAGTCAATTTGTCATGATTACGTGGATCAAATTGCAGTTGATGAGAAAATATTTGCCACACGGTTCTAACTGCTGAAATTATTGGCAAAACACTTCCTTTTTTTAATAAAATGAGAACCAAGAAATGTCTATTCAAATAGAGATGTCAGAAATGAAGACTCCAAGGACAGCCATGATGGGATATTTGTTTTAAGTGGATAGGCCCCAAAATTAATACAATATAGCAGATATGCCTGGTAGTATATAAGAAGGTCTAGAAGACCAACCTCATCTTTGATTAGAATTTGCATCCTTTACATTGAAATTCTAGGAGGGAATGAGCCCCCTTCCCCCTACATCTTCTGAACAATGCATTTAGATTTTTGAAAACACTTGCAAGATGTAAGTAAGGGATTTCCATAAACATAAAAAATAAGTCCTATAATAATGCTGCCAGAAAAGATAGAGACAACATTGGCCTTTGAGTCTGCCAGTTAGCCCTCTCTATCCATGGACTCTGTATCCACAGATTCAACCATCCATGGCTTGAAAATATTTTTAAAAATCCAAAAAGCAAACCTTGGCGGGATACACACCACCATTTAGTACGTATAGGATACGTACTAGGGTTAGGAAGGGGCGGTGCTTCCACACACCCCTAACCCTAGTACGTATCCTATACGTACAAGATGGCGGCGCCCCTTCTACATGGGCGCCGCCATCTTTACGTACTGGACGCACAGCGTCCAGACGTGTCGCGGCGCCTATGACGTCGCGAGTCCGCGCCAGGCGCCTCGCGACATCATGGTGGCGCTGCAAAAAGAAGCTCCGAAATGGAGCTTCTTTTTTGCTCCGCGCGGGAGCCGCGCGGTTTGGCTGCTGCGGCTCTCGCGCGGAGCAAACAGCGCCGACGGGGGACCGCCGCAAAGCGGCGGTTTGTATCCCGCCCTTGATTTTGCCATTTCATATAAGGGACACCATTTTACTGTACCACTGAATCTACTGGGACTTGAGCATCCACAGATTTTGGTATCCACCGTGTGTCTCTGTGTGTGTCCTGGAACCAACATCAGCAAATACCAAGGGCATCTGGTTAGCCATATCTCTGTTCCATGCATTGTAACTTCTGGCCTTAAATTGTTTGAGAAGTTGTGACTTTCTGTAAGCAAATTACGGAAGGCTAGGAGAGAAAAGTGCCATTGTCCACGATAGCCTGAAGAACAATGATGATGTGTTTTTAGTGGTTTTAGCTAGGAACTGTAGGTGACACAGTACACTTTGTTGTGTTATCTTCTGAATCTGGCTTGAAGTAGATCATTACTGGGTACTAGTCTGTCTGGGACTACATCTACACTGCAGACTTAATGCTGTTTGACACCACTTTAACTACCATAGCTCAATGCTATAGCATTCAGGGACTTATAATTTTGTGAAATATTTAGCCATCTCTGTCAGATAGCTCTGGTGCCACAACAAACTACAGATCCCAGGATTCCATAGGACGGAACCATGACAAACTGCATTAATTTTACAGTGTGGCAGCAGCATCTGTTTATTTTCCCTCACTAGCTTTATCAGGAGGGTGCTGTATGGTAGGACATGCTCTATTTAAGTCCTTAATTTGTTAGTCTCTTTGGTTAAGAGTTGTTCCAAGTATCAAGGAGGCAATGTGTTTTCATTCTAATTCACAGTTGTAGGTTCTCAGGAAGTTAGTTCACCACCCCATCACTTAGAACATCTTCCTACAAAGATGGTTATAACTACTGAATGGAGAGAGATAACTTTTCTTGTTTATGAAGATAATTAATTGATTGATTGACTGATTAGCAAATAAATGATAAAAATAGTAAAATTAAAAATAACATTATGTATGAAGTTGAAGGCTTTCATGGCCAGCATCCATGGTTTTTTGTGGGTTTTTCGGGCTATGTGGCCATGTTCCAGAAGATTTTCTTCCTGAAGTTTCGCCAGCATCTTCAGAGAAGATATATAGACTCACTTTTTCCAGGCAAGCATTCTCTGAAGATGCCAGCCACAGATGCTGGCGAAACTTCAGGAAGAAAATCTTCTAGAACGTGGCCACATAGCCCGAAAAACCCACAAAAAACATTATGTATGTTCTTGACTTTATTCATTGCTGCTGCTGTTATTATATTCCTTCAAGTTGTTTCTGACTTATGATGACCCTAAAGTGAACCTATATTGGGGTTTTCTTGGCAACATTGATTCAGAGATGGTTTGCCTTTGCTTCCCTCTGAGGCTGTGAGGGGTCACAAGATACACCTAGTCCAACCTACTGCCATGCATGAATACACAATCAAAGCACTTCTGACAGATGGCCATGTAGCCCTCTTAATTTGGTGCCATCTGCAAATTTGATAAGCACTCCTACTATTACGTCATCCAAGTCATTTTAAAAGACAATAAATTGCACTGGGCCCAGAACAGAGCCTTGTGGCGCCCCACTAGTCGTTTCCCTCCACTAGTCGTTTTCAGTTTGGTCAACCAATTACAAATCTTCTTAAAAGTAGCATTGTCTAGCCCACATTTTACTAGCTTGTTTTCAAGAATATCATGGGGGACCTTGTCAAATGCCTTGCTGAAATTAAGATATGCTACATCTACAGCATTTTCTTCATCTACCCAGAAGAGCTGGTCTCTGACTGGTCAAGGCAACTGGCAATTCATGCGGGAGGACTGCATCCATGAGGTAGGTGCCTGACTGGCTGCCTCCAGTTCCACAGTTTCCAAGCTTGTGCCTGAAGAAAGATTTACAGCTGCTGAGCCTTAGGGTCAATTAAACTCTTGAAAAGTATGTGCATGAGGCAAGAATATCAGAAAAATCTATATTAATTTGGCTTGACTATTGCTGTCTCTAGTCTGTTGCTGTAGGGAAATTGAAATTCTTATGTCTCCTCAAGGGCAGGCATCTTAGCTAGGCACTTTCTGGACTGGAAGCTTCTGACAGAGCTGGAAAAGTTACTTAATGAGACTACAACCTGCAGAATCTCCCGGGCACTTGGCACCTCTGGCAGGAGAATTCTGGCATTTGTCATCCAACAAGTAGCTTTTCTAAGTCCAGCAATTCCACCTTGCCATTGGTAAGGTTGCTTGTGATCTGACCAATGCACACACAATCTCCTTGATGGCCCTGACCCTTTGCTAAGCCAACAATTGATTTTCAGTTCCACTCCTAAATGTCTCCCCCAATATACAATTCAAAGATAGTTATGTTAGGCTGGAATATCAGTATGCAAAGGGATCTTGCAGCACATTTGAAGGTCAAAGGTGCTACAAGAGCTCTTTGCATACCCATACACAATGTGTGGATGTGGTTTGTTCCTAAGAGAGAAGGGAAAAAAGAACTGTACCACAGGCTGGCCGTCCCAACTTTGACTGACCGGGGGAGGGAATCCTCCTTGAAAGTGGGCTGAGGAGAGAAAAAGAAAAAGGAAAGGTGAAGTTTTGCCAACTAGCCAGTCTTTCCTCATCAGAGTGAGAATGGCATTTGGAGTAGATTCCTAACTTGGCTGAGAGTAGATTCCTAACTTGGAGGAAGAGGAAGCCAATGAGAAAGAGAGAGAGAGAGTGTGTGTGTATCTGTTGAAAGCAAGAGCGGGGGGGGAGCAAACTGAGAACAGTGGCAGCAGCAGGAAGAAAGGGGTGGAAAGCAAGTCAAGAACAGCAGCAGTGGTGGTGGTGGTGGCGGCGGCAGCAGCAGCAGCAGCAGCAGGACTGGGAGGGAGGGAGGGAAGCAGAGAGTGGTAACAGTGGCAGCTGTAGGAGGGATTCTGCCATTGGCATCACTGGAGTTGGTGTCATCCCAAACTCATTCTGTAACCCAGTGTGGTCCACACCCCTCGCACTCCCACAATAACACTACTGGTGGTTGTGAAAGATGGACAGTGAAGAAAGCTGATAGGAAGAAAATCAATTCAATTGAGATGTGGTGCTGAAGAAGATTTCTATGAATACCGTGAAGTGCTAAAAAGACAAATAAACAAGTCCTAGAGCAAATCAAGCCTAAACTCTCCCTAGAAGCCAAAATGACTAAAATGAGGCTGTTGTACTTTGGACATATCATGCAAAGTCATGACTCACTAGAAAAAACAATAATGCTTAGCAAATTAAAAGGCAGTAGGGGAAAAAAAAAGCAAGACCATATTCCAGATGGATAGACTCAATCAAAGAAGCCATGGCCCTGAGTCTGCTAGACTTGAGCAGGACTATTGATGATAGGATGAGTTCAAAGTCTCTTATTCATAGGGTTACCATAAGATGAAGTCAGTTTGATGGCAATTAACAGCTATAAGGTGGTCATGAATTTTCTCATTCTCTAAAATTCAAACTTACCTCAAAAACCAGAACAAAGTGGCTTGGGAGCAGCTAAGTATTGTAAAATGGAACATTTTGCTCACCATCTAACATCAAAATCTTTTAATATAATCAGCTATCTGGCATGTATATTGTGAATGGTTGCAAGTGCTGTGTATTATGAAAAGTTTTAACTAGGTGCTCTGGGAGTTTCATAGGAAGTCTCTCGGTTTTCAGCCAGTGACCTACTTGCAACCTCTGTTGCCTCACACAGTTAACAGAAAGGAAGAGAAGTGATTAATTGATTAGGAGGTAAGTTTATCAAAGAGACAAAGAAGATTAACACTCACGTAGGAGATTGGTGACTGCCTTTGAAAGAAGTAAATAAATCTCTCAAAGGACAGAACCAATCGGCACTTTTGCTACATGTAATGAACAAATTACACTTTCAGCTCATATTTCCTATAGTGTGCCCTGTTGATGAAAGGCCAAAAAAGTGACAACTTCCTAATTAGTTAACACTAGGTGACAAATTAAAAACTTTCAGACTAAAGTCAAAGAGCAAGGAAGATGAAGACTGAATAGAGAGAACTGATGGCAGGCAGTAAGATCTCTGATTGCAAACACAGCTCTAAGGATGAATTCTTGCTTTCAGTACACAGTCTGCAGTCTGCAGTTTATCGTTGCGACTTAATTGTGAAACAAAAAAAGCAAAGGTTACTGCTAAAAATAAAGTAGCATATCTGCAGCTTAATGGAAAAACAGAATAATATGCTGGCATCAGAGGACCATCTTTCTTTTATTTTTATATCAATAAACTATTACTTTTTAAAAGAATCTGATTATTATGGCAACACTAGTTGTTATAGTATGATTTGCCATGTTCACATGTACAGAATCAGACTGAGGTGATTCTTATTGGCCTCAGGTAACTCTAGCAAAAGGGAAGGAGTGCTTTTCAGTTATTCCAAGATCAGTGCATTATGGAAAAATCTGTGTTGCATTTATAGTCAAGACAATGAAAGTACAAACAGTGCCATTCTGTTTGCAACTGGAGAAACCACAGCAAGAATAAAAGTAAACCTAAGATGTATTCCATGATGAAGCAGATGGATGAAACCATGGTAGATAAAGTGGAGTTATGGGGCTATAATTGTGGAATTTGAAAGGGGCCATATGCTGTATCGTGCGTTGGACTGATGGGTGGATGTGAACACAGAGTTCAAACAGTGACCATGGATCCAGGAGAAAGCTATAATTTTGAGTATTCTGATAAAGGAATTTTATTTTACAATATTGTATTATATATTTATTGTTAATTATGCTGTCCATACACCTGCACACAGAATATTATATTCATTGATTTAGGGTTTTTTCAGATTTTCCTAATGTGAGTACATAAATTTAAATATTTCTGTGCCTAAAAACATAATTTCATGTGTTCCCCCACATTACTGGCTGGCCACATCTTTTTGGTCATACTCTAATGTTGCTGAGCCACACATGTCCTGGTTGTCATCTCTGAAATGTTGGAGGGTATGATTTTCACAGCCATCTAAAATTTTTGTTTTTTGGACAGAGAATGTATGTTTAAACAAGTTTGGTATACTTTGAAAGCATGTGTGTTTTGATTCCTCTGACCAAATTAGGTGAAAAAACACCATGAATAGATTTCTCATTTTTCACACACAGCTACACCTAGTTAAAAAAGCAAATGTTAATACAAGAGGTGGAAAGTATTTAGAATGATAAAGGGGGAATAAATTAATAATGCTCATTACCATGCTCTCCAAAGAAAATGAGCCATTTCCCCAGCCTGTGTGGCAGCTTCCATTTGAATTCACCACCAGAAGCCCTGCCCAGAAGTCCCACCACCCAGAATTCCTGTCCCAAGCCCCAGATGACACCTGGTGCAGAATCCCCACTGAGTCCAGTGGTGAGAAACAGTGGCTTCATAGGCTGAAACATCTGGAAAGGCTCTGATGGGAGAAGATTTGGCAAAAAGCAGCTGTACATTCCTGCTTTTGGATCAACATTTCAGGGATGGACGACCAAGGGTCTAATCTCTTCTTCCTACAAATTTGTCTAAGAATGTTAACATGTTTGTTTTTGTTTTTGTTTTTTTAATCTACTGGTAGTCTAAAATCTTCCAAAAAATTGCCCAGACAGGTGGCCATCCCTGTAGTGAACTAATATGACAGATAGGTCACCAGGAACTGAAACCATGACTAAAGAATCTGTGCCCCATTGTTTATGTAAATCTGTTGACTTCTAGCCTTCATTTCCTTGCAAGTCCTTGACTGGTGAAACCATGACACTTGTACAAAACAGCTTCTTTCCATCTCTTTCATTTGAAAATGTAGACTAAGACATGGTGAGCTTCAGGTAGGCTGACTCCCCTAATCGATACCCCTACAGCATGATCTCCTTGCTTCAGGCATTTTATGGGTTATTCCTTGAAACCCTTTCATCTTCCTCTTACAAAGAGAAATCAATTTATCAAGTTACTGCAAAGTACAATGCATGAAGAATTTTGTCAGACCAGCTGTATATGATAATTACATGCTTCTTCCATAGGAAACCATGGCAACTCTCAATAACTAGCACAGATACTGCCACAAAAATATTTCTGGGGATGGGCAGGGGAAGGTAAAAGAAAAAGAGGAATTTCCTCTTCTCAGTAGCAATAGAATCAAGTGTTGCAAATTACCTGCAGAAATAAAAGCCCACGGCTGAAATTGTAAATAGCTGTTTTAGGATTCTAAGTTAATGTAAAGTATTTTCTATGCTGCTATCTTTTTACATTTAGACTCTTTAAAAGTAAGAGCAGTGTATCAGGTGGGTCACATTTATCCCAAGGCTAATTCCAACAGATCTTTTCAGAGTATCAGTTTAGACCTCTGACAATAGTTATCAGTCCTTTTTCTAGCAGTCCTTGGGTGGGAATGGGTGGAGGGAGGGAGCTGAGGACTGAAGAAAGAAGGGAGGAAGAGAGAAGAAGAGACAATCTATCCAACTTTACTTGTGGGATCACAGCATACAGGCTTCAGACACATGTGGTCTCCCAACAGAGCACATGTGAGGAAATACAAGGAGCCCTATGGCACCCTAAAGGCTGACAGATTCTATTTGGCATAAGTTTTCATAGACTTCATTTCAGGGCATGTGGTTCTCATCAGAAAAATAAAAGGTTCACTACAGAGAGCTATGTGGTGTAAAGGTGAACTAATCAAAATACATAACTAACATGTTTCTAAACTTGAAGAGCAACAGAGACATCAAAGATGATGAAGTTAAACTCACAGTCTTTGAGTATTTATACTACCCCTTTATAAATTTCAATACATGAGTATCTTGAGTATGGAAGCTGCTGTTTTTATTGTTTAAGATCCCATCAATAACAGCAGCAGCAACCATTGACTGGCTCGTGTTGTTGCCTGCGAGGCTCCCTGCCATTAGGGTGAAATTATTTTAATGCTTTTGTAAACAAGAACACAGAGCCAGGAGAATAACGGTATTTGTTTCACTGACACAGGCCCAACTGTATGATTTCAGTCCTGTTCATCAAATTAAAATTTGGATCAGGTACAAGCTGTCCAACCTGCCAACTTACTGTAAGGCTCACTTCCACTATTAAGAATCATTCAACCCCAGCAATGCAAAGATTGCAACCCTCACTACATCAAACAGGTGTTCTTTATGGTGCCAAAGGAAAGCTCTTTGTTTTGAAATGGGAGTTAAAGGATAGCACATTTTGCAAATAAAACTGATTCCTTCCTGAGCAATTTAACTTTCTACAGTTCAGTCGCCCAGGTCTTCAAATAGGCCAGCTCTTTAGAAAGATTCAAAGGCAACACTGGGTGCTGTGTTTAATTTGCAAAGGAATAAAAGCTGAGTTTCAGCTTCGAGCTTTCCAAAATACTGATATGGATCTAGAAACCTGGCCCACAATTCCAAATTGGTAGACTTTGGCCTGTTACAGACTGCCAAAATAAAGCTGTTTTGGGTCTCTTTGGAGGTATGCTGTTTAAATGATGCATGCATCCTAAGAATCCGGAAGCTGCACCAAAGCTGCATTCCAGTGCCTAGGAATGGAGTGTGGCTTTGGCGTGACCTCCAGACTCTCAGGACCCATGCATCATTTAAATATCATACCTCCAAAGAGACCCAAAGCAGCTTTATTTTGGCAGTCTATAACAGGCTTTTGACTCCTGTACATATCCTTCTGGTAGTATGTTTGCTTATAAGTGTTCCACCACTCTAATTCCTCCATTGGCACTGCTCTCATATCATACGAGTGATGTCTGGAAGAACTTTATCTTTTATGTATGCTTTTTATAAACCATTGGAAATAAATAAACTTGTTTCATTTTGGTATTGTTCACAGTGTTACACCACCACCAACATCACCTCCTCCTCCTCTTCTTAATATCCTTCTTTTTCACCCAGTTCAGGACTCAAGGCAGCTTCTAAGGAGATTATCACACTGCCCCTTTCCATCCTTCCCTCCCGAACTAGGCATAGGATTAAAAACTTTTAAGGATGAATTTTATCGCACACTTCTGGCATACCCAATCATGGCATCCCATGCCCAAGCTGGACTTCTCCTTTATTTTCAAAGAATGGGAAAGTCTCATTCTTTCAAAAAAATGCCAGAGAAGTCTGGATCAGGTATGGGAGGTGTGAGATTAAATATGTCCTTAAAACTTTTCCTCTCGTGCCTGGTTCCCAGGGGAGGGGGAATGGAAAAGGGCAGTGAGATAGTTTTAGAACACAACACAGTAAATTTATTCTAAAATTCTGTTTAAAACAGTATCAGTGTTTTAAAAACCTACTGTCCAAATGGGGTGCTATATACCTTCCATGAAATGCCTTTGGAAATAATAATTGTACTCATAACCAAGACAGGAAAAACTTATTTTGCATTTCCTGCTATTAGTGATAAAGCTTCAGCTGAAAGTTACACTTATTTTAAATGGTTACCTTTTATTTTTGTCCCACATCATCAGAATTCATACCTGCACATAAACTGTGCAAAGAGCTTGGAAGGTGTCATTACTGCTGTGTGTGAATATCCTAAGACATCTCTGTGTTTTCATTTGTGTTGGGGGTTATTTCAGTAGAAAGAATGAAGCTCTAACACCTTGGCACTTGCAGTTTATCAAGAGGTGTTTCCCCCTTAAATCTCTTTGCTAAACTTTAAGCCCAGTATTGAAAAAGAACTTGGAGAAAAAATAAATGATATTCTTTCCCATATCCTTTTGTTTGTGTTCTGAACACATACATATAACCAAGCATGCAACACTTATCCTTCAGAGTGTCATATTGAGGGACATGGAAGAGTTGTATTCTATACCCACAGTTAATGCAAGTCTCTCTCTGGCTCACTTTCTCCCCAAAATATCAAAACATATTTTTCTTCCCCATCCTCATTTCCCATTTCTAGCTAGAGAAAGAACTGATTTTTTTCCTCAAAAATGATATGAAATAGGTGAGAAAGAATATTGCAGCAAATATTGCTGCAGAAAAAAAAATAAGAATGGAATCAGACAGAATACATGTCAGTGTCTCACATCTGCTTTACAGTAGTTTTACAGACACTACTATGCTATGTTCCTCAAATTAAGTGTATAATTAATATAACCAGATAACTTGTCCTCTGTGTCATCCATAGAAATGTCAGCCAGGCCTTCAGATGCGGCAAAATTAGTTGTAAGCTAGCCTGAGTCCCAATTTTGGGGAGTAGGTGGGGTACAAAGGTGATTATGATTATGATCAGAATCCTGTTGGGAAGTTATGAACGCATAGCCACCATATTTAAGTGGCAATTTAGCAATCTCTGGCCAGACTCTCCCAGTCCCCGTTTACCAGGAAGCAGCCACTCTGCTCAATTGAGGTTGATGCCCCTGTCCCTTTCCATTTGCAATCTCCATTGTGAAAAAGCAAAAGCATGATTCCTGTTGCAATTCTCACTCAAAGGTGGGTAGGAAATATCAGACAGCTGCTTCCTAAACAACCCCCATTGATCATGGTGGCTCTTTGGAGTAGTAAGTGATCACATTGCTCACAGTGGTAAGTGGACTGGGAACTTTCAAGGTCCCTACTATAGACTAACTATGGAATACAAAGAGATCATGAATACCAAACAGTTACAAATGCATAACTCACCAACACTAATCTGACCACTGGTGTCAGGTGTATGGTTTTATTTTTTGAAGTTGTTGTTGTTTGTTGTGTTCCTCTTTAATTACTGGAGAATTTCAATAATGCTTTGGCGAAGTAGCCCCTCCCCCATTTGTAGTATCAATTAATAAGGTAATGAATTTCAAGTTTAACTCTGGATCCAGTTTTTATGTTGTTGTTGTGTGCTTTCAAGTTGTTTCTGACTCGTGGTGATTCTAAGGTGACCCTACCATGAGAGTTTCTTGGCAAGATTTGTTCAGAAGAAGTTCTCCACTGTCATCCGCTGAGGCTGAGCCAGTACAACTTGGCCAAGTTCACCCTGTGGATTTCCATGGCTGAGTGTGGATTCAAACTGTCGTCTCCAGAGTAATAATCCAACTTCCAACCACTACACCACTCTGATTTTAATATTATATCTAATTATTTTAACGGACTTGGTCCCTTGTCCCATTTCTCCTTAGTTGATTATTTCATCCATCCATCAGTATGAAAAAGTATCTTTCAACTTTAAGCGAACTGAATTTTTTTAAAAGAGACTTTTCTGAAACCTTTCTTTTTCACCCTCACCCAAACTGTTGGAAAAAAATTCAGCCCTCTTATCTTCTGATTACTGAACCCCAAATTTCCTTGCTGATTCTTCCAGCCTGAAACAACATGGAGACTTTTTGAAGACCATTTTTCACTCTATCCCCTACAAAACCCCATGCCACTGCATGCAGTATGGATGAGAGTTAACAAACACCACAACCCCAGGAATGCAAGTTGGGAGATTCTGAGTATTGCAGTTAAAAAAGTAATGTCTCTGTGCTCTGCTTTGGGTTGCTGTCTCTTATAAATGAATTACATGTTCTCCTCAGTTTATAGTGCTTTGGGGAATATCTGTTCATATTGTGTATTCAATTCACAAACACCTATCTTAGAAAACATATTTTTCATTACTCAGCTATTTATATTCGATGACACCAAATTTTGAAATGAAGATTATGATAAGTATAGTAGTTCTACCTGGAGATAGTTTACCCCAATGGGACTGAATATCAAATTCAAGAGAAAGAGAGCAAGACTTATTGATTAGCCACCAATTCATTACATGTTACAATATATGTGCTTTGTTGCTATTTCAAGTTCGGCTTTTATCACCTGCAATCTGCTTTTCAAAGATACAGTCTCCGTGACTGAATTGAATGAGTGCTCAAACACAATGCTACCCCACAGGATCTATACAGCTGTTTCAGGCACTACATATCAATTGGGGTAGGAAGAATGCCACAAGCCAAAGATATTATGTAGAAGAATCCTTCTCCAATATTGTGGGCATAGACAAATGCTTCCCCTCACAACAAATTCTCCACTTCGCTGGAGCCAAGAAAATTGGATTGAAAAGCATTGTTTGAGTCTTCATGCTCTGCACTCATCAAACAGATTGACTCTCTTTCATCAGCAAGATGGAGTACTTGTTCAGTAGGTATTTTCTTCAGACCTGCTGTTCATCTGTCCTAGAAAGCTGCAAGGAAATTTAAAGGTGTATTTCTCAAATTGCTCATCAGACAGGGGGAATTAAGCAAAATACCTCAAGAATACTAGAAAAAGCCAAAGTGATAAGTAGAGACTAATGGAGAGCATCACACACAGAGAAAATAAGAATGCCACAATATTGGGATACAAAATCAGGATTGCTTGTGTGTTAAATAAGAAACATAGCTACTCCCTGCAGCTGCTATTATTTGTTGTTAAGTGCTGAACAGCTAATTGCATATTTCTCTATTCACAACCAAATTTAGCTTTTCACACACAAAATAAACCTTCTACATATGCAACCCTCTAGCCATTCCTGGAAGTAAGAAGTCTGAAAAATGTTCAGTGATCTTGCGTTCATGGAGGCTTACATCTGAGCAGGTGTGTGTGTGTGTATGTGTGTGTGTGTATATGTGTGTGTGTGTGTGTGTGTGTGTGTTTTGCAGCAAGAAGCATAGAATAGATGTACTTGACTTCTGTGACTACATTTTGCTTTGGTTTTTAAGGCCCTAATCCTGAGGGAAAGGATGGAATGCCTCAAAGATGACTCACCATGTCTTGGTTCTGTATTGCTTCATGAGGCATCTGAGCTTTACTGTGTTGCTAGAGAAATCCTTCTCTAAACTGACTAGGGATGTGAATAATGGTTGTTGTTCACAAGATCTTTCTTTCTGTGATATTTTGCATAATTTGCACAAATTATACAACATAATTTCTGCAAAACCTCTGGTCAATGAAAGTTAGAACAGTCTACTTTCTTATACATTATTTTGCAGGATGATTCCAAGACTCAGTACATGTAATACTTTGTAGTTTGTGCAACCAACAAGGCAATTGTTATCTCATTTTGCAATACTTTTTAAAGTGACCCAAAGCAGCTTTATTTTGGCCTGTCTGTTCAGGCCCTAACTCCTTTTAATGTAGTGAACATTTCTTTTTAATCCCTTTACTCAGACAGTGGCGGGTTACAAACGGCCCTCAAGGGGCCATTTTCCCCCCGCCGCCATTCGCTGCGTAGGGAAGCCCCAGCTGCCAGACCGCAAGGCTTCCCTGCGCAGCAAAAAAGGAGCAGCGAAATGCCGCTCCTTTTTGGAACGCGGAAGTGGCGCCGTGAGGGGTGGAGTGCGCCCTCGCGATGTCACTTCCGCCGCGACACGTCTGGACGCACAGCGTCCAATACGTAAAAATGGTGGCGCCCATGTGGATGGACACCGCAAAAAAGTACGCGCTCTGCACGTACTGGGAGGAAGGGCCGTCAGGAAGGTAAGAACCTTCCTAACCCTAATACGGCCCTTCCTAACCCTAGTACGCGCAGAGCACGTACTTTATGGCGGTTTATAACCCGCCTGAGAAAAATATATTGTTGAACTAAAAGGGACAATTTGATTTCTTTTGGCATTCTTCAGTAATGCCACACAGTTGGCAGCCCGACTCTACTACTACCTTCAGCTATTATTTCAAAGAGTTTGCTGCAATCAATATGACATTCCATTAAAGGCTGCAACTTGTCATTTTAGCTTAATAAAAAGGGCAATATTTCAGTGAGAGGCGAGAGCTCGTAGGAAAGTAATTTATGGTCTAGATTTCAGATATACTGTATATGTACATACATATGTATTGTATTTATACCACCACCTTTCTCCCAAAGACTGGCATGTTGGGAAGATTTAAAAGGTTTCATTACAGTGAAATTTGTGTTTTGATATGAGCCCATTCTACCAGAAAATTATCCTCCACAAACCTAATGGAGAAAAAATAATACTGAGCCCCTTGACCTGTAGTTCTACTTCTGAGTAGAAACTTCAGCTAAGACACACTTTTGCTCTTATTATTGCCTACTGAGTTTCGTGGGGGAGAGAGACAATATTAAGGAAGACAAAAGGGCTGGAGAAAATAGTCAAACTGACATAGAGGAAACAGGACAAATAATGCAAGGACCCAACAGTGGCAGGCAAGAAAACATGCACAGACAGCAAGTAAAGGGGACCCATGGTCTTCGATGTCTCTATACTAATGCACAGAGCATGGGAAATAAGCAAGATGAACTCAAACTCCTAGTACAACAAAGTAAATATGATATAATAGGCATCACTGAAACCTGGTGGGATGAGTCTCATGACTGGAATGTGGAAATAGAGGGGTATAACCTTTGTAAGAGAAATAGGCCAAACAGGAAAGGAGGAGGGATAGCACTATATGACAGAGATATTTACACCAGTGAAGAGATCCAGGACATCAATACTGGCAGCCAGGTGGAGAGCATCTGGATAAAAATTAAAAGGGAGGGAAACAACAACGATGTTATGGTGGGAGTCTACTACAGACCCCCAAGTCAGATGGAGGAATTGGATGATGCCGTTCTAGAACAGATGACCGCACACTCCAAAAGGAGAGATGTTGTAATGATGGGTGACCAACTATCCTGATATTTGATGGAAGTCAAACTCAGCCAAATCCTCAAGGTCTAGCAAATTCCTCACTTGCCTGGAAGACAATTTCATTGTCCAAAAGGTGGAAGAGGCAACAAGGGGATCGGTTATTTTGGATCTGATCCTAACCAACAAGGATGACTTGGTTAATGGGGTGCAAGTGGTGGGATCATTAGGTGGAAGTGACCATGTTCTCCTGGAGTTTGTTATACAATGGAAAGGAGAAGCCAGACATAGTCAGACACGCATTGTAGACTTTAGGAGAGCAGATTTCACTAAACCTAGGGAAGTACTGAGGGTGATCCCATGGTCAGAAATACTAAAAGATAAGGAAGTTCATGATGGATGGGACTTTCTCAAAAGGGAGATACTGAAGGCACAAATTCAAACAGTTCCAGTGAGAAAGAAAAAACGGGAGGTGTCTCAAGAAACCAGGATGGATGACTAAGGATTTCAACTGAGCTAAGTTTTAAACGGAACATGTACAAGAAATGGAAAAAGGGGGAAATCACAAAAAAGGAATTCAAAGAAATAGCAGGCATTTGTAGGGGTAAAGTCAGAAAAGCTAAAGCGCAGAATGAACTCAGGCTTGCTAGAGAGGTTAAAAAGAATAAAAAGGGCTTTTTTGGATACGTCCGCAGCAAAAGGAAGAAGAAGGAAATGGTAGGGCCACTGCGTGGAGAAGATGGCAAAATGCTAACAGGGGACAGAGAAAAGGCAGAATTACTCAACACCTTCTTTGCCTCAGTCTTCTCAGAACAGGAAAAGGGTGCTCAACATGACGATAATGGAGCGGAGGATAGAAAAGGGGAATTTCAGCACAGAATAAGTAAAGAGATAGTACAGGAATATCTGGTTAATCTAAATGAATGTAAATCTCCAGGACCAGATGAACTACATCCAAGGGTATTAAAAGAGCTGGCAAATGTAATATTGGAGCCATTGGCAATAATCTTTGAAAACTCCTGGATAACAGGAGAAGTCCCAGCAGACTGGAGGAGGGCAAACGTCCCCATCTTCAAAAAGGGGAAAAAAGAGGGTCCCAACAATTATTGTCCAATTAGTCTGACATCAATACCAGGAAAGATTCTAGAGCAGATCATTAAACAGAGGGTCTGTGAACATTTAGAAGGTAATTCCATTTAGAAGGTAATTCCATGACAAAAAGTCAACACGGGTTTCAGAGAAACAAGTCATGCCAGACAAATCTAATCTCTTTCTTTGATAAAATTACTAGCTTGGTAGATGAAGGGAATGCTGTCGATATAGTATATCTTGATTTCAGTAAGGCCTTTGACAAGGTTTCCCATTACATTCTTGCAAACAAGCTTGTAAAAGGTGGGCTACACAAGGTAACTGTTACATGGATTTGTAATTGGTTGACCGGTCGAAACCAAAGGGTGCTCAACAATGGCTCCTTTTCATCCTAGAGAGAAGTGACCAGTGGGGTCCCTCAGGGCTCTGTTCTGGGCCCAGTGCTATTCAACATCTTTATCAATGACCTGGATGACAGAATTGGGAGCATACTTATCAAATTTGCAGATGACACCAAATTAGGAGGAATAGAGGACAGGATCAAAATTCAAAATGATCTGAATAGACTTGAAAGCTGGGCCAAAGCTAGCAAAATGAAATTCAACATGGAGAAATGTAAGGTACTGCACTTAGGGGAAAAAAATAAAATGCACAGATATAGGATGGGGGACACCTGGCTGAATGAGACTACATGTGAAAGGGATCTTGGAGTCCAAGTAGACCACAAGTTGAACATGAGTGAACAATGTAATGCAGCAGGTAAAAAGGTCAATGCAATTTTAGGCTGCATCAATAAAAGTATATTGTCTAGATCAAGAGAAGTAATAGTGCCACTCTATTCTGCTTTGGTCAGGCCCCACCTGGAATATTGTGTCCAGTTCTGGGCACCACAATTTAAAAAGGACATTGAGAAACTGGAGCATGTCCAAAGGAGGGCGACTAAAATGGTGAAGGGTCTGGAAACCATGCCCTATGAGGAACGACTTAGGGAGCTGGGGATGATTAGCCTGGAGAAAAGAAGATTAAGAGGTGATATGATAGCCCTGTTTAAATATTTGAAGAGGTGTCACATCGAGGAGGGAACAAGCTTGTTTTCTGCTGCTCCAGAGAACAGTACCAGGAACAAGGATCCAAGCTGCAGGAAAAGAGATTCCACCTCAACATTAGGAGGAACTTCCTGACAGTAAGGGCTGTTCATCAGTCAAACAAACTCACTTGGAGTCTCCTTCTTTAAAGGTCTTTAAGCAGAGGCTGGATGGACATCTGTCGGGGATGTTTTGATTTGGATTTCTTGCATGGCAGGGGGTTGGACTGAATGGCCCTTGTGGTCTCTTCCAACTCTATGATTCTATTCACATATCCAGCTATAGATTTTCCACAATCTTCCCCTGAAACTCTGGAAGCAATGAGTGCTACAGTGCAGACTGGAATGCTCAGTATTCCATCAAATTAGAAGAGTCATGAACTCACACATGCTCCAGGATTTGGTGGAACAACAGGACCGGCTAAAAAGTGCTTAGTTTCTGCATAGCAGTTGCTTGTGTAATGTCTCATTGTATGCAGCTGTCTAATGTGATGTGATTCCCTGCCAAGACAAGGCTTCTGCAATCCCTACCAGCATCTTAGACACTATGGACATAGTAGTTTGATCTATAATTGAATGATTCCAGCATTGTTCTTGTTCTTCATTGTTTATATCCCAGCTTTACTCCAACCTTCCTCTTCCTTCAAGGAAGCATATTTAGTACTCCTCCCAATTTATAGAGGGTTAATGCTGTTGTTGTTTTGCAAGACTGCTGTTTTACATGAAAAACAGCAGTCTTGCACAGCAAAAACCTTGCACAGATAACTTGCATTAAAAAACAACCACATGCTTTTCTGTGCGAACCCCCAAAATTCTCACACAAAAGTATATTTCTGCACAGATAATTGCCCCAAACACTTTGGGAAGTGTGGATACTTGATAAGAACAATGCAGAAATATTCTTTTTCACTGATTGAGAAGAAAATTGTTGAGATTATTTGTCCCCACTTGCAATAACAAAATGCTTGGGTAATAACATCCCTAATATAAACACTAGATCTCCTTACACCAACATTCTAACCAGTACACTATTAATAGAATGAATCTTGGCTTCAGGGCTCCAAATGCTTGAAGAAAAAGCAAAGGAAACTTTTCTGGCCCTAAACTGCAAGTGGTGAGGCAAGGCTAGTACTATGTTTAGCATTTCTGTGTTCTTGTTAATGTTAATTCTGTCTGTAGGCTTATGTAGCTTCCAGATTTTAAAATCAGAAAGCTGAAAGTTATGCTGCAAGCATTCTTTCCACATATTTTGTTGACTTAAATCCAACTGCTAGTCCAAACAAAAGCCTTGGTGGTGCAGTGGTTAAATGCCTGTACTGCAGCCACTCCTTCTGTACCAGTCAGGGGCTTAGTGTCAACTCAGCCTTGCATCTTTCTGAGGTTGCTAAATTGAGTACCCAGCTTGTTGGGGGCAATCGGTTTACACATTGTAAACCGCTTAAATGCACTGATATGTGGTATAAACATGTATTTGCTATTGCTATAAACTAAAGCAGACCTACTGAATCAATAGAGCTTCCTAGTGTTGGCTTCCTATATTCCCAGTGAGTCAAGGGCTCCATCTGCTCTGGTTGGGATTAGCTATAGGCGTGAATCATACTCTTCAATGGAAGCATAAAAGAGTGTGCCACACCCCTGCTCCTTCCATTTCCATGTGAACGTACTGTAAATAAACAGAGCCCAGTCAAAAACCTTAGCAGTGTTTGGAAATGGTTTAATGTGGCAAAGAAAATTCCCTATGGTAAGGGTGCTTCTACACTGATGAAATATATTGGCCGCACCTCACATTTTTCTGGTCTGCAACCCTGTTAAGCCCATACATGTAAAGAACTTCAAATCGACACTGGCCATATCTTTCCCCCAGTGAACTTGCTTTTTCACCCCTTCCCAGAATACATGAATCTAGCAGCCAATCTCCATTATGGCTTACCTCTCCTTCCAATCCCCTTTCCCTTTGGCCTGATCTAACCCCTCAACACTACTGTCATGGCTGAACATACACAGCAGTAGGAAAACATGGTGACATACACCATGCTTGTGGGACCCATCCCATCCCTTCCACCAAAACATCCCCCCGGTCCCCACACTGCCATTGCTATGGAGCACAGTATACACACACACACAAATGTCCAGATTTTCCACTCAAATCTAGAGTAAATTGCTACTTTTTATTCTTTAGATTAAAGCCCTGAGGTGCTGAAAGGGACCAGATTCAGCCCAACTCCTCCTATACATCATCTGGACTGCATTTTAAAAAAAAAGGTGAAGCTTTTATTTGGCCTTTGTAGACAAGCCCTCAGTTACATCACCTTTGATACTGGAAGCAGGGATTAATTACTAATAACTTCTAAACTCTGGAAACAGATGAATTACTAGGGAGCTTAGTACTGTAATGAATCTAGTCAGGTTTGATGGAGGGCAGTATAGGCGAACTGGATCTTGTTCTAGAAAAAGATACATCACGATTCACATTGTAAGTAGCTTCAGCTTTACAATGGCAGCTGGTTTCCTTCAGACATCCTCATTTACCAGACCCTCTTCTTGCTTGAAATTGTCCAGCTGTGAAGCAGGGATCATTTCAGGCGACTGGAGGAGCATCATACAGAGCTTGCAAATCCCCAGACAATTTGACAAAATGGTAGAAATCCCCAAGCGCTCATCTCAGTTCATAAACTTATTTCAATAATGTAATAGAAACTGGCTTCCATCCAAAACAGGGCATGAGCAGGAGCATTCTTTGATAAATATTCCTGAGACCAGATATTTAGTGAGGGAAAGTGATAAGTAAGCTGCAGTTTAGCCCCTACTCCCTCTCTCAGCTAATTAATGGGAGTTTGGTTGTTGCCTTTTAAAAGGCTCTCAGTAGGCCCTTGTTATCTGCGGATTTGGTATCCGTGGATTTCAACATCCGCAGATTGAAATGAAGAAACATTGCTTTTAAAAAACAAACAAACTGTGATTGACAGCAGCTGACTACTGCTGAGAAGTAGAGCAGTAAGGGAGGCTTGGGTGGAAACTCCAGGCATCAGGGACACATTCTCCCAGGCGGGATACAAACCGCCGCTTTGCGGCGGTCCCCCGCCGGCGCTGTTTGCTCCGCGCGGGAGCCGCAGCAGCCAAACCGCGCGGCTCCCGCGCGGAGCAAAAAAGAAGCTCCATTTCGGAGCTTCTTTTTGCGGCGCCTCCATGACGTCGCGAGGCGCCACTGGCGCATTCGCGACGTCATAGGCGCCGCGACACGTCTGGAAGCTATGCGTCCAGTACGTAAAGATGGCGGCGCCCATGTGGAAGGGGCGCCGCCATCTTGTACGGACACAGTCCGTACTAGACTCAGGGGCGTCTATAAGAGACGCCCCTTTTTTAAAATGGGACGTCCAGAGGACGTCCCAACTGCCAGTTTGTAACCGGCCCCAGTTTCACTATCCTGCTTCTGCTTCTGCTCTCAAGTGCCAGATTCTCAGAGCATGGGTTTGTGGATGGGGGCATTGCATTCCCCATTTTTCCTTCCTGTCTTTCATTATAATCAACCTCAGACAGGAGTTAACTAAGGGGCTCGTCACACAGCCTGACAGGAGTGGCTCTGTGCTGTCCCTGGAAATGCTGGGTTGGAAACATGGCAACCGGATGTCACACCCCCAACCCACTTGAAAATGGAGCTGCAAAATGCACTCCTATTCCCGGCGCTACAGGGGCACCATAAGGGCCACCACGGTGTGGCCTTATGATGCCCCTCATGCACAGCACCATTTGAATGCTGCACATGAGCAACACCATCATGGCGTGCCCCCGTCTGGTCAGGCACATGCCAAGATGGCGCCCAGGTGCTGCAAGAAGGGCTTAGAACATATAAACGCTCGGCCTTTGGACAACTCTAGTTTGGGCCCAGGCTGGCACAAAGTGCCAGTCTGTCTTGGACCTAAGGCAGCTTCTGGCTTCTAAGCTTCTAAGGCAGCTTTTTTTTTTATTTGCGGGGGATGGTGGTGGTGGTCCTGGAACCAAGCCCCCGCAGATATCGAGGACCCACTATCCAACATTTTCCTGAACATAATGTGAAGTTTAATTTAACATTTCATTTACAACATAATGGTTTGGGGCTGACAAACTGCATTTCTAAACATATTTAAGATCTTCTTACCACTTTGTACTTATAAATGTCCACTTTAAACAGCCCTGTTTTAAAACCTTCAGATTTTAGAGTGGATGCATATAAAGAAATAACCCACCCTTTTTGTCATCTTCTTCTCTTTACATACGTTCAGTTGCACAGATATGCACAGTAACCAATTTAAAATTCATGATATTATATAGAAAAGGGAGCTAGGCAATTGCAAATCCCCCTTTTATAGTCATAATTCAACAAACAAAAGAAGATAATTCATAATTCAACAAACAAAAGAAGATAATTTAAGCAAAGGTCATTGATCTTGCATAAAAGTAGCTATTATGACATTGTAATCACACACATTATCAATGAGTGGCACAGTGACATACATTAAAATTTATTGTACAAAGTGAATATTATTGTTGTGAAGGGGGAAACTATTTGCCAGTCTTTCAGAAACCACATGTTAGTCTTAAGTAGACACAGCGACAACTGAAACACCGGTTGTATAACATAACAGTATCATTATCCATTAAATCTAGGATGGCTATCCATCAAGGATGCTTTAGGCAAGAGATGGACCAGATGAGTCTTGGGATCCCTTCAGATTTGCAATTGATTTCATTGTGTTATGTACTAAGATCTTTTTCTATTCATCAGCAGTGATGAAACAAATATTCTTGGGCTCCATTGCAAGCAGCCCTCATTGGCTGCACTGTTCCATCTTTAAAAGGTGATCAGACAATAGTTACACTTACAATAGAAATGGAGGAGTTGGTCATGTGTGCATTGCCCTGGGGTGGTAGAACAGTCAAATAAACAGAACTGATCTAGAAATCCATCTTCCTTTATGTAACCAGCATACCATTTTCTCCATACAAATCATACTCACAAAGAGGGTCAAATTTAGCTCCCAAGTGGCAATTTCATTTTTTATACCTTTAGACTCAAGCTCTGCCAACGTTAGGATCAAACTGATCTGTATAATGGCTAAATCAGTTGTTTGAACTGATATTGAACGATTGGACTGAAATACAGAAATAATCACAGTGGTAATTGATATGGAATGGCTAGGGCTCTACTGGGGCTTTGCAGTCTTAGCACAAGATGGCATGCATCTGGTTATCATCTGCAACATCTATATAAGAAGTAGGAAATTTATATCAGATGGTGAGGAATGCTAAAAGCTGCAGTTCAGCAAGCAACTGCGTGGATTGTTCCAGGCATAGGCTCATGGTAGTGTAGACGTTGTTGAAATTCTGGTTAAATGTTTCAAGTGGTTCTTTCCCATGAGACTAAATGATAATATATCCCACCCCATACACTTAGGTCCTCTAGCAGACATTTACTCCAGGCAGCCAGAACTAAATTGGCAAAGGTCAGCCATAAGGGTTTTTCTTCAGCTGCCCTTGGATTGTAGAATGACCAGCCAGAAGAGACTCAACAGCTGCATACGTTGTCTAAATTTGAAAGAGCATTGAAGACTAGTCTCATCTGGAAGGCTTATCCAGATTATTTTTAAATTGTGATTTTTAAATGATGAATTTTAGATGTGGATTATTTTAATATGTGAACAAGTTATTTGTCCTTTTAAATTGATGTGTGTTTTAATCAATGTGTTTTAACTGATGTTGTTTGTTTGTGAGCTGTTGTTGCCCCCTTCCTTGATCCAATGGGAGAGGTGGGTAAAAATTATTATTATTGTAGTTGTTTTTGTTTTAAAAAAAAACAGTGTACTTCTGGAAATGCAGAGGTTTCTGGATCCACGAGCTGAGGAAGTGATATGCCAGGTCAGCCATAATGAGGTGCATGTATGTATACCATGCAATAGGTTCTTTTTCTGGACACCAACTGGGCAGCTAGACAAAGCTAAGCAACATGCTATACCAAAAGCACAATGATTGCAACACATACTTACAATCCTTCAGCTTCCACCCATAACATACCTCTCAATCTATTATTCATAGCCTGTCTCTCCAGTACAATTGCATTCATTCAGATCCACAAGAAAGTGAGCCAAGATTCACAGATTTGCAGTAGGCATTTTCTCAGTCTATTACAACTCAGTGAGGTGAAAAAACAAATCACAAGGCAAGACTTGTAGCAGGGAACTACAAGAAATACCAAAAACAAAAAATGACAGAACACCACTAGTCTTCACCTACACAATATAGCTGAAACAATTCAAGCTACAATCAGGTCTAGAGCATAATACTGCCTTCTGCCAAGTTCTGGGACCCCCAATTTAAATAACTACACACCTCTAACAAGATACACAACATGGATGGACATACAGAGACAAGACCCTGCTGCAAACCCAGATGCCAACCCTATCCCTACATCTACTCTGGCAGCAATATTCCACATTAGAATAAAATCAGTCACAACATCAGAAGGACATTACTTGCTCATCTTCAAATGTGATATATGCAATCCCCTGTCATCTATGCCACTCTGGACTCTACACTGGATAAACAGGAAAGAGGATAAATGTGGAGGGGGGTTGCTATTAAAAATGGCAGTACTCAAAAACCATTGGCCTGTTACAGACTGCCAAAATAAAGCTGCTTCGAGTCTCTTTGGAGGTATGCTATTTAAATGATGCATGCATCCTAAGAAGCCGGAAGCCGCACCAAAGCTGCACTCCAGTGCTTAGGAATGGAGTGTGGCTTTGGCGCGACCTCCGGACTCTTAGGACTCGTGCATCATTTAAATAGCATACCTCCAAAGAGACCCGAAGCAGCTTTATTTTGGCAGTCTGTAACAGGCCATTGACAGGTTATTTCAACCTTTCTGGACATTTAATTTCTAACTTTAAAAAAATTCAAAGGAAGGGTGGAAAGAAAACCAGATGAATTGAGATTCAAGGAATAGGCCTTTGACTGAATAGATTTTAATTATTTCCATACCTTGGGACCAACAGACCATCAAGTCACATATGTAGATATGAGCCTATAACTCCACAGACCCTCCAATGGGATGCTGGAACATTGTTCATTATTTTGGAGAGCAGCACTGGCATTAAGTACCATTTGTCAATAACTTTCAAAACCCTTTCCTTAGTGGAAACTGATTGTGATTTGTATAGGGTAAAGGACCATACAGAGGACCAACTGCATCTGATATCTCTACTTTTAGATCCAATTGCCAAGACCTTTGTACGAAATGCCCCTGGGCATATATATGTCCAGTTAAACACTGCAACAATATGCTTTTCTGTGAACTTTCACCCCTGCAGAGAAGTTTGTTTAAAATTGGTGGTTTTGGAACTTCTCCTGAAGTGTTTGGAAATGATGTAAAATAAATCATTTGTTTTACCTGAAACCAATCATCTTATGTAGAGGGAATTTAAGAGTTTGGGGTTCCCTTGAATGAATACATCTACAATTCTATAAAGTCCACAGGTTTTCCAAGAGTTGAATTGTAAGCATTTTTATTCATCTGAAAACAGGGATGTGGAAGGAAGGATCTTATTGGGGAGGGGTCTGGAGCAAGATGACGTGTCCATTTATTCCAAATAATCAGAGAGGTACGTAGAAAGAGTTTGGAATGTTTGCTAACTTCTGCCTCGTGATTTATGAGTACAGGGCCCTTCCCTTACATGGGGGATTTGTTCTGGACCCCCCCCCCCCCCCACATAAGGGAAATTCTGCAGATGCTCAAGCCCCATTTAAAACAATGGAGCTCATGCATGTGGTGCCTTTTGTGATGAGTGGCTTTCAGCCTAAGCGTAATTAGGACAATGACGCGGGCGCACTCTATAGATAAGTGGATTCTAATGAAGAAATATCTTTGATCTTTGAGTTACCCCATCTGGTGCTATGACTTTCTGAGATTAAGCTACCAAATTGACTTAACTGGAATGTTTGGAAATATAATGTTAAATTGGGAATTGCCAGATAGCTGTATTTAGTGTTCATGTGTCAATTGATTTAAGAAACCTGGGCCTTTTCCTGTTGAAAATAAATTGATTGATCATCATCTGCCACTTTTTGAATTTAGGAAGGAATTTTTAATTTAGACGGGAAGGCCAGAATAATTTTTAAAAACAGAAAAACAGCTGGGCAACTATAAACATTTTAATTAGGGCAATTCGTCCATTGGAGAAAGTTTCAACAATTCCCATGATTTTGTTTTATTTATCATCCAGAAGGTAATGGAATTATAAATTCTTGGGATGAGTTGTGCTGTTTCCTTAATGACCAAGACACCCAAATATTTAAATCCGGATGGCTTTTACTGCATATTATTGAGTGGTTGCAAATAATCTTGTTTTGAGAGTAGTACATTGAGAAACATCATCAAGGATTTCTGGAAACTGATTTGTAAGGCTGAAAATTTGCTGGATGGTATGTCTGAGCAGTGGAAAAGACACTTCTGTTTTTTTTCCAAAATAACAGATCATTATTCGTGTAAAGAGCAAACTTATGGTGGTGGCACTGATGTGCGAGTTGGTAATGGTAGAATTATATCAAATTAGGCTTGATAGATGTTCTATCATTATGGCAAATAGAAGAGGTGATAATGGATAACTCTGTCTGGTGCTTCTGTGATGCCTGAAAGATGCAGAGTCTATGACACTGACTAAAACTTTTGCTTCTGAGTGAAGATAAATATGATAAATTACATTAATGAATTCTTCACCAAAGTTCCTTTCCTGAAGCACTTTAAAGAAATACTACCATTCTAACATGTCAAACACCTTCAACATATTAAGAGGTAAAAGATCCAATTGTGTCTTTGATGACACCCAGTTATATCTTTCCACCCCTGACCTTTCTCCAAGGCTTGAACAGCAAGTTTTGTCTTGTCTCACAGCTGTCTCGCAGTGGATGCGCCATCGGTGTTTGAAGCTCAACATGTCCAAGACGGAGCTTCTTGTCTTTCCTCCTAAGCCCACCCTTCAACACTCCTTTTCTGTCTCTGTGGACAACATTTCTGTTCAACCAGTCCAGCAAGCCCGCAGTCTTGGTTTTATCTTTGATTCTTCTCTGTCATGTATCCCTCAGATCCAGAACACAGCCAAGGCTTGTAGATTCTTTTTGTACAATATTGCTAAAATCTGACCATTTCTCTCCGCCTCTACTGCCAAGATCCTGGTCCATGCCCTAGTGATCTTACGACTTGATTACTGTAACGTCCTCCTGGCTGGGCTTCCTCTTTCTCACCTCCGTCCTTTAATCTCTGTCCAGCATTCAGCTACACACATTATCACATCCGCCCACTGCTGTGACCATATCTCTCCTGTCTTGGCATCCCTTCACTGGCTCCCCCTCCCTTTCCGCATTCAGTACAAGCTCCTGCTGTCAACATTTAAAGCCCTCCATGGACTGGCCCCTCCTTACTTATCAGACCTTCTTTCTCCTCACCTTCCAACTAGGGCCCTCCGTTCTGGTAGTCAAGGTCTGCTGTCTCAGCCCAGGATTTCCTCTGCCCCATCCTGGATTCGCCCCTTTTCACTCGCTGCCCCTCACTCCTGGAACCTTCTACCCCCGCAAGCAAGAGCCATCACTTCTTTAACCAGCTTCAAAATAGAGTTGAAAACCATCCTGTTCAGAGAAGCCTTCCCAGGCATTGCATAATTGTCGCTTACTATTTGATGTTCTTTTGGTGCCTGTTTATTGAACAATTTCCTGTATTGCTATGTACTGTATATGTATTATCCTACTTGAGAGTATGTATTTTCCCTGGAAAATAATTAACCATCCATTATGAAGCCAAGCCCTCTCTCCAGTCCATCTGCCTTGGTCCAGGCCTTGGAGGTAGAGAGGAACTGCTGGACCTCTTACCCTTTCCCTCCACCACTCCCTTCTCCTTTTGTGTCATGTCTTTTTAGATTGTAAGCCCGAGGGCAGGGAACCGTCTAATTAAAAAGATTGTATGTACAGCACTGTGTACATTTACAGCGCTTCATAAATAAAGGTTAATAATAATAACAATGATGATGGAGTGGTGTATGATGTGTAATACTTTATGGATTGAACCAGCCATGTGTTGACCTGGCAAGAAGCCCATTTGATCTGCATCTATATAATCTAGAATGAAACTATTTATCCTGGCAGTTAGGATTGAGGTAAAAATCTTTGTATCTTGGTTAAGAAGTGCTATAGGATGAAAGAATTTGATCCAAAGTTCTATTCCTCTGTTTTAGGGATGGAAAATATGTGTATTTTATGTCAACTTGCTGGTGTAAGGCCACTTTTCAAAATATCCTTCAACAGACTATTTAAGAGTGGTAACAAATTGTCAGAAAGCAATTTTAAAAATTCCCCTGAAAACCTATCCAAGCCAGGAGATTTCCCAGACTTCAGCTTATCTTTAGCTTTCTTCATTTCTTCTAATTGTACTGTATATGTCTATCTAGCAGGAAAGTGCGTGAGAGGGCTAGGGATTGTTGGGTTTTTTTAGATTAAGAGATCTCATTAAGCTCTCCATCTAATGGAACCTCACATATGTATAATTGCCTGTGAGGGCGTCACCACAATAAAACGCAAAGCCACATGTGGAGGAAAGGCCACAACTTTATTAACGCAAGCATCAGCAGAAAGGTAGGGTTGGCCAAAAGCATGAGTTCTGGATCATCTTACAACCCGCCATTGTGGGATAAATGGCATGTCATATAAAGCAAGGCATCAGGATGAGCTAGGGGCTAGATTAACGCCCTCTCGTATCCATGCAACCCGCAGATTGCATTTAACTAAAGCCCCTAGTCACCGGGAAGCGGTGTCACGTTATGGCCCCCGCAATGACCACAACGTATGCCCTCATCGCTCCTGTGTCCCATAGGGACTCCTGATAGGGTGCTATGCAACCTTATAGACCATGCCTACCAGATCCAGAACCTCTGCTGCTGCCCCAAAAGTTGTGATAGCAAACCACGCACCCTAGGGAGGGTGGGTGGGAGAGCCAAGCAGAAATGGCGCCGAGAAGGACGCCGCATGGCCTTTATATAGGCCTTCTCTAAAGGTGGGGGCCGAGAGGAGAGTCGCCCCGCCCCCAGGAGCAGCCAGCCAATCGCTGCTCAGAGCGTCGCTCAGGAGGCAGAAGTCCCTCCCTTTCCCCCCTCGGACGGCCAAGGGGGGCGCGCCAGGCCTCCACGGCTCCCGGCCCCGGCAGCAACGCTGCCTGCCTGGGGAGTCGGGCAGCAGCCTCTTTGAATAGAATCTGTGGAATTCCTTCACCATTTCTTTGGGAACAATTTTTACAATTCCATTGGAAGTGGTAATGGAGTTAATCATCAATTTTTCTGTCTTACACTTTGCTGTCCTTGCAAGCAGATAGGAGTTCTTCTTGTTAAATTAATAATAAGATTTATAATAAATAATAATAAATATTTATTTATATCCCGCTTCTTCCACTTTGAGAATCGAGGCGGGTAAGAACAGAGTTCATACAACACACAATAATAAAAACAACAAGCCCCACAAGACCCCAGCCCAAACCTCCCTCCCAAGTATAAAATTAAACAATAAAACATGGTTAAAAATACATAACAATATGACAAAATTAATAAAAAACCACAAATAAGAAAAATAATAAAAAAGGGGGGATTCAAATGGTTCTGGACATTATCAATCAGGGAAGGCCTGCCGGAAGAGAAAAAATTTTGTCACCTTTTTAAAAGCCTCGAGTGAGGATAACTAGCAAATCTCTTCCGGCTGGTCATTCCAAGTTTTTGGAGCAGTGACAGAGAAGGACCTCCGTGACTGGTCTTTCTAGATTGTAAAAGGTTTTTCCTGGAGGATCAGAGTGTACGGGAAGGATTGTATGGGAGGAGGTGTTCCTTCAAGTAGACTGGACCCAGGCCATGTAGGTCTTCATAGGTGATAACCAACACCTTGTACTACTAGTGTAGCAGAATGAAGCCTGGATTTTTCTGGTATCAAGTGCAGCTATGTTTGATTTTTGTTTGGTTTTGTTGTTTTGTTGTTTGTTTGTTTTTAAGGGGATGGAGAAATATCTTGAGTTTTTATGAGTTTAGGACAATTATGCTATTTCTTGAATTAGTGTTCACCTATTTAGTTCTGAGTTTTTTCTTCTTTGATACTTGTTGAATGAAAAGGTCACAAAAAACAGCTTTCAAAGTATCACACAGCAAAATTTCCAAAGTAGCTATTTTTCTGTTTTGTGTTTTCTAGGTTTAAAAAAAATGATACCTTTCTGGATATTTTTTTTAATTCTTCATCTAGAAGAAGAGTGAGATTAAATCTCCAGATACGTATGTGATTTTTGTATAGCAGGTCCAAACTTCCAGGTTAGTATTATTGAAGAGTTGTCAGAATAAATGATAGGTTCTATGTATATGTCTAGAATTGCTGAAAGTAATAGTTTAGGTATTTAAAAATAGTCAATCCTGGAATAAGAATGGAGGGTATGAGAAAAGAATGTGTGATCTTCTCTTCTGGAGGTGTATGGCCCTCAATGGAGAAATTAAGTTCCAAATGAGGAGTGATTCAATTTTCTTATTTTTGAAAGGTGGGATTTATCTAGTTTGTGATTTATTACCTCAAATATATTTTCACTGACTGGATAGTTCAATTCTGAAATTAGCATTCACTGTGTGTGATAGCAGCTTTTTGGTATATAGTTCTATGCATGTGATCCAAAGATCCAGTGCTCTTTGGATATAGTTTGCTACACTCTAATATTGTTTAAAGAAAACAATGAATATTCTGGATATGGTTACTAGGATCCTGTACCTAGTACAAACAAATCTGGCTTGAACTTTGAGCTGGTCAGAGGTCTGCTGATGCTGGTGTGTGCTGATTATTATTGACACATGCTGTTACCAATATGCCTCTAAACTAACTGAACCCTACCAAGCAGTTATAGTGTGTTCAATGTACCTATGTGCCAAGGCACAAACATCTTGTCAAATACATTGTCTATTTGTCAAGAGATATCCAGGTCTCCAACAAGATTTTGTTGTGTCTTTGCTTTTATTGACTCTGCAGTGTTTGGTCTCCATCTTACAGAAACAAAATAGGAAATCTCTCTCTTGCACTCATGCATACAAGTTCAAGAATTTCCTATATAATTCTTTCCTTCCACACACACATAATCTGTATAGGTCCTAAATGCACATTGCAGTAATAGATTGGTGATATAGCAGCTTCCAAAAGCTGATATCATAATTCACATATTATACAAATTTGTAAAATATGCAAATGAAATTATATTGTGCCAATTTTTGTCATACAAATGAATTGCCTTAATTATTGGATTGTTTTCCTACCATTATGTTTCATCTCTGACACCATTTGTACAGTACCAGCAAGTATTAACTTGAGAGAGCCAGTTCAGTTAAACAGTTACAATTTTCCAAAGGCAGCAATTCTGTCATGGTGTTAATGAGTCTAGTTTTCGATTCTGATCTTTTTGAAGCAGAAAGTATAAATTCTAATTATTTTGTCAAAAGAAAATTCATGTATTTAATTATTAAAATATTTTTATCCCACCTTATATTAGAAGATTTTAGGGCAAGTAAAATAACAGTGTAAAACCGTGCATAATAACTTACAATATTCTAAAGCTGTATACACAATGCATTGACAACCTAACTCAATAACCTAGTCAGGTCATATTCTAAAGCCCCAAAAGCATTGATAAAAAGCCGAGTTTTAATTAGGTACTGAATGAGACCAGATTACAGAGTCAACATTAAAACATGTTCCCAACTCTGAAGTATACAGTATGTGCATATGGGATACAGATGTGTGTCTATGTGTCTTCAAATTGCCTGCTGACTTATGGGGAACCCAGGTGAAAAACAGCATCTTATGTGTTATTCAAATATTTGTAGTCTAGTTATGTAGAAATCTGTCTTTTTCTCTTTCTCTCATATTTGAATTTTTTAATTTGCAAATTCTTTCCATCATGAATGTGATAAAATTTGCAAATTTTGGAAAATTCTTATTTACAATTTATAAATTATAAAATGGACAGAATAAAAATTATCACCCATCCTTTCCCTTAATCTGTTGCGTTTCTTAATTGGGATCCCAAGTTGAAATGGATTTTCTGATTTCAAGCCTATACTGTATTTGGAACATCCAAAACTATTTTGGTTGCCCTGCACAATGATCTGACCTGGAAGAAGAACAGAGAGACTATGATCCTATTAGGTCTCCTGGATTTAACAGCTTCCATGCTATCAAACATTTTAATCTTCCTGAACATACAATAAATGAAACTCAAGTTGCTGTTCAAACAAAAATTCTAAGGAAATTTGGAAAGAGAAAGATCTGAATTGGGATACATTCAGAAACTCCAATCCATTAGCAAATATACACTGCCTATATTATTATATAGGCTTCACAACTGCTCATGTAACAAAACAAACCTCCACATGTAAATTTCTTATGAAGAGAAATGTATGTTCAATAAGCAGATTGCTTTCATACCTGAGACTTTGCAGGCCAGTTGTTTACCAGTCCTTTATCTTCTTACACAATTCTTCGAGGATTTATGACCCAGGTCACAATTTCCATCTTTCTGTATCCTATTACACTTAGATTCTAACCCCCACTGACCAACGTTCGCTCACACATCTGCTACTAAATGGGGTCCCACAGGGCTCTGTCCTGGGCCCAGTGCTGTTCAACATCTTTATCAATGACTTGGATGACAGAATTGGGGGTATACTTAACAAATTTGCAGATGACACCAAATTAGGAGGAGTAGCTAATACCTCTGAGGACAGGATCAAATTTCAGAATGACCTTAATAGATTAAAAAGCTGGGCCAAAGCTAAAAAAATGAATTTCAACATGGAGAAATGTAAGGTACTACACTTAGGGCGGAAAAATGAAATGCACAGATATAGGATGGGGGATGTCTGGCTGAATGAAACTACATGTGAAAGGGATCTGGGATTCCAAGTAGACCACAAACTGAACATGATTCAACAGTGTGATGTGGCAGTTAACAAGGCCAATGCAATTTTAGACTGCATCAATAAAAGTATGGTGTCTAGATCAAGGGAGGTAATAGTGCCTCTCTATTCTGCTCTGGTCAGGCCCCACCTGGAATATTGTGTCCAGTTCTGGGCCCCACAATTTAAGAAGGACATTGAGAAACTGGAGCGTGTCCAAAGGAGGGCCACCAAAATGGTGAAGGGTCTGGAAACCAAGCCCTATGAAGAACAACTTAGGTAGCTGGGGATGTTTAGCCTAGAGAAGAGAAGGTTAAGGGGTGATATGATAGCCCTGTTTAAATACTTGAAGGGATGTCATATTGAGCAGGGAGCTAGCTTGTTTTCTGCTGCTCCAGAGACTAGGACCTGGAGCAATAGATGCAAGCTCCAGGAAAAGAGATTCCACCTGAACATTAGGAGGAACTTCCTGACAGTAAGGGCTGTTTGACAGTGGAACAAACTCCCTCGGAGTGTAGTGGAGTCTCCTTCCTTAGAGGTCTTTAAACAGAGGCTGGATGATCTTCTGTCAGGGATTCTTTGATTTGGATTTCCTGCATGGCAGGGGGTTGAAGTGGATGGCCCTTGCGGTCTCTTCCAACTCTATGATTCTACCATACTTGTGTTTAACTATCTTTTCCATCCCTGTGTCTGAATTCATTGATTGCAATCCACCAAAGTTCATACTAAAATAAATCAATTACTCTTAAAGGTGCTACCTGATTCCCTCACTCCTTCTTTTTTTTTTTTTGCTCTAAACAGACAGGAACAGCCTTTTATTTGAAAACTTAGAAAAGTTAGAAAAATGTAAATTAAACAGATAGTATTTTAGCATATGACTGTCTCCTGTTTTCCCTGGAAGTACCAACAGCTGTTCAAGAAAACGTGCCTTGTTTATTGCAAGTACAAAGAACCACACCGCCTTCAACCAGATGACATTTCTTTTTTCCAGCAGAGGGTGGAATTGTCCCAGTTCCTCTCAACCCACTTGTTCTTGATAATGTTCTGTGACAGCAGCATGTGGTAATGTAATGCATATCCCTTCTAAGCTGTCTTTTCATAATCTCCTTATACATTTGATGCATATTCCTTCCATGTATTAGAGCATGGAAGTGTTGGCCTCACTGACTCTTTGATGGCCAGAGAATAGTTTGCTGCTGGATAGAATGAATAGACCAAATGATATAGCACTGTAAACTACAAAGAACGCTCTGAATTTTCTAAAGAAATTTAAACACAGACTTCATAGAATAAACCACAAATGTCTCCTCCTAAGCTAGGGGTGGTTAACGAGGTTTTGGGGTCTTCATCATTGACCTATGAGGAAAAAACATCCTTATCCCCCAAATACCATAGAGGGCAGTTTCACCACATTTTTTGGTCTCCTGCATTGTTTTAGGGTCAAGGTAAGCTTTTTGTACAAGAGGAAGTAACAAAGCTGTCCTTCTGTCAAAAGACAAAGACATTTTTCTAAATGTGACAGAATTGAGAACTGAAGGTTTTTAAAGAAAGGGTTTTTAAGTATGTGTTATGCTGTTTTACTTCTCTGGTCTTTAGACTGTATTTTAACATTTTAAATTGTATGTTCTGAGCTGGTTTTAGTGAAACTTCCATTTTGAAGTTTCTTTTTTGTCTGTTTTAACTATATTCTACAAGCTTAATTTGTGATACAAATTAAAACTTTGCCTTGTCTTGAGTCCAAGTTTTGGGGGAAAGACGAGCTTTAAATCTTTATGATAAACATGACGGTGATGACACCTTTGCAGATGGTCTTTTCCAAACAACGTGAAGAAGCTTGACATTGTTGCTTTGCTCCTACAAGTCCTTTGCTTTCATTTTGACTTCATTTTTCTCAAATGCCTATAACATAATTTAAAAATGCTAATTATACAATGTGTTTGTCTCATGAACTGAATTTTTTTTTAAAAAGCTAACCTGCCAGCAAATAAATCCCAAGAGTCCCAAGACACTACCAAAAAAAGTAGTCTTGAGTATATTTCATCCTATGCATGAAATGTTACTCTTACTTGATATATACTTCCTGATGAAAGATTTCATTTAATGCTTATGAGAAAGCAGGTTTGTTCCATTAAGGCTTATGCCACAATATATTTTCTAGCCTTTAGGAGACATTGGGAATTGCTTATTTACTATATCTAACTACTTCTAATATGATTATTCCAAACGCATCTTGAAATGTAAGGCAATTGGTGGATCTATCTCTTTGTAAACAATCACAGTGTGTTGCATAAATTATATGTGCAATTCTATTTTTAGTTTTCCTAAGAAGACTTGAGATGCTGGTATCCTGTTGAGATTATTTATTCTTGGTAAATAAAGCATAGCACTAACAGTTCCACCATGTTGGCTGTCAATCCTTAATTTTGGAAGAAGCTGATTTGCAAGTGATGAATCGTAGCAAAACAGGAAAGGAGCAAGACTAATCTCTCAAAGCCTGCCATTCATAGACAGAATGAAGCAGCCACAGTTTGTGAAACATGACACAAATAGGCATTCAAAATGCACTTCATCAGAGCTTAACGAACAAATCTTCTTCCCAAATGATGATACTGCGATTCACTGATTGGCAACATCAGATGCAAGTTTTGCAACAATCACATTATGTACAATTCTGTTGATTAAACAACATAAGATGAGGTTTACCCAGCTACAACAACATAACAGCACAGCAGGAAGTTTTAGAGATTTCCCCCCCCCAAAAAAAAAAAAAATTTGAAGCTGCCAATAATGTGATGCTACTTGGAATTTAAAAAACGGAACCAACCCTATCTCATGATTCGAGCACCTGATCTGCATGATTCAAAATATCAGTCTTAGCTGGCTAAGGCCTGTTACACACGGGCTTAAAAGTACGCGCAGAGCGCGTACTAGGGTTAATACGCGTGCACAAAATGGCAGCAGCCGTTCCACACGGCCGCCGTCATCGATACGTCACGGCCGCGCCGCCTCCAAACGAGGCGGCACAGTTGTGACGTATTGGGGTCGCAGCAGGGCGCCTAGGGCGCCCTTTCCGCAACCCCGGAAGGAGCTCCGTTTCGGAGCTCCTTCCTGGTTTGGTCCGCTGGGCGCAGCCTTCAGACGGCTGAACCCAGTGGACCAAAGGAGAAAGGGGCCAAACAGCCCCTTTCTCCTTCTCCCCGCCGCCGCAAGGTATCCTTCGGGCTTGAAGCCCCAAGGACACCCCTTTCCAGGCTGCGGGGAAGGGGCCTTTTGCTGCTTCCCCGCAGCCCGGAAAGTGGCAGATTGGGGCTTCAGCGGCTGCCACTCTGGCCGCTAAGGCCCCGATCTGGCAGGGAAAGGTGTGCCTACAGGCTGCCCCAAAGGGGCGGTCTGTAACACGCCTAAGACTCAAGAAGAGTGAACAATGAAATCGTTCCTGACAATGTGCATTTCTTCTTTGTAGGACAATGTGTGCCATTGTAGGACAATGTGAGTTTCAGCTGACAGACTGGAAAAGCATGATCCAGTTGTGAATCATATTACATTCTGCATTATCAAGAAAACTTCTGCATTAGACAAAACCTCAGCTTGACAGGAATAAAAGTGGCTAATTTGTCTAGTTGGATCCAAGGCCAGCCAAAGACATTTTGCTGCCTAAAGCAAAGAACATGGTTCTTCCCATTCTATGTTCAGAAGAAGACTGAACTGGTAGTTGAATCTTGCTTTAATACTCTTGACTGAGTAGCAGGCTCTGCCTGCTGCATATCCTGCTATTGTCCTGGTTTTGCAGGGACAGTCCTGATGAATTGTCTGTCATGCCACTTTTTCAGTTGCTTTTAAAAATTCCCAGTTTTTCTCTTCTTCTCCTACTTTCCTGCTTCATCCTCAGTTTACTTCTACTGCTACAAACTGAGTTCAGAATGCAAAACTAGTTTGCACTCAATGAACTGAGTGGGGGAGAAGAGAAGTGAGGATGGAATCTTGCCTCTTTCTATAGGTTTCGGCAAAAAGCAAACTTCTGCAGACTCTCCTAGCTTATATGTTCCTTGTCATGTTTGCCATCTTGACCATACTTTGATGTTGCTGAACTACATGTCTCCCAGGTTTCATTTGTGAAATGTTGGTGGGCATGTGCTGAAAGGAAGCAGGATATTTTTGTGGACACAAGGTAGCCCTTGTGATAACCATCTCTCTGACCTTCAATGAAGGGCAATGGCAAGGAGTAACAGTCAGGGTAGTGTCCCAGTATGTGTTGCCTGATGTGGTCAAGTTGGGGCATCAAGCTGAAGGAAATTTTAGCCAGGCTCATGAAGGCTTGGTTGTAGCTTCTCCCCTTATAGTGACACTACATGTAGCTACAACCAAGCCCTCATGAGCCTGGCTGTATGTTCCCCACCTCTGCTCTAGAGCAACAGTTACAATATGTTCTCTCTTGCTGTGTATGCATGGGCTAGAATACTTTGGGGACAACCCAGAGTCTCCTGGCCCTGCAGCTACCTTAATATGACCTTGTTACTTCCCCCTCCATTTCCATGCCATAGCAGCAGTCTCTCACTTCTGAAGTCAGAATAAGGTCTCCAGCCTTGATCACATGGCTGGGCACCTCATTCTGACCTCAGTGGCAACAGATGCACTGGCTGGCTCAATGGTACACCCATGGAGACAGCCATGGCAGTTTGGGAATAGAGGTATATTATAACAGGTATATTATTTTAAACTATTTTAACAGTGTTATACCCCAGGTCTGTTGCAAAACCTATCAGAAATCAACTGGACTGCTCACACCAGAACTGGGATTGGAGCTATGCATTGTCTGAACAGAACAACACCAAAAGAAGAGGGTAACAGGACTTTTGGTGCATGCAGACAAGGCCTCTGTCTATAATTAAAAACAGCAGCAGATGTTTTGCAGCTGGCATGTCTTGAAGAATCAAAGATAACAAACTGGAAAATAAAGTAGTGTAACTTTTTCCATTGCAAGAGTAAGAAGGCCTCAACTCAAGATACAAGGATTTACTATGTTTGTTTTAATTCTTATCTCTGAAATCAGTTATAACACAGAACAAAGAAGCACAAAAAAAATAACAAAGGGAAACAATAAGGTGAAAAAACATATGGCTGTTTCTAGATTCTATGGTAGTCAGCCTGTCTCTGGGCGTGTAGATTTGCTGGGAGCATTGAATGATAATAATCACATTTTTCAGACACTATTTTTCATCATCTGGTACGGAAAGCATAGCTAATGGTTGGGCAAACTATTTCTGCACATTTATTGATCCCTAGGCTCAAAAACTGTTCAGCATTCACAGAGCCCATGGAAAGTGTGTAAGCACTGCCAATATTTCTGAGTAGCTTAACATCTTGGAGGAAGCAATTTAGACAGGAGCATAAAATGTTTAACAGGAGACAGCTCTCTATTGCTCTGGTTCCTACAGCTGAAAGGTGTCAAAAGCAATACCTAAGTGCTATATCTACTGACATACAAGCCCATTTATTGGGCAGAGGGGCACAAAATGCAAGACACTGCATAGCCAGTTCCATTTTGGTAAGGTAAGGAGCTGAACTGAAACTGCAGGGAGAGAAGCAGGTGAATGCAGAGTCGTTCTGCTACAGAGGAAAAAAACCTTTAGGAAAAGTTGATCTCTCCACCCTGAGATACGGTTGTCTGAAGGTCTGGTATGATTGTGATTGTCATAACCATAGAATTAGATGCATAGAATTAGAAGGGACCTTTTTGCATATTTTTCTCCCTTAAGGCCGCCAAATTAGTATAAAATATTGTATACTAAGGCAGTAGAAAATTTTATTGCTATTTACTATGGCCTGTTACAGACTGCCAAAATAAAGCTGCTTCGGGTCTCATTGGAGGTATGCTATTTAAATGATGCATGGGTCCTAAGAGTCCGGAGGTCACACCAAAGCCACACTCCATTCCTAAGCATCGGAGTGCAACTTTTGATGCAGCTTCCAGATTCTTGGGATGCATGCATCATTTAAATAGCATACTTCCAAAGAGACCCGAAGCAGCTTTATTTTGGCAGTCTGTAACAAGCCTATGTGTCATGCAGAAGGTAGCAGAGTCATAAGAGGAGGAAGCTTATTCTAGCTACATTTCCTTCTCTTCATCTTGCACAAAATCAGTACTGAGTTTTATGCATAGTGGCTTTACTTTTTCACACAGAACAGCAAAACTGTTCACTTGCTTTTGACATGAAAAATGGGGAGGAACAGCTCCCATGTTCAATTGCATGCCCAATCAACCATCCCTTAATACATCAACACAATTTCTTGTAATTATTCATCTAGTTAATGCACATATCCATCAAACAATGTGATTCCAGTTTCTCAGCCAATCACACAAAGAGGGTGTAATCAGATAAAAGCATGCCAGACCAACCTGTTACAAACAAAGACATATTTGTGATGCAGTTGTTAAAGTGTTTATCCGATCAGTGCTTACTCAGGCTATGATTATGTATCAGCCCTAACTGGACAGCCAAATGAAAAGGACTAAATTTAAATGGGTATGAAAATGTGCAGTTCTGTGTTGAGCCACATATATGAGTAGTTTTCAATAAGTGAGTAAAATTATTTTGCCAAGTCTGGGTAAAAGTCCCATTAAGGATCAAGACAGGCATTAAAGCACCACTTATTCCTTTCTTCTGTGTTAAACAGCACAGCCACAGAGGCTCTGAAATTTAATGGAGGAAGAATGGTAGAGAGAATGGGCTCCTCAGTACTTCCCATTCTAGTCATTTTTTTCTATTCGAACTCTTTATCTCTAGCATTTTTCGAACTTTGTAAACAATCATTAAGAACACATTAAAAGGGGGAAATAAGCTAGCAGTGCTTGCCCTCCCTGGTCACCTTTTCATGCCAAAAGTGGAGAGTCTCTTATAGCCTCCTGGTGTTTCTGAGCTCTGATTTTCCAGGGTTCTGGATTTAAGGAGACTTCATATATAGAAGAGGTACTCCCACATTATTATTTTTTTAACATGATCAAGGCAAAGTCTGGGGGCTAGCATTCTCTACGTCTCACATGTTTACTTAACATTTAATCCAAATACCTATACAGGACTTCTCACTCTCACCTGTGGCAAAAATGCAAGTATATATTTATTTTCATACAGATGAATATCTACAGTTTAGGAGGTTATATCAGGGTGTGTGTGTTCAGGAGCCCAGATGACAACACTGCTCCATTTCAGCCTCCTCCAGCGTTCTGGGTATCCACACAACGGAGGGTGTTTGAGGATCCAAAGGACCACAGTCTTATATACTCCACAGAAAGGTTTAATCCCCCCTTAGTTGAGACCCACACCAAGGAGTTCATCTGTATCTCTTCCTTTCACAATGACTGTTTTAAAATGTGAAATAAGCTGCATCCTACTGAAGTAACTGGTAAAATTACCTTTGGCTGCTGCAGGGGCAGCCTGAGCCCTCCTTCTACTTCAGATAAACTACTGCTGTCCAGCCTCTGTCCCACTTCTGAAAGAATGAGAGAGAGGAAGGACTTTAAGATAAGGGTTCTAGTTAGGGAGGGATGGCAAAAACAATAGTCATAGTGTTTCTGTGCTACACAGTTATATCAGTTCCCTATCTATGACATGCCTCCATTCTAAGGAATCCTGAAATTTGTGGTTTAGTTGGTAAGTTAGAATTCTTTTCTACAGGATAAAATATGTTTAATTCTATAGTCTACAGAAGCACTAAGATTAAATCTGATTACAGCTATACCCTATATTTAGAAAGAGATACAGATTTGAGAAACAAATTTGTAAATCATTTTCCAGGTGGTAACATACACATCATTTCTCTGATGATGGATGAGATCTTGCATTGAGGAGTGTATGGCATAAAATCATAATTTTCTATATGCTCGGGTCCACTCCTCTCTTCCTCCCAAGGCAGCTGTTAACCCCAGAAGTGCTTCCATGGCCATTTACTGGCTGTGCAAGGTCACAAGGAAGCACCGGGATGTTGCCCTGCAGCTTTTGGAATGGGAATGAGGTCACCCTGCTGGTTTCCAGAAACCCACTCTTTGTACAGTGCTCCAAAATGGCATCCATATTTGTAACTCATAAGTCAGTATGGTGTAGTGGCTTAAGTATTAGACTATAACTCTGGAAATCATGGTGATTTGGTGACCTTGGGCGAGTCATTCACTAACAGCACCAGAAAACCCCATGATAGGTTCACCATAAATTGGAAACAACTTAAAGGCACACAACAGCAACAACAAACTCCTATTTAATAATAATAATAATAATAAAATTTTTATTTATACCCCGCCCTTCCAGAGATCAGGGCGGCTTACATAGCAATTATGTGCATCTATATTACCAACAGGAGCCATTATTCCATTCTTTCCAAAAACACAGATGTAGCAGTGACTCTCCATTAATTCTTCTGTCTGGTAACAGTGAGACTGTATTTATATATTGTTACTAGTTCATTCCTAGATGTTTTCATGACACTTAGGTATATCACATCTAGATGTGGCCATGTTCTGCAATTTGTTTCAGGTTTCCTCTTTTTCTGACCCTGTGATCTTAGGACAATGCTGTATCAACACTATCTACAAAGGACAGTTCTGGGGTAGCATTTCTCCATTAACCTTGCTGTTGAAGGAACATGTTCAGTTTTGTTGTTGTTGTCTAATCCTTTTCTGTTGCTCCTTCAGTGTGCAATTCAAAGGCCACAAATACACAGCAATGATGTGGTTTCCCTTACAGAAGCCCTCCAAATAATTCTACAGGCAATTGTACAGTATCTACAGATTCTCTGCAGTGTACTCATGCTATTGAGACCACACATTGATCTCAGTTCATATTCCTTGTTGATGGACCCAAGTTCTGAGATGGATATTAGCTTAATGAGACAATAGTTTGATGATAGGTAATAAAGTATATAAGAATGCTGAGTATAAATATGATTTCTGTGTATTCTCTGAGGGAGTTTACATACTATGCTCTAATGTAGAAGAGACCAGAGAATGCATAAATTAGGAGACAATTGTCTTAAGCAATGATTCCAAAAGGTGTGTGCTTCTACTTCAACCATAAGGTTAAGGAATGACAATTGATGATGATGCTTTAGTTGTGTATTCCTATACAGCAGAAGGTTTGACCAGATGGCCCTTGTGGTCTCTTTCAGCTCTCTGATTATTAAGTTAGCTCTCTAAATTATTATATTAAAATTAAAATTATTCTTTATGGAGCACTGTGAGAATATTTAGTCAAAACATTTTAGTAGAATTTTGAATTGATAAATGTGCTACATTATCAATAATAGAAGGGGGGGGGGGGTTATTGAATCATAAGGCATAAAGCTCTCCAGTAGAAATATCATAAAAGACTCAAACTTGATAGAAACAGTTTGGGAATACTACAAGTGGAGGATATCCAATATGAGAATACTAAGCAAATCACTATTACCAAGCATACAAAATGAGAACACAATGTCCTAAAATCAAAACTTAACTGTAGAAATATAAATCAAGCCATAAACACTTATGCCATACCAGTTATTCAGTATAATGCTAGAACTGTTGGTTGATCTTAAGCAGAACTATAGATGCACTAGACAGAATAACCCAGAAAATAATAACAGAATATACTTTATATATGCAAAGCCTTATTAACCAGCTATATCTAACACATAATATTGCTGATCAGGGGTTATTTCAAGTGAAGCAAATTCTCAGACAAAATATTCTTGAGTGAATACACAAGGAAAACAACAACAAATGTTGAGAGATTGTTATTGTTAACAACTGGGTCTCAAACCAGTTCACAATTTAAAAGAATAATACAATTTGAAACACACAAAATGAGACCACTGAAATTGAATTAAACTATTCTCAGTATTAGCATCAGTCATTCAATAAAAATAAAATACAATTTAAAAGATTAAAAAGCTCTTGAAACAGTTTAATTAAAACAAAACAGCATCCCCTAACCCATTTTAAATATATATAGAGAGAGATAAAGAGAGCTTAGTGAACACTGAAGCAACAAAAGATGTCTATAGAAAGAAAACAATGAAACATTGTATTGAAGTCTTGCAAAACAAATAGCTAAAGTACAGTATATTAAAAAGCATAGAAGGAAAAGATGAAAAGAAGAACATCTGGAAATAGTTACAGAATGGGACATTGAAAAGGAAACTGAAGGGCTTATATTTGTAGCTCAAGAACAGACACTTTAAACAAATGGCATCAAGTCACATATTAACAAAATAACTATGTAGACTAAATCTCGTTTACATAAAGAAAAGGATTAAACAGTTGACTATCTTATAAGTTTGTGCAGCAAGTATGTGCAGACAGAATATATGAAATCCCATGATATATTGGCTGCAATCAGAATCTATGCCCCAAAATTATATGATTTGTTTATGGAATATGAACTGTTTCTCTCAATATTCTCTGTGAGTGGGAGAGAGCGGCAGTCTTCATTTCCCAGCACCCCAATTTTCAGCACCTCAGAAAATGTTCAGTTGGATTACTGTCTGGGTGAAAATGTAGGGTTTGGAGGCCATGTTTAGTCATTAGCTACTATAAACACAAATCCTCAAAGTCCAATTGTGTGTCCAGGAGTCTCGCAACAACTGAACAGGATGCTAAACTAAATATTAAAATTATATTAAATTATATAAATGAACTAAACTGTCATGTCTACAGATTGACCCTATTACTATTTAGTAAAATCAATGAGACAATGATGTACATCTGCATAATTTTTCTCTGTGGTGTTGTTTTGAAAAATCACTTCTAATTGCTGGTGGGAAGGGATTGGCTGAATTTATTTGCGGAGTGATTTCCTATTTCCTCACTGAGATTTCTTATGAGTTACATGAAAGATGAAATTCTGTATGTCAGCAGGGCCTCATTAGCTATATGATTAGAGCCTCTGCTAAAGCAGCAAATAAATGAATGAAAAAATATAATGTACAGATAGAAGGTTGTTGGAAAAAGAATTTTTAAAATAATATACTGATAAGGCTAAAATAGAGAATCTTTAGCCTCCAGAACTTTTGGGCTAGTACCTTTCCATGGGCAATGATGCCTAGGGCTTTTGGAAGTAAAGGTAAAGGTAGTCCCTTGACATAAATGTCTAGTCGTAACTAACTGTACAGGACGGTGCTCATCTCCACTTCTCAACCGAAGAGCCAATGTTGCCCAAGGACTGCTCTGGTGGTTATGTGGCCAGCATGACTGCACTGAATGCTGTTACCTTCCCACTGAGAAGTGGTACCTATCTATCTACTTGCATTTGCGTGCTTTTGAACTGCTGGGTTGGCAGAAGCTGGGACCAGTGACAGGAGCTCACCCTATCATGCAGCACTCGGGCCATGAACTGCCAACCTTCTGATCATCAGAACTGGCATATTAACAACCTCATAGTATCTGGAGATCCACCACAGTGCTAACTTTTACATTTGAAATTTAGAAGAGACAGTGAAAAAGTGAACGACACTGGGAATTTTATATACAAATATTATTTTGTTAAACATTGTCAGTCTTATCTTCATCATACTATACATAAGAGTGAATATATTCTGAACAATGAATATATTCCAAGACTTAGCTTTGTTTATTGAAATTTGACTGTAGAATTTGTTTAGTTCTGATAGTGATTTGAAATGAAAACTTGAGCCTTTGATTCTATAATCACTTACCTTGCATTATAATTTTGGCCCTTTTCACATTACACCATTATAGCTGTATGATTCCACTTTAACAGTCTTGGCAACATCCTATGGAATCCAGGGATTTGCAGTTTAGAGAGGGGTAATTAGAATTCCCAGCCTAAATGCTCTAGTTCCTCCCCAAACTACAAAATTGTCATAGTTCAACCATGTTACCTAAAGTGGAATCATAGTTCTGTAACTGTTTCATGAAAAGTTCCTCTGTAAATTGTGATTACACAATATGTTGTCATGTAAAATCTTTGGGGAGTGGGAATAAAAATTTAATTTAAACATAATTAAGTAATCAATGCATTTAAAAATACACTAGAAGCAGGAAACCAGCCAAAGAAGATGTAGCAACATGAAAGAGAAAAGGTTTTGAAGAAACAGGAGAACAGTTGAGATGTTAAATAAATTGTTTGCATCAGCCTTTACTTCAGAAAAATACACATACTGGAACTATCTCCTTTTCCCTCTCTATTTTCTAGGGAATGCAGCTGGAAAGCATGTTATGCAAAAATAACAAATGCTGAATTTTAAAGCAGCTTAATGAAATTAAAAAGTAATAAGTCACCAGAGGCAGGTGGCATTTACTGGAGAGAATTTTAAGAACTCAAATCTGAAATCATTGACCTTTGGACTAAAATGTGTAACCTATTGCTAAAGTCAACCTCCATGTCAGAGGACAGGAAAATGACCAATATAACACCACTTTTTAGAAAGGCATGATGGGGGAGGAACTGACCCAGTATTCTAACTTCTGTCCCTGATAAAATGGCAGGAATAATCAGCATTGTTCATACAAGCCTCCCCCCCACACACACACACACCCTCTAACTGTTTTAGATTAAAATGTCCATCAGCCCCAGTCAGCATGACAAGGATGACAGGAGTTACAATCTGAACAATCTGTAGGAAAACTGGTTGGGTAATCCTATCTAGGGCACGGACAAACCACTTGAAAATGGCAGCATGCTGGCAGCCTAATTTTCTCCAGAGGGAAGCCACAGCTGCCAAACTATTCAGCTTCCCTCTACAGGAAACAGACCCTGAGAAAACTGGGTTCTTTTTCCGCCACCATTGTTACATCGTGAGTGTGCCACTTATGACATAACTGGCACAGTGCAATGTGCGGACGCTGTGCATCCTTTACATCACAATTTCATCGCCCATGTACATGGGGCACTGCCATTGTAGCGCCAGTAGTACATACTAGGATTAGGGGTTGTGCAGTTGCCACATGGTCCCTAACCCTAGTTGCACCACCACTATGCACAAACAAAAACTAGGCCCAAACAGAGGTGCCAGGATTCAGCACTGTCTGAGGTGCTTGACCTCAACAGTAGCTCACACACAGCAGAGTACAGAAGCACAACCCAATATGCAATACTGCAGTATTTGGCAACAAGGCACTGACCAAATTGAAATGAAGCATAAACACAGTTGACTTCTTCCAAAATCCTTAGAGATTTTTATCTTCCAGTTGCAATATGTATAACAAAAGCTCTGACATATACTGTCTACTATCCTCAGCCCACACCTGCCCTGGGTTTTAGAGCACTTATATACAGTGGTAATGACTAAGGGTTGAAACCTGGTGTTACTTATCACTTAAAGCCATACAAACTATTTTTACACTGTTTAAAGAGACATTATTCCCAACAAGTATTAGTACTGGTCCAGTTTCTTTTTCCTGAGTCATTCCCTACCTGATAAAGACAAAGAAGTTCGGATCATGAATTCTATCAAAGCACAGAAAAGGTTGAGTTTAAAAGAAAATTTTAAAGAAAAAATCTTCCCTAGGATTAAGGAAGGTCTGTCTGCCAATCAGCCTCACTACTTCCCTTCCCACTCTCCTAAGAGCTTTCATAGAATAAAACCTATACAACGCTTTTGTTTTATTTTGTTCTTCTCTGCTTCCTTCCCTGTGTCCCACTTTATGAAGTCGAATCTTATGCAAACCTTCAGCCAGTTTTCATCTTCAGAGGGAAGCCCCCATCATCATGGGAAGCACTGGTACCAACTGAAAAGACTCCACTTCAATTTAGGATTCAGGACTCATCTGAATCCAGTGCACATCCTCAGTTATCAAATCCTTCAAGCAATGAAGAATATAGCCTGATATCTTGCAGACTTTTTATTTTTAGATTAACCATTATATTTTAAAAATCCACATCATTTAGCACAATATAATTCCATTTATAATAATTCCACAGCAGTCTAATTTAATAAGCATATCCCTAATCTCTTCTCAACCACATTGTAAGAGGTCTCACAGTGGGCACAGTTAAGGTAATATATAATAAATGGTGCAATGGCTTCCACAGGTAATACTTGTGCCAAGACAGCTGGACAAAGCCATGCAGGTTTATTTAACCTTGTACACAACCATATTTAGACAACATAGATGACGGCTATGAAGATTTACATAATAGTAATAATTAATAATTTATCTGTGTGTTTTACATATATGCATAACCAAATTATATGCATCTGTTTTATTACATTTTAAAGAAACAGTAGGCTTATGTGCTAAATTAGAGAGACAGAAGGAAAAATGGAATTACATGAATTGGTACAAAGCCAAGGGAAACCCATATTATTGGCCCACACTCAGAAAGATTGGGTGATCTTCCAGCTGTGTAGGAACTGGTCATGGATAAGTGATGCCTGCATAGCTTGAAGAACATCTAAGGGTACTTGAGCAGCAGGCTGGAAAGAGTTCATGTCTGTACACAAAACTGCTTTGTTCTAAATCCAGATAAAACCCAGAATGCCTGAAAGTAACAAACAAAAAAGTAAATAAGCGGGGAACAGTTTTATTGAAGGTTTTCAGAGATAACCTATTGTGGTGAAACAATTAAAATCACAATGGCATGCTTTTCGATTTTTTTATTTATTGTATTTACTTATTTTTTTGCAGACTAGATGCTTGGGGTCTTTTTTTTAAAAAAAAAACTAGGCTACTTATATTCACTCTATGAATATCACGTGGATTGTCCACACGTGATATTTCTCTGTAGAATATGGATAGTATGTGTGCACGTGCATTCAACTCACCTATCCACTTATAGTGACCCCATAAATTTCTTGGAGTTTTCTTGGACAAGGAATACTCAAAGGTGGTTTTGCCAGTTTCTTCCTCTGAAATATAGACTACAGCACCTGGTATTCATTGGCAACCTCTCATCCAAGTACTAACTAGGGTTGGCCCTGCTTACCTTCCAAGATCAGACTGGTGCCTTTAGGATACAGTGCCATTTTTCCTAGAACCGTGTCACTCTGAGCATGAAGCATGTACATATAACATTGTTGGAAAATTTATATTCTATAAGAATCTTTCCTTATTTGCCTTTTCCTGCAACTTTTCTTGCATATATGCTTCCAAATTGGAAAGTTCACTCTGTAAGTCTTAGGAGTTTATCACATTGTTAAAAAATGTGACTTATCTGTCCTGTTTGGTAATCTCATTCGGCAGCTGGGTATTATTGCATGGATTTTCATCATTGCCACATTCTGACTGCAACCAGGAAAAAATCTGGCTAAAATCTGCCCTCAACTAGCCTCTTTTCACTTTCAGGAGCTTCCTCATTTTGCAAATTGGCCAGCTGAGGGCTGATTTTAGCCAGGTTATTGGCTGGATTCAGTTGAGAGGCAGTGAAAGTCCATGCAATAATACCTGGCTTCATCCTGAATGAGACTACAAAATGGGAGTCATATTTTTTAACACTGTGATAATCTCCCTGGATTCATATTATAGGTTCTACAGTATAGAAAGTAAAGATGGGGTTACTAAACAATAACATATTTAATTATGCCCTTCTCAGTGGCTGCACTCAGATTTCAGAATTCCCTCCAAAAAGAGGCCAAGATGGCTTTGTCCATGCTATCTTTCCCTTAGCAAGTTATGCCAACTGTGTTCTCTTTCTGCCAATATTTTAATGCCATCACGTTTTTAGAAACTAGTTATAATAGACTTTTAATGCTGTTTGGTGGTGTTTTTATGATTTGTGTATAGTTTTTAAAGGAATTTTAAAATAATAATTTTTATTTATATTTCCCGCCTCTTTCTACGGATCGAGACGGGATTACATCAATAAAATAATAAAATGCAAGTATAAAAATACAGATAATAAAACACTAACATAATTTTAAATTAAATTAAAACATCATCTGAACAACCAGAAGCATCCAAAAACTTATCGTTATAACCAGAGTAGAGCATTTTATCTTAAAATCTCCTATAAGAGGTCAGGTGGGTAAGCTTGCCAGAAGAGATACGTCTTAAGAGCCTTCTTAAAGGCATCTCTTCTGGTAAGCTATTCCATAATTTGGGGCCTGCAGCCGTAAATGATCTATGAGAAGTTGTTGTTAGCCTGGAATTATGGTGTTCTAATAAATTCTTCCCTGATAGTCTGACAGTGTGGGGCAGATTGTGTAGGGAGAGGCGTTCCTTCAAGTAACTCAGGCCCAAGCCATGTAGGGCTTTAAAGGTAATAACCAACACTTTATACTGGGCCCGGAACCTAATTGGCCGCCAGTGAAGAGATTTCAACACAGGTGTTATATGGTCTGACCTTGGTTCCAGAGACCAGTCTGGCAGCCGCATTTTGAACCAATTGAAGCTTCCGAACTTGCTACAAAGGTAGCTCCATGTAGAGCACATTACAGAAATCCAAACAAGAGATTACGAGTGCATGTACCACTGCTTCAAGGTCCTTTTTGTCCAGGTAGGGTTGCAGTTGACATATCAACCGAAGTTGGTACCAAGCACTCCTGACCATCGCATCTACTTGAGATGACAACTGTAGAGATGGATCCAGAGTACTCCCAAACTGCGCCCTGTCCAGGACTGGTTGACAAAGCTCTGTCCCCAGATTTGGGGTACCTATCACGAGCACCTCCATTTTCTCTTGATTCAACTTGAGTTTGTTTTCCCTCACCCAGCCCATTACCGACCTAAGGCAGGCATCCAGAAGAGAGATGCCATCCTTAGTTACTGCAGCAGTCAGAGACATAGAGAAATAGATAAATAAAAAGTGGTGGTGGTGTGCATTGGTAGCTATTGATGTCAATGAGAAATAGATGCAGTTATCCCAGGATGTATCCACACTGCAAAGTTAAACACCGCTTTAACTGCCATGACTCCATGCCAGAATCCTCGGAGTTGTAGTTTTCATCATCATCATCATCATCATCATCATCACCATCATCATCTCTTTACAAATGATAGTCATATAAGAACAACATATATAAAATGGATATATGAAAAAGATACACAACAGCTCTTACTGAGGGGAAAAACAAGCCCCCATTGAGACATTTGAACATGACTTACTCTAGCACTTTCTTTTTTTTATTTGTTTGTTTTGTACCATTGTTCACTTGCTTGCTTGCTTTTCATTTCCTATTTGTTTTAATAATAAAAAAAAAAAGAATAAGGAAACTTGTTCAAAAAAACTATGAATGTAAATCATTTTCTTTAAGTTTTTTTAAAGAAATAGTGTTTTCTTTGTGTATATATGATTTTACTTTCATCATTATAGCAACATCCTAGATTAGAGAGGAGGAAGCAGACTGATGTTGGAGGATCAATAGTTTAATTCCAATAAGAAGCTACTGAAGCTACATTTCTTTATCACTGTTTTGTATATATCTGTTAAGATGTTGTTGATTACTTTATGATGACTCTAAGGCAAATATATTGGGGGTTTCTTGGCAAGATTTGTTCATAAGAAGTTTCCCATTGTCTTCCTCTGAGGTTGGGGCTCATGGCCAAGACGGAACCAACCCTGGTCTCCAGAGTTGTAGTGCAACACTCAAACCACTACACCAAACTAGCTCCAATCCCTTAAGACATTTCACTAATATTTTCAAAGGGATTGTGAGAACTTGTACCTCATTAAATCTTCAGCATATAATGAAAATATTATGTCAGTATGATTGAATTTTCAAACAGTTCCAAAATACTCTGCTCCTTGATTTCTGCACTTCTAAATTTCTACTATATTTTGCTTAATTTAAAAAGATATATAAAGTGTTAAATACTCTTGATTCAGAGTCTTAAATTTTGTCTCAAATGCTTACATACCAATTCTCCCAGTTCAATTGTCAAACTTCAGTTTATACTGTTGCATGTAAAACCTTTCCCTGTTGCTCTTGATTATTAAGATTTCCAGTTTGCACACATAATAACACAGATTTGGATAATCAAAGCTTGCTTGCTTGCTATGTTTATTTATTGATTTTCTATCCTGTCTTTCTCCTTATGCAAGATCCAATATAGCCTACAGCATTTTTAAAAAAACAGAGTACAGTTAAAACATTTTTAATATAAAAAATTAAAAAGAGTTAAATAACAGTTTAATAATAATAATAATAATAATAATAATAAAGTTTATTTATATTTCCCGCCTCTCCCACGGATCGAGGTGGGATTAATTAAAAGCAGAAGATTAAAACAATATAAAATCATAGATCATGATTTTTATAAAGATTTTGAAAAACCACAAAACCTTTCTGTTACATAGATTTGCAACCTGAGTAAGAAGGTCTTAGCCCCCAGGCAAAAGGAAAGGAGAGATGTCTTGCAAGATGGTACAACATATATCTTTTCCAAACATGGTAATTTCCTAACAAGCAAATCATTTTAGACAAATGTAGCATAAATAAATGTCACAAGAAGAATGCAGGAAAATGATTTTGGTATCTGGACACAAGAGAGAAAGCCTGAGATCTATTTCAGTGAGATTTATAGAACATTGTCTTAAAATGTTTCATCATGCACACTCACTTTGGAAAAAATGTGCTTCCCTGCCATTGAAGAAAATGTAAGAACTTTGTCACTTATGCATACATGTCCTGGTCTTGTCTCTCAGCACAACAATTTTTGGCTACAAGATATCCTTGACATAGAAATTATTACAAAACAACAAAGAAAATGAATTCTGGAATTCAACAATATTTTTGTACAATATTGCCAAAATCCAACCTTATCTCTCCACCTGCACTGCCAAGATCCTGGTCCATGCCCTAGTGATCTGACGACTTGATTACTGTAACGTCCTCCTGGCTGGGCTTCCTCTTTGTCACCTCCGTCCTTTAATCTCTGTCCATCATTCAACTGCACGCATTATCACATCTGCCCACTGCTGTGACCATATCTCTCCTGTCTTGGCATCCCTTCACTGGCTCCCCCTCCCTTTCCGCATTCAGTACAAGCTCCTGCTGTCGACATTTAAAGCCCTCCATGGACTGGCTCCTCCTTACTTATCAGACCTTCTTTCTCCTCACCTTCCCACTCGGGCCCTCCGTTCTGGTAGTCAAGGTCTGCTGTCTCAGCCCAGGATTTCCTCTGCCCCATCCTGGATTTGCCCCTTTTCACTCGCTGCCCCTCACTCCTGGAACCTTCTTCCCCCGCAAGCAAGAGCCATCACTTCTTTAACCAGCCTCAAAATGGAGTTGAAAACCATCCTGTTCAGAGAAGCCTTCCCAGGCATTGCATAATTGTCGCTTACTATTTGATCTTCTTTTGGTGCCTGTTTATCAAACCATTTCCTGTATTGCTATGTACTGTATATGTATTATCCTACTTGAGAGTATGTATTTTCCCTGGAAGAAGATTAACCATTATGAAGCCAAGCCCTCCCTCCAGTCCATCTGCCTTGATCCAGGCCTCGGAGGTAGAGAGGAACTGCCGGACCTCATCCCCTTTCCCTCCACCACTCCCTTCTCCTTTTATGTCATGTCTTTTTAGATTGTAAGCCCGAGGGCAGGGAACCGTCTAATTAAAAAGATTGTATGTACAGCGCTGTGTAAATTTACAGCGCTTCATAAATAAAGGTTAATAATAATAATAATAATAACAACAACAACAACAACAACAACAACAACCTTCTGTTTATTGTGGGGAGAGCAGGATCAAACTCAGATTTTGGTGCAAGGAGAAAATTAGCTTTTCTAAATCCCTGAGTAATTTCATCAGATTGAAGAGTGACCAAACATTCACAGTCATAGGGCGGAATTGCAAAATGTGGTCTCTAGCTCTCAGAGTAAAACTGGTGTGTTAAATCCATGCTTTAAGAATGGCTAATAGTAAAACTGAATTATTAAAAAAATGCTGTTTCTTTTTATTGATTATATTATCACAATCAATTGTAATTAAGATACTCCTACTACACCAGTTGATAGAGTTGGAAAAATTAGGAACCCATTGGTTAATGTTGATTTTAACCAGTGCCTTTAACCATTTTTGAAACACACTGTGGTCTAAATCCAACTGTTCTACCTAGCTAGTGTACACCCATTGAATAGATAGAAAATATATGTAACCTGGTCTTCTCCAGCAAATCCCATTCATGAAAAGATGCCAGAGAAGCCTGGGTTGGATACAGACTGCCTACTGCCCAGGCATGGGGCAGGTGATGAGATCCATTGGTGACAGTTACAACCCACATCTATCCCAGCATGGATTTCATGTGAAATAATCTCCATATGCATGCATGCATGCATGCATGCATGCGCACATATATGTGTGTGTGTGTGTGTGTGTGTGTGTGTGTGTGTATGTTTTTAGCCTTCAAGTTGAATCCTACTTATGGCAAAAACCTATCATGGGGTTTTCATAGCAAGATTTGTTCAGAGGAGGTTTACCATTGCCTTCCCCTGAGGATGAGAGCATGTGACTTCACCAAGGTCATCCAGTGGGTTTCATGGAGAAGCTGGGAATCAAACCCTGGTCTCAAGAGTTGTAGTCCAACACAGACCACTATGCCATGCCAGCTCTCTCTCTCTCTCTCTCTCTCTCTCACACACACACACACACACACACACACAGGACATGATCAAGATATTACATTAACCAGTGAGAATAAAATAGTATATATGAGCTTTCTGTGTGGTCGAGAATGGAAATTCATATATTCTTAAGAAAGGACCATTTCATGTGGTGTGTGTTGATGGAATTGGCCAGAGAACTCCTGATCAGGATGCCATGGTACAAAAATATAACTTTTCCAATATCTCAGATAGACACTGTATGATACCCAAACATTTATTTATAGGCATTTGAATGCATTTAATTACATCTGTGGGATTTTTCAGTAGTCACATCATTATAAGGAAGTGCTTTACTAATGCAACTCTCATGGAAGGAGAGCTGAACTGTAACAGCCACATTTGGATCTCTGCAAGTGACTTTAAGAGACAAACAGATGAGTCGTGCTTTGCCTGTAATGGAAAACATTACATTGTTCCTGGCCTTCTGAGAATGTTTCTATTCCAATCTGTTATTTTAACTACTGTGACCTAATCAGTGAATGCATTAACATCCCATGAAGGCATTTTTGTTAAGCCACAGGAAGCTATGCAGGATAAAGGCTTGGTCAAAAAAAAATCAGTGGCAAAGCACCTGACTTCATTTGAGACCACAACTGGCCCATGAAGATTACTGTGACAATCAGATAATATATTCTCAATTTCACTGTACTGCTGTATCTTCAAGGTCAAGTCACATATTTTATTAAACAACTTGCCCTTCTCTTTTTCACTTACTTTCCTCTTCTGGTCTTCCTTTCTTCCACAGCAGCCAATCAGGAATGGAGCTGTGGCATGTGAACTTTCTCCCACATCACACTTCCACAGCAAACCACTTTTAACACTTTTATTTGCAGTGGAAGGAAAGTTGCTATCATTATCAATAGCAGTTTATTATTTTCTGGGGCCTAAATCAGGTCCACAGCAAAAGCTTTAAGTGATACCATGGGATCATGGGATGCCATGAATCATAAAATTGGAATGGAGTGCAAGATTTATGCAGTCATACAAGAATTCATGATGATGATGATGATGATGATGGAGAAGAGATTATTTGAAATCTAAGGCTTTGAATACCAACCATTCAATCTTACAATCTTGGAGATGAAAGAGGCCACAATGGCCATCCAGTCCAACTGCTTGCCATGCAAGAAGACACAATCAAATCACTCCTGACAGATGGCCATTCAGCCTCTGTTTAAAAACCTATGAAGAAGGAGATTCCAACATTCTCCAAGGTAGCATGTTCCACTACCAAACACTTCTTACCACCAGAAAGTTCTTCCTAATGTTTAGGTGGAATCTCTTTCCCTGTAGCTTGAATCCATTGCTCTGTGTCCAAGGGGTGAAATAGACAAGCAGGAGGAGTGGCCAGAAATCCGGGACCCGGGTCCTGGCCCAATCACCCCAGGACCATAGCGAACACACATGGTGGCTCTGAGGGTTCCTCCTGCTGTGGTCCCAAATGTACTGTGGCAAGGGGCAGAAAAGATCCACTCCTTTGGGGGCAGTTTTGGGACACCTTAGGGGCCCCAGCAGAGCCCCAGGGCCGCTTCCGGGCACCCAAGGGCCATATGTCATATAGATGCCATGCCCCTGGAGTGGCCAGAACCTGCCCCCATCTGCCTGTCTGTTTCGGGCACTAGTCTCTAGAATAATAGAAAACAAACTTGCTACTGAATCATATGACAACCTTTGAAATGTTTAAACATGGATATCATGTCATGCCTTAACCTTCTCTTCTTCAGGCTAAACATACCCAGCTCCTTAACCTGCTCCTTATAGGGCATGGTTTCCAGAACTTTCACCATTTTAGTCACCCTCCTCTGGATACACTCCAGCTTGTCAACATCCTTCTTGAATCATGGTGACCAGATGAGATCTGATTCTAGATGAGATCTGACCAAAGTAGAATAGAATGGTACTGTTACTTCCCTCAATCAAGACATTATACTCCTACTGATGCAGGGTAGAATTGCATTGGCTTTTTTTAGCTGCTGCATCACCTTGCTGACTAATGTTCAGCCTGTGGTCCACTAAGACTCCTAGATCCTTTTAGCATGTAGTGTTGTCAAGCCGGGTGTCACTCTTCCTATATCTGTTCATTTCATTGTTACTGCCCAAGTGTAGTATCTTACATTTTTTCCTGTTGAAATTCATTTTGTTAGTTTTGGCCCAGCTTTCTAATCTGTTAAAGTCATTTTGAATTTTGATCCTGTCCTCTTGGGTATTAGCTACCCCTCCTAATTTAGTGTCATCTGTAAATTTGAAAAGCAAGCCCTCTATTCAATCATCCAAGACATTGATAAAGATGTTGAATAGCACTGAGCTCAGGACAGAACCCTGTGGTATCTCACTATTCTCTCCAGGGTCAGGAGGAGCCATTGGTGAGTACCCTTTGGTTTGGGTCTGTCAGCCCATTACAAATTCAGTGCAACTAACTGTCATATTGTCTAGCCCACGTTGTCTATAACATGAGTTATAGCCATAATGTATCATGTCAGTTGTTCCTTGGTGGGGTTGTTGTTGTTTTTGTTGTTACATATTGCAAGTTGGCACTGATTTAGAATTACTCAATTAATGAGAGACCTCAAAGGGATGCTATTAATAACAGGCTTGAACATTCATGGCTGTATTTCTTTTACTGGGTCAATCCACCTGTAATGCTGTCTTCTTTTCTTACTTACTTACACTTTTACCAGCATTATTATCTTTTCAAATTAGTCATGTTTTCTTATGATATAGCCAAAATATGACAGGCTCAGGTTAGTCATTTTGGCTTCTTGTGAAAGTTTAGGTTTGAGCTGCTTTAAACCCATTTATCTGGGGTTTTGTATGATTCATGGCATCCATAGAACTCTAGTGCCATGTTTTAAATTATTTAAAATTCTTCATCTACTTTACCACTGCATCTATATCACAGCCAGCATTGTGTAGTGGTTTGATCTTTGGACTACATCTCTGGAGATTCCATGGAAGCCCTTTGGGTGACCTTGGGCAAGCTACACACTCTCAGCCCCAGAAATCCCTGGTGATAGGTTTGCCTTAGAATTGCCATAAGTCAGAAACAACTTGATGGCACAGAACAACAACAACAACAACTATATCAACATGATATATCACAGATATATCAGTTCATAATAATCATGCATGCAATTAGGATTAGCTAAAACATAAAGCTTGGTAGAAACCTTGTGGGCAAGTGTATATTCACACACTTGGAGCCACATTTCAAAATATGTAAACAATGCCAGGATATCCAACACTAAATTAAATCATAAGTCCAGTTACAGAGAGCCAAGATTCCTTAGAGAATCACAACATCCTTTGCATTGATACTTCTAAGCTAACCTGCTGGATGGAATTAAAATATGCTTAAGAATTGTTAACAAATATCAGCAGTTATTCAAAGAGACCCTATCTAGTTTTTCTGTACAAGTCTTCCATGTAGACCCAAAAAGCCACATGTATGTGGTCTAATTAAGTGTGTTGCAGTTAGACAGGTTGGACAGTCCTGGAGCATCTACTGTATTCTGGAATTCTCCAACCTTTCTCAGGCAACATACCACAATTTCTGTAGAACCAGACATTATGTTCTGGTCACTTTCAGTTCCATATTTGATTGGGAGGACTGTTGTGAGGTTCCCTACTGCCTGAAATAGTCATTAAATGAAAAAATTATGCCTCCTAAAGGTCTTAGAGAGTGCAGTCTTAAGATTTGTCGTTCAATTTTTTAAAGGTTTCATTTGTTGGGTTATCAGTGTGGTCTGGAAAGCAGGGGGCTGCACCAAAGCACTCGTCCTGTCACAGAATGTCTAATCCCAATATAAAGATGGCATACCAGTGATCTGCATGCTTTACAAATAGACAGGCACCATTGTAAAGGTTAAAAACATTTACCCTAGAAAGCACACCATACTAAATGAATTCAAGAAGTTGACAGTTCACTGCAATGGTTTAAGAGGCAATTTTATAAGTAGGATATTAAGTATCTTGTTTAAAACATGAAAGAGTGGCAATACCACACTACTTCCCAAACAAACACCATTTTGCAAACAAGTTGCATAGTGACCAGAATAGGTTGTCCTTGATTACCCATTCTATACACAGAGCAACATCATGCATATGATGGGTGTATTTCAAGTGTCAGGCTAATAGTATTTCATCCCACTTTAGCACTAGATTGCATTCCAAAAGTAAAATAAAGTGCTCACCCTGCCAAAACCAATTTCCCCCCGGAGCTCATACGAATATGAATGTTACTACTCCAAACTATCTCTCACTTAAATTGCCATTTTAAATCAAACTTCTGTATAAAAGGAGGACTCCCATTGAACTGATCTCTTTTCATAGTGTAGCAAATTCTAAAACCTGGCCCAGCTTAGTTCCTGGGGGGGGGGGGGGAAGAAAAAAAGGGTTATTCTCTTTAAAATGGCAGAGTAACACAATATCATTACCCAGCTACTCTTTTCACTTATCCAAGCCAATGAAAATGTTATTGATCTGAAAAGATGGGTCAGCTGTTTTATGTTTGTACTGGCCCTTTGATAAATACATTAGAGCACTACTCCATATTCAGGGAGTTCATGATTCATTAATTATTGCAAGTAATGGGTCTGGAAATGCATTTAATTATACTAATATATAATTTAAAATAACTGAATGAAGCAAATGCTGCTGCAGTAGCTAGACCGGAAACTTTGCCAGAAAGAGTTTTCTAATATTAATTGGCTCAGTAAATGCTTCAAATTACAGAAAGTCAATGCTCCTGGATAGAAAGTTGTAGATCAAAATTCAACACGACAACAAGAGGCAGACTTTAATCTCTTTTTAAGTTAACAGTCATCCAACTTGTGTAAATCTATTTGCTGCATCACTCCGAAAACATGCTTCAAGGCATACGGGCACCTTGTAAATACATATCATTTGCATATCATTTCAAGATTATGAGATTTGTCAAATATAGAAAAGTTGATCTTCACAGATATACTTATTTTAAAATCCAGCAGTCCAACAATTTTAGATCGATGGGGAGATGGAAAGTCAGATGGTTGCATCACTTAATAGATGAGTCATAACTAATTTCCCACAAATCCTTCAAAGTCTCCAAATGCTAAATATAAAAAAGAAATAGATTATTTCTATATTATATGTCTATGGTCTTTCAGTAGTGAAGATAAGAACATAACACTGATATTCTACTACTACTATAGCAAGTAGATATTTGCTGGTTTGAAGCATATTGGAGCATATTTAGATATCTAATAAGCTGTTGTTGAAATGTGGAGATATGCATACACCTTTCCTTGGATTCAATGTTGATGCCTTATATGAAGTTTATTTTTCCCCTAGGTTTCAATATATTATATACACATAGAACCATTCTGAATGCATAACCATCATAGATATCCCTTCATCTCAAACAAACTCCAAACAACACCAGCAGCATCTTGACAGAATACAGGCCTGTGACTAACATCATCATATTTTTATGATTTCTAATACCCTTGTCTGATGAAGGAGCCAGTGACATGTATTTTATGCATTTTAGGTGGTCCAATAAATGTATCACTGTTTTGTGGATTTTGGATGTTACTGCACTATACTATATGGCTAACATGTCTATGGAAACATCGAAGACTTCCAGATCCGTTTTATGGCGCGTTACAGACCGCCTAAAAGCTGCGGTCTGCCGGCACTCCTGGTTGCTCCGCGAGGGAGCCTCAGCAGCCAAACCGCGTAGTTCCCACGTGGAGCAAAAAAGAAGCCCCAAAATGGTGCTTCTTCCCGCAGCGCGGTTATGACGCCGCGAGGCGCCAATGGTGCACTCGCGACATCATAAGCGCTGCACGACGTGCAGACGCTATGCGTCCAGCACGTAATAATGGCAGCGCCTGTGTGTATAGGGCACTGCCATTATTATGCCCCCATCACGTGCTAGGGGGTGAGGCCGGTGTGGACATTAGGTCCCTGGCCAACCCCTAGCACGTGATGGGGGCACCTCAAGAGCCTGTCTGTAACGGACCTAAGATATTAAGCATGTTATGTGTGTTTCATAGGTGCATGTATTTGGACTCAAGTTTGGAACAATTGGATCTCTCATTATTTAAGACATTGACAAATTCAGAGAAATCCAGTGAGAACATACAAAATAGCTGCCCGCCATAACATTTTGTCGGGTAAGATAGGGAATGATATATTCATGCAGATTTTGCTGAATGATCTTAATTAATAAAAACCTATTAGTTAGATCACAGCTTGGTAATTGTTTTAGCCCTGGAGTATAGACCATTAACATCATTTTTAAAAGCTCTCCTAATATCCTAATAAGCAGCTATTCTTGTACTGCAATTGCTTTTAAATCTCCTGAGAGCAGGGTAGAATATTCGACTGTTCCAGTTCACAGCTTTCAGTGCTCAAAGGACATATATCCATTTTCAAGTTGTTAATTTGCAATAGGAGTCAATACACTTTACTTTCTTAACCACAGAGACAAGTTACTTGGCTGTTTTCATGCTGATCATGGATTATGTGTGATTTAAATACACAAATGATGTAAATGCCACATGGAACCAAGGATTTGCAATTTATCCTTCAGAGCATTCTGTGCTTATGGGGGGGGGGGGTTCCCTCCTTCCCTGTAGTCCATTAAGTGACTTAGATGGAATGCCAGTGGTAGATTTGACAGCTAGAACTCTAGCTTGGAGACAGACTGTTGGAAATGAAAAATTCATAGCAAAGCACCTCATACAAAATCTCTCATTCATCTGTGTTTAAGCAAGCTAGTATGTCATCTGTATTTTTACAGCTTGAGTTGATCTTTCAGGACAATTGGAGATTACATTTATCAACATCAGTAGCTAGATCTTTTGCTTTAACAAGTACATGAATAAATAAAGTAACTTTTTTAGAAAATAGTTGAGAACTCTATCTTAGGCTCTAGGAACAGATATGCTTGGAAGGCATCTACAATCTTCTCTTCTTGGTTTCTGCCAAAACATGTGGGACCATGTGCATTGTCCCCACCCCAGTATGCCTATGTCTTCAACCTTACTGTACTGAGGGGAGAAATGCACAGATTTCTTTCTGCTCATGTTGGCTTTAATGCTAGTAGAACTACTCCCTAATCTGAAGGTGAACTGGACTTTGGTGGAAAGAATTAGCTTCTCTTAGAGTTATAGGAGGCGTCTAAAATTCCCTTCCTCTTCTATTGAAAAAAAACCTCACATCTACTAATAGCATGGTTTTCTGCCATTTCTTCTGGTATATCTTCCTGCTACCAATGTGACCACAGGGTCCTGAGAAGTAAAACCAACAGTAGTAGGCAGGTGAAAATTGAAGAAAGATCAGGAAAAATGGAGGAAGAGTTACCCCCAGTGTGGGGATTAGGCATGACAATTCCATAACTGTTCTGAACTAAATAAAGTGCATGATTTATATTACGTTTATTCTTAATTATACAAACCGTGATGGCAACATTAAGTTGTAAATCTCAGAATGGGAACACTGGAGGCCCCAATAGTGAATAAACTGCAGGACAGCTGGATTACCACAGAAAGAGCCTGACACAGGCATGGAAACAGTAGAAACAAGAATTCAATCTATCTATAAAAATAACCAGGGCTAATAAAGATGATAAGATGATGTTTGAATATACAGTATTACAAGGAACTATGGCCCAGAACAGATGGGCCTTTGCGATGCCCTCATCACATGTGAGGATTGCCTGGTGGGCAGAGCACCCACACACCCGGCAACCCTTGCATGTGAGGAAGGCGCCACAGGTGCGATGCACCCACCAGATGGAGTGCGTAATGGTGACGTCACAGCTGCTCCATCACTGCGCCAGTTCTGGCGCTTTGCAGTGTCACCGCAAAAAGGAGCCGCTTCCAGGCACTCCTTTTTTGCTCCACAGCAGCGCTGCACAATTTGGTTGCTGCAGCACTCCTGCAGAGCAAAGAGAGGCGCCGGAAAGGTGCCTCTTTCTGGTGGTCTGTACCCCGCCTATGAGACTTTTCCAGGTTCTGTCATTAAAAATGGATGTGGGGGGTGAGAGTCTGGTTTCAAGCCTATTACCTTCATTAACTCTGCAGCAACGCTGTTCATTCTGATCCCAATGTCAGCCAGGGGACAGGGGTGTTCTCAAGTGGAAAACAAAATGAGAAAGATGGTATGGGGAATGTTGACTGTCCTAGAATATTGAAGACTTTTTGCTTCCTGGTTAGTTAATTACCTTTCCCATGACCCATGCTTTTTGCTTCACACATTGGTTGAGAACCTATTGGTTAGTCCCAACTAGAGTAGACCCACTGATTCAACTACTGAATTGTGAGTCAACATGTAGGTGAATCCAATTGCTCTCCTCTAATTGGAACTAGCAACAGGATTTAGGTCACTTTCTGCATTTGTACTGCATAATTGTGTGTTTGCCATTAATACTTGTCTTGGTGTATGCTATCTCATACTCATTTTGCTGATAAAAATCACTCGGGTTTGCTCTGACTTAGACACCAGAGTTGATACAGTGTCAGTGGATGTAACCTTGGTTCCTGCTTGTCCAGTATTGGTGGATACGTTTCAATTTGTGCACCTGAGGATGTGGACAGGATTCTTGGAGAGATGAGAGCCACTATATGTATATGAGACCCTTGCCCTTCCTGAGTTTTTTAACAGGCCAGAGGAGGACTGGTGGAATGGATGAGGGAAGTGATTAATGCCTCTTTACAGCAAGGCAGGGTCCCAACATGCCTAAAAGAGGCTGTGGTAAGACCTTTTTTTTGGGGGGGGGGAACCTTCCCTGGATCCCACTTTACTAGATAATTACACACCAGTCTCCAATCTCCCATTTTTGGGCAAGGTGCTGGAGCATGTGATGGCTTCCCAACTCCTGTATGAGATGGATTATCTAGATTAATGTCAGTCTGTTTTTAGACCTGGTTATGGGACAAGAAACAGCTTTGGTGACCTTGGTGGATGCAGAGAACTGGACAGGGGGAATGTGTCCCTGTTGGTTTTGCTGGACCTCTCAGCAGCTTTCAGTACCATCGACCATGGTATCCTTCTGAGCCATCTCTCTGGGATAGGGCTTGGAGGTACTGTTCTACAGTGGCTCTGCTCTTTCCTGGAGAGGCATTCTCAGAAGATGGTGCTAGGGGATACTTATTCAACTCCTTAGCTATTGGCCTGTGGGGTCCCTCAGTCCTGTCCCCTATGCTTTTTAACATCTACATGAAACCACTGGGAGAGGTCATCTGGAATTTTGAAGTAAGGTGTCACCTGTATGCAGATGATATCCAGCTTTATCACTCCTTTCCACCTAAATCCAAGGAAGCTGTTTCCATACTAAACCAGTGTCTGGCTGCTGTAATGGACAGGATGAGGGCAAACAAACTAAAGCTTAATCTAGACAGGACAGAGGTGCTCCTAGTCAGTTGAAAGATAGATCCGAGAATTGGGATTCAGCCCGTGTTAGATGGAGTTACACTCCCCCTGAAAACTCAGGTTTGTTGTTTGAGGGTACTTCTGAACCTGGAAGCCCAGGTATCAGTGGTGACCAGGAGTGCCTTTGCACAGCTAAAATTTATGCACCAACTGCACTCGTTCCTGGAGAAGTCAGACCTGGCCACGGTGGTACATGCCTTGGTTACATCCCATTTGGATTACTGTAATGCACTCTACATGGGGCTGCTTTGAAAAGTGTTCAGAAACTTCAGCTGGCCCAAAGAGCTGCAGCCAGGCTATTAGCTGGCGCTGGCTACAGGGAGCATACAACTCTCTTGTTGCAATAGCTCTATATGCTGCCTGTCTGTTTCCAGGCACAATTCAAAGTGCTGGTTTTAATCTATAAAGCCCTATATGGCTTGGGTCCAAGGTATTTGAAGTTCTGTATCTTCCTGTACATGCCCAACAAGAATATTGAGGTCATGAAGAGAGGCCATTCTCTCTGTCCCACTACCATCTCAGGTGTGTTTGGTGGGAACAAGAGAAAGGGCCTTTTCAGTGGCTGCTCCCAAGTTCTGGAACTCCCTCTCAAGGAAGGCCAGGATGGCTCCATCCCTGCTGTCCTTCCGGCAGCAAGTAAAGATGTTTCTATGCTTCCAGGCTTTCACATAACCAGGATGCTGTTTTGTTTTGTTTTTTGTTTTAGAGTTTTAAATTTTAAAAATGTAAAGGTTTTAATTGTTAGTATTCTTTAATTGTTTTTTAAACTTGTATTTTGCATATTTATAGTGTTTTAACTTGAAATGTTTTAGATTTGCAAGCCGCCTTGAGTCCCTGTACTGGGAGGAAGGCGGGGTATAAATAAATATAGAAATAATAATAACAATATATGCTTTATTTCTCTGCTATGAAATCTTGCCTTATATTCTGCCTTGTTATTTTTTGCCTGATTATAGTTCATTTTCCAACAAGTGTTTTCTTGACCTGTAAATAGCTATCCCTTGTTCCCCACTCCATTTTAATAAATCTGTGTCCTCATTTACAAGTGCAGTACATTGATTCTGGGGATGTCTTGGTGCTAAATCCAGTCTTGGCCCTTTGGTCAAAGGCTACTGTTTCTGATTGTTTATAAAAGGCTCTAGGTTAATGGGATGTTATTTGGTCTGTGTTTCTTATAATTTTGGGTAGCATCCTCTGTTCTGTCTACAGGGGTTTACAATGAGGTTTTGTTTCTTTTGTAAACTATGGTCCAAATCATGGTTTCCATAAAAAGGGGGGGGGGGTGTTTTTTCCCTATAATTGCTTGAACTTAGGGCCCAATCCTGAGTATCAGGGCATGGTCCTTCTCTGCTATGCAGAGATGGGGAAATCTGAGGATGAGAGCATTACCTTAAAATGTATGTTTGTATGCATATTTTTCTTTGTTTCTTAAAATTTGTGTTTTTATTTGAATGGCACACTCCATGCAATTGTAGTTGATGCTTAAAGTATCATACTCAGTAGCATCACCAAGGTCAACCCCCATGACTTACAAGGGGTTGTCCTGAGGTCTCAGGTTTGGCCCTGAATAAGCCTGGGATAGTTCTGACCTAGCAATCCTAGAGTGTTAAAGATGGGCCAAATTCTACATGAGATGGTTTGGGGTGTTAAATACAACATTACATTGCAAAAATACAGAGGGCCCCTACACTGGTCTCACTACTACATCTCAGTGCCTGCCAGCCTCATCCCCCTCACTGTCAGCCATACCATATTGACTAGTAAAGTGAACAGGCAACACAGCAAGATCATAACTGAGATTGTGCATAGGGGCAGACTAGCACACAGCACCCCAGGTGTCATGGACTGCCCTGGGTCTGAGGAAGAGAGGGGGTCTGAGGCAGAGACAAACCTTGGGCTAGGGGACCTCCCTGCAGTCACCCAGGGCAAGCAGGACCCTGAGGATGAAGCAGTAGATCCTACCATCCCAATCCCAGGACCTTCTGATAGATGATAAGTCAAAGAATCATTAAGATGCTCCTTTCAGCTGGAGGCCAAGATGAGAGCTAACAGACAACAGCTGAGGCACGCTGAGGCTCTTTAAAAGGAACTAGATGCCTCATGGCTGGGGACTTTAGACTATGTTTATGCTTAACCCTTTTTGTTGTTTAATTGATACTTGCCAAGGTTTTGCAGTCTTGACTCTGAATTCCTGCCTCTTTCGGTCAGCTAGACAAGGTAAGGCAGGACACCAAGGTTCTACTCCTGATTGAGCTTAAGCCTGAGCTTTTTAATGATATGGTGTTTACTCTAAAGCCTAATAATTATATATCATTATATAAATCTCAATCCTAGCAATACAACAGAGCTTCTAAATCATTTCTTATCCAGGTTAAATATTTAGCTCATTTTAATTAGTGTACTCTAATATTATTATGATATCACTACAGGGACTCTCCATGTCACGTGTAAAAATTATGTGTTTGATTCTGACTGTCAGGCCTGGGTTCTTATGAAACCATCTATTCTAAAACCTCCTATAATGTATTAAAAATTTCTTCCATGGATTGCTTGTCAAACCCTTCTCTAATTCCTTGAAATGTTAATTCCAGTCTGCATGTTACATACAATTGCTTTTCGTCACCTTTACACTAAAAATTTTACCACATCACAGACCCCAGACACATTTCAACCTATTTCTCCCATTGCGGTTTATTCCTAAATGCCATGGTCACACTTTGGTAATTCATCTGGGTGGTACAAAGCTGACGTTCCTTGGTTTATAGGCCATGAAATTTTGATGAGTTGTAGTTAATTTTGCATGAAGATCAAGAAGCTGGGGCAGCTAAAGTCATTCATAGAAATGGCTTTCACTGAAAGAATACTCTCAGGTTGAACCTGTTACTTGAGAAAAAGAGATTCTTGACTTGTACAGCCATGTTTATCCTTTAAAAGTTTTTATATATTTCTGTATACCTACATCTATATCCATAATTTCTTACTGTGCTTCCAGCTGTATCTTCATCATGTATTTTACTTTGATACTTCAGACATACCACCTAGATAGAAATGTTATATTTCAAAGATGAACCTTATGAGTTCAATCTATTAAATACTATCTTTCTGTTGAGACCATCCTTTGATAAATGACTTCTGAAAAAGATGTCCTTTATTCTTACCATTACTGATTAATTTTAGGTTTTGCATGTTGTAAATTATCTACTGCAAGGTTACTGGACTTCCATGTGAAATACAAAATGCTATTTCATCTCACTAAAAATGGAGAGAAGCTTCTTTCCATTCCATTTGCCCTAACCAGACAACAGGAACCTTGCAAAACTAGAGTGTATTTTCAGAAACAGTCTTAAAGCTCAAAAACTGAATTTAAAAATATCAGCAGCTGAGCACCTCTATCCAACTCATTCCTCAAGATCACAAATCTGATCTTCTTCTTTTGTGGTGTATCCATAGCTCAACTTCAAAAACAAATTGTCTGTGAAAATCAGTAAGAAATCACATCCTGGCAGTCCAGACAGTCAAAAAGCATTGTGCTGCTACTCTGATTCTTTCTCTTTTTTTTTTTTAACCTTTAACCCTTTTTTCCTAGTAAGAAAAACAATAGAATAAACAGTGGGGAAATATATGAGATCCACAAAATAAAGATGACATTAAGTGGACTTAAAAAAGAAAAAGGTTTAGACTTTCCATTAAATTCCATGGAAAGGCATTCTATAAAATTCCATGTCACATGAAAAGTCTCATCTAGAAGCAACCAATATAATATGCATTCATTCATATAAACATGATATTTCTCTAGGCATATGTGTTTGGGCACTTAACCATCTGCACACTTAGGATATTTGGACACTTTCAAAAAGTTGGACACCATCAAGAAGATGGCTGAAGATGTCCTTACATGACTATTTATTGACACTTATATTGCTGCATGCAATAGTGATCCAAAGTATACAATACAAAGGAAATGAAGGCATTAAAGTTTGTGAAGTCAACGGCTTTCAGGGCCAGCATCCATAGTTTTTTGTGGGTTTTTCAGGCTTATGTGGCCATGTTCTACAAGAGTTTCTTCCTAACATTTCACCAGCATCTGTGGCTGGCATCTTCAGAGAATGCTTGCATTCTCTGAAGATGCCAGCCACAGATGCTGGCAAAATGTCAGGAAGAAACGCATTAAAGTTTGTTTAACCAATATTAGACATCTAGAACCCCATATTAATCAGCATTTTTGAACCTTATCTGAACATTGGTCCAAAACACTGCAGAAATAATCTGGTTTGAGACTGCTTTAACTGCCTGGCTTAATGCTAGGGAAATTCTGGGAACTGTAGTTCTGTGAGGCATTTTGCCTTCTCTGTCAAAGAGCTCTGGAACCACAATAAAACTACAGTTCCCATGATTCCCTGGCACTGAGTCAGGGCAGTTAAAGTGGTCTCAAACTGGATTATTCCTGAAGTGTGTTTTGGACCATTGTGCTCATCCTTAGCTAGGCTATTTACTTGGTTCTGTGGAAGGAAATACAATATAGCTGCCAGTTGCAATGCTAGTTGTGAGCTAATCTGCTCTACAGAAATAATGAAGTCTGACACCACTGTAACTTCCATGGCTCAATGCTATAGAATCCTGGGGTTTGTAGTTTGTTTTTGGCACCAGAGCTTTCTGACAGGGAATGCAAAATATCTCACAAAACTATAAATCCCAGAACTTCATAGCATTGAGCCAGGGCAGTTAAAGCGGTTTCACACTGCATTATTTCTGCAGTGTAGATTAGACCCATGTCATTTTTTCTATAATGCCTCCTCTTGAACTTGACTGAGATGACAATATGAGCATTATGGTGAAGACTATTAAGCCAAGGGCACTTTGAAAAATTCCCCAGAAGCAACTAAGGGAGTTATTAAAATGTAATTGTATCTAACCTTAGTCCAGACAAATCAAGAGTACTTTCTATGCAGTCATATACAAATATGTTCTCTTCCTTCAAGTTCCTCTTGAGCAGTTAAATCACTGTTCTCAAGCAGGAAATGAAACTTAACAGGAAATAGTGAGGAAGACCTTGATGTAGATGGGTTCTTTTGATACAACAAGAACTTACTGCTGTCCCTGAGTTTCTTTTTTGCTCTCTCTTCTAGCCACAGACAAGGCCAGAAATAAGATGAGAGGAAAATGGGGCAGCAATGAAACAGAATGGTCTGTGGAACACCAAAGTAAGTGGAAGCAACAGCACAAGAAATTATGTATAATTATGAACCTTTTGGCCGCATGAAGATTGTGACATAGTATGGAATACTAAATGCACAGGAATAAATCCCATTTAACTAAGGATAGGAATGGACATGTGCCTCTCTATGTTGTTGGATGGCAACGTGTTCATATGATGTGCTGTTTGGAGCTTATGGGACCAGCTGTTGGACAACACTAAGGGAAACCATGCACTCCTCACCCCTAGTTCAGACCTGAAAGGACATTGGGCTACATTATATCCTTATGACTGCTAATTCATTGATGTAGTTATTACTTTGGGTAGGGCTAGGATTAGATGGCTCTGTCACTTCCACTTCCTCCCACCTTTGGATTGTTCCATCTCTCCGCTGAATTTTTGAAGAAATAGATGCATTTTGGGAAGTTCTCACTAAGAATGAACTGAGTGATATTCTCAACTATTAGCACCAGCCAAGTTCCAGGGATGCTTTCATTCCCAGTATTCAAAGCAGTGGTGGAGACCAATATTCTGTACCTCCCAGGCTCTGCATGAACTGAAAAAATGATTCCTTCCAAGAAAAAAACAGAAGTGTCCAGAAAACCTCTTTGTAAAACATCTAAAATTAAATATTGGCAAAAGCAAACTGCTGAAAATATTAGAATCTGCTCTTAGAAACTTCCAGAGATGTTATTTGGTGAGCAGAACAGGTGCATCTAGGGGGCTCTGAAGTTGCAAAAGCACCCTTGAGAGGACTCAGTATCACACACTGCCCACCTCAGCATATAAAATTATGTCATTTCTACCTGCCATGTAGCTGTTAGACATGGGGAGTATCCAGTATTGACAGCATAATGAATGTTACAGTAAAATATTGCATTTTATGAGCAGGGATGGGGGTATAAAATGCCCATCCATTCATACATAAGCTGTTTTATGTATTGAGGAAAATAAGTGGATTCTTGTCATGACAAGTGGAAGAAAATATAATAATTGCTCTTGAATCCAGGAATCAAAATATGTTTTTCTCTGAATGGCCTCTTTCTCATTCCTGAAAATGAAGAGATTTGGTGTCATTTTCATAAAAACTCACAGAGGAAAAATATAAACTAAGAAAACTAATAATTATTCCATGTTGTGATAGCTGTGTAATCTGTTTATTTGTTTTTGCCATACCCTCCACAGTGAATATTAGAATGGTGTCCCAACAGTCCTTGCCATCATTGTGTACATAGGATTGTAGATGTACAGGGCAGGAACTGGAAAAAAAGATATGGTCAGCTGGGGAATCTTGGAGGAGTTCTGTTTATAGAAAGGGAGACAGATTAAGAAGGAAACTGAGATTTACCTGGCCTATCTGTTTCTAGTCCAGTTTCTTGGAGTTTGGTTGTTGTGTAGCTGCTGTTCCCACTACATTCCCGGCTGCCTGCTGTATTCAGACAGTAAGTGCTGCTTGGGCATTGCTCCAGCATACATTCAAAAGAAGCAGGGAGAGAACACTAATCTGCAGTGCACCAAAGTGAGCTGAGTGTGCAAACCAAAGCTGAGACAGCACCCTTTGCACAAACTTGATGTTCTCAAATACAGAAAGGCTGGAAGGAGGTGGAGGAAGAGTGAAGACTGACTCCAGCGCACCTATTCATACATTCTCACTGACTGCAGAGTTTTGATTCAAATTACTTTTACTTCTTTAACTGGTTAACAGTGCTACATACCCTGCAATTGTCCTAAACCAAAACCCCACAAAAAACTATGGATGCCGATCATAAAAGCCTTTGACTTCACATAGCCCATCTCTGCTCCAGATGTCCTAAGTAAACAAGAGAAAGAAAGAAGGATGGGGAAGATGCAGAGGCAAAACAATGGCAGATTCACAAAACCCATCAACCTAAATCCCATTGTTAGTGCTAACTAGTCACTGAATGAATAGAAACTCAGCAAATCAAAATAAGATCTATTGATACAATGTGTCTGCTCTAGTTGAAGTTAACAATTGGATTTAAGCTGTGGAAAGTAGCTGATGAGGGGATACTTTGAGAAAGATATTTTAAAATTAAGATAAATATTAAAAGGTTACCTGTAACTACTTAAAGGGAACATTCAATGAAATCCTGGGTTAAAAACAAATTGGCTTGTTGTTAAATCAATTGTTAATTTACCCACTATGACTATAGAACTTACAATAACTTGCAAGTTTTCTCTAATTTTGGTGTATTCTGTTAGGGAAATTTCTCTTCCTTTGCATCATTCAACAAGGCCCCTGCTGTGAAATATCATTAATGTTTCATAACCCACTGAGAGAAAACAGCACTACTCACTGAATTGAGATAATTGAAACAGTAGCAGGTATTTCTAAAACGGTTTTTGGAATTCCTGCAACATGACTTCATAATCTAATAAACAATTATTTAGCTATATCCAAAGACTATTTTGCAGTTTTTAAAAGAGAGGAATCACAGTTTCAAGAGTACAGATTCATGTTCTTCTTGGGGTCATGATATGGAAAATAATTTCTATGGGACAGAGCCTTTGCTAAGCATATTTAGAAAAGGAATTTTAAAATTTTTGCTTGGTGCTCAATCTAGGTGTAGGTTTTCCTACCAATATAATTTTTTACCCTACTATATTCTTTCTTCACTTTCCTGAAATTTTCTGTTTTCCTGGTGATCATCTAGTGAAACTAGCTAGTGGATTCAATGTAGATAAAGGAAAGAATGAAATCTGAAGGCACACACACACACTACCTCCAGTAACTGAGACAGCATGCCTCTCAATAAAAATTGTTGAAGTACAAGTAGGAGGATGTGATGGCACTCCTTCTTGAAAGTACTCAAAGGCAGCTGATTAACTGCTGGAAAACAGGTTGCTGGTTCCAATGGACTATTTCTCTTATGTCCTCTTGATCTACCACAGGCTTTAGCAGCATGAATTAAACCAGTAATTCCCAAACTTTGGTTCTCCGTGCGTTTTGGACTTCAGCTCCCAGAAGCCCCAGCCAGTCTGGCCAATAGTCAGGAATTCTGGGAGCTGAAGTCCAAAACATCTGGAAGATCAAAGTTTAGGTATCACTGGATTAGACTATTGTCTCTTCACCCCCAAATAACCAAAACATATTGTCAACCAACCAATACTGTCAACTAGAAGCAGCAGGATGGCTCTGTGGATCCAGTTCCCACAATTTCCATCACAATTTCTACCACATTACCCCCAAAACTCCAGATTTCTTTCCTCTTGTTTCCACTTATCAAACATATTAAAAGATATTGCCATGCTCATTTGTTTGGATACTTGCATGTTAGTTCATTTGCAATTATATAGTCAAAATTATCCACATTGACTTTATGTCTACCCAGGCACAGACAAGAATTTTGGTTTAAATTGTATTAGCCCTTATGCACTATAATGTACAAACTTGCATTTTTGCACTGTGATGCATTTCTCACCTCAAATGAGAGGTCCAAATGTATTGGTGTTGTTGTGTGCCTTCAAATCATTTCCAACTTATGGCAACCCTAAGACTGATATCACTGCATTTTCTGGGGCTGAGAGTGTGTGATTTGCCCAAGGACACCTAGCGGATCTCCATGGCCACACAAGGAATTGAACCCTCATCTCCAGGGTCATAGTTCAGTGCTCAAACTACTATACCATGAAGGATATTAATGTGCCTCATGTTTAAATAAGAGATTGGGTGTGCAGCATCAAGTGTACAGCACCCAAAATCCAAGAGCCAGAAAACAAAAGATGAAATAAAAGTAAACTCAAATTAGATCAAATAAGGTAATACAAAATGTATATTGTGGGATATTTCCTGACTCCAATGAATTCCAGTACAACCCCCCCCCCCCCCCCCCGGCAGAAACAATGGATTTCTTTTAAATGGGAGCAGCCTATTGAAAAGCCAAAACATGCCACTTCTGCTTTGCCCAGAAAGCATGGAACTTGGGACACAGTGGCTCAGTGGTTAAGTTGCTGACTCTGATGGCAGGTTAGCAGGTCAGCAGTTTGAGGCCCAAGCACAACGTGATGGAGTGAACTCCTGTCACTAGTCCCAGCTATTGCCAACTTAGTAGTTGAAAAAATGCAGGTAGATAAATAGATACCACTTCGGTGCGAAAGTAACAGCATTCTGTGCAATCATGCTGGCCACATAATCATAGAATCATAGAGTTGGAAGAGACCGCAAGGTCCATCCAGTCCAACCCTCTGCTATGCAGGAAATCTAAATTAAAGCATTCTCAACAGATGACCATCCAACCTCTGTTTAAAAACCTCTAAGGAAGGAGATTCCACTATACTCCGAAGTAGTTTGTTCCACTGTTGAACAGCCCTTACTGTCAGGAAGTTCCTCCTAACGTTGAGGTGGAATCTCTTTTCCTGTAGCTTGCATCCATTGCTTTGAGTCCTAATCTCTGGAGGAGCAGAAAACAAGCTAGCTCCCTCCTCAATATGACATCCCTTCAAGTATTTAAACAGAGATATCATATCACCTCTTAACCTTCTCTTCTCCATGCTAAACATACCCAGCTCCCTAAGTCATTCCTCATAGGGCATGGTTTCCAGACCCTTCACCATTTTAGTCGCCCTCCTTTGGACACGCTCCAGTTTCTCAATGTCCTTCTTAAATTGTGGGGCCCAGAACTGGACCCAATGTTCCAGGTGGGGCCTGACCAGAGCAGAATAGAGTGGGACTATTACTTCCCTTGATCCAGACACTATATTTCTATTGATGCAGCCTAAAATCGCATTGGCCTTGTTAGATGCCGCATCGCACTGTTGACTCATATTCAATTTGTGGTCTACTTGGACTCCCAGATCCCTTTCACACGTAGTCTCGTTCATCTTTGACAACACTGGCTATTCAGCTTAGTAACAGAGATGAGCACCATCCCCTACAGTCGGTCACAACTTGATAACTTTGTCAAAGGGGAAACCTTTACTTTTCTGTTACTTTGGCTGGGACAAAAACAAAACCATGGTAGAAAAACCAGTACATTTACTTAGACATAACAAATGATATTTAAGGACATTTTCTACACCTATTTAGGTGACATTGCAGGTCTGTTTGTATGTGTGTGAGAGAGAGGGAGAGAGAGTTCATTCTACAAGAGAATCATGTACGGTATCTCAAGCACTAAAATCTCCCAGTGTAGAGCATGGGAATTAAATAGTTTGATTGTGTGTTTTATTCTATTGTATTTTTTAATGTTAGTCAGCTTTTGTTGTTGCTGGTGTCACTTTTAGAGTAGGTGATGAAGGTAGTCCAGGTTTTAAACAGAACTGATTCCTCACTTTTCTTGTAAACCAGAAATGGAACAACTGTAGAAGGACAGACTAGGGCAAGCAGTGTTATCCTTTAAAATCAGCTGAGCTTCTAAAATTTCCTGTCAAATTTCCCATACAATGATTTTGCAGTTATGGATTCTGATGGGAACAGATTTGCAGGCCTAGATATTCTATACTCTGGAGTGACAGCCAAAAAAAACCTCATATGCCCTGCAGCTGAACTGTAATTTGTCGTTCACAACATCACCTAGATTTTCAGAAGGTTGCTTCATGACCTAGAGTGTATTGAGCTCATGGCTAGGAAATTCAGAAGCTACAATTGATTTCTAAAGCTTGGACACAAATGGAATGATCAAAAGGTCCACATGGAATAGCTTTAAAAACCCTTTAAGGATTGTTTTTAAATCAATATAAATGAACGTTAAAAAGTCAAATGAAGGAATGCTTAAAAGTTTTAAAAAATTCATCTGTACACCAGACCTTTTCTTTTTGTTAAACCTGGAATTGTACTATAGACTAGATTTCCATCAACTCTGTCTTTATACCCCTTTTCAAAAATGTACCTTGTCCATATGTTGTCCTAGTAAATATAAGTTGTTCATCTTGTATGGATTTGTGGGTTTTTTTTATTTTGGTTTCATTTTATTTTTAATAATGATTTTCAGGGTTTCACTTGATGTTATTTAAAAGTTTTGATGATTTTTAATTTTTAACATTTTTATCATTTATTGTATTTGATTTTTTTTATTGGTATTTCTAATGGAAACAGAAAGTGGTAACTTCCTCCATTCACTTCAGTGGAGGAAGAAAATCTTGAAAGAAAGTGGAATGGAACATGTTGCAATGTGTCCTTGTCCTACTGAATTAAATATAAGCGCAAGGATTTTTAATGTTCATGGCATTTCAGGTTAAACAAGAACTAACAGTATCAGCACTATAACTATAAATATATCTTTATTGGCTCTATTTTTGGTTCCCATTATTCATCTTTAACCTACCAGGAGAAAGTTTGCCTGTTTTTATGTATAAATAACACCTGGATGAAGTCTAGTGTTATATAAATGCTATATAATTAAATAATAAGAAAGCTGCAATCTTAAGCAGTCTTTTAAGGTAGGAAGCACCACCGTGCTCAAAGACAGTGAATTTCAAGGAAAAGGCATGAACATATTCATTTTTCCAAGAAAAGAGAAAGTAATAGGAGCGCCCTTAAAACTTAAGGACAAATCGATGATCCATCTTAGTTCAGTTTTACCTACACTTGCAATGGCAAATGGACAGCCCTCCAGATGTTGCCACATTCCTTGTGTAAGTTATGCTATGCATGCAGGGTGAATGATTCTCCATGGTATGGCAGACATGTTCAGCCATTGCACATTGTGGTTATACATTTGCCCCTTGGAACTCACGAGGGATCCATTCTGGGGGGGCGCGAGTTCCCAAATACACGCATATTCAAGGTCCATAGGATTGAAAGGGGAACGTGTATGTGGGGCACGCAACCTATAGGGGTTAATAGCAGTCGCCCCTCCACATCCACAGACATGGAGCGGTGACTGTACTTTGTGATTTCACATCACACAACAGCACTCAGTCATTCACATGTATTGCACCATGTTGCTATACTGCACAGGGGTTGCATAGTGCATGCAGATATTTATGCTATGATGAGGGAATCTTAGATTGTAGCTTTAATCTCCCCTTGCTCTTCACCAGTGGTGGCGGCAGCATCATCATGGCGGTGCCCATGTGGATGGGATGCTGCCATGATGCTTCCACCCGTATGGACTAGGGTTCTGGAGCATGCGGTTGCTGCGTGCTCCGGAACCCTAGTATCGGCAGTGGCACACCGCTTACTGACCATGTGTACCGGCCAAAGTAAACTGGAGGTTTTTTGAAATCACCCTAAAGCCCTCAACCGATGAAAATAATTTTTTTTCACAGAGAAAAGAGAGGAACATTGTGTTCCAACATGACTGGAATCAAAGTAAGGACTCGTTATTTAGCCTGTGTAGAGCCAGTTCTAGTCACCAGCTGCTGGTTTACAGAAAAAATGTTGTATTTTCAGTGATGTTGAATATCTGAAGAAGCTGGATAGTCTGTTAAATGTTTTAATAAAGTGCAGCACTTTGCTACAGACTGTATCTGCAGCAAGCCTATTTGTGACAAGATGGGACAGAAGCATTGACTGTATCAGAACCAGAGCATGGCTAAGTAGGTAAGTGATGTTGATGTTCTTCTATAATGCTTAGAAACAAAAATGGGGAAAATGGGACACTAGGATAATCTGAACTTGGCAGTATTTTCAGAAAGAAATTCATCCTCACAAATGTATTAGTCTTTTGTAATGCAGTCCCACACATTTTCAACTCTGTCTTTTTTCTTTTTTGCTTTGTTTTGTTTTGTTTGAGGGGTTTTTGTCTACTTCTTGAACTGCTTTTCAAGCATGTCAGAAAATTGAAAGGGAGGTAAAAGTAATAGGCTGAAGTGGGAAATCTATTACTACCTTGGGAGAAAGTCCTCCCTTGTGTGCCTTCATTCTAGGAACTGCATAAGGAACTAGATGGATTTTGCTTGTTTTAAAGCAGAGATGAGCAACTGAGTAGGAACAGGAGACAGTTGCCTCCTGACTGAGTCCATAGGCACACCTGCCCAGGCACCAAGATACCAAACTGGCAATCATAAGTGACAAAATATCACTTCCAGTTGTCATTTTGGCTGGGATAGGGCTAAAAATGGAATCATGGAATCAGAATCATAGAGTTGGAAGAGACCGCACGGGCCATCCAGTCCAACCTCCTGCCATGCAGGAACTTTCAATCAAAGCATACCAGACAGATGGCCATCCAGCCTCTGTTTAAAAACCTCCAAGGAAGGAGACTCCACTGAACTCCGAGGGAATTTGTTCCACTGTCAAACAGCCCTTACTGTCAGGAAGTTCCTCCTAATGTTGAGGTGGAATCTCTTTTCCTGTAGCTTGCATCCATTGTTCCAGGTCCTGTTTTCTGGAGCAGCAGAAAATAAGCTTATAAGTTCACCTTAGAGTCACTGTAAGTCAGAAATGACTTGATGGCACATAACAACAAAGTGGAATAAAAATGGTACAACTGTACAATGTGAAATAGATCTCAGATTCCAATCCTAGAATCCAGGAAAAATGATGCTTTCAGAAGAGAGGATGAATGTTTTACATGCAGAAAGCCACATGTTCAATCCTTGACACATCTAGTTAGAAGAGTAAGGTAGCAGTTGATGTGCAGAAATAATCTGCCCAAGAACCTGTTGGGCCACCATCAATAAGAGTACATAATACTGTCTTAGCTGGCCAAACGCTCTGATCTGTTCTGAGGCAGCTTCCTTTTTTTTTTTTTATGAAGCAGCTTCCCTTTGTTTTTATGTAATGTACCTCAAAACACTACAAGTGAAAGTCTGCTAATCTCTCTCTTACACATACATACACACAAACAAACAAACACACACACACAGAGAGAGAGAGAGAGAGAGAGAGAGAGAGAGAACTTCTTTCCATTCTATCAAGACCATCACGATGACCAGCTGCATCCACTCACAACATACCTTCACATATATATGCAGTTGCTCAGATGACAGTCCCATGCTGTGTTCCTTATGTCTTTCTGGCCTCATGTCAAGAACACTTAGTGCACACAAGGGGAACAGTGATGAAAGGGCACTTCAGACAAAAAGGGAAACATGAGATATGGTATGCTTTCTGATTGTGTGGGAAGATGCCTCCATGAATGTGTATGTTTTGGAGGGCCTTTTGGCTCAGTTTTGCATAAAAATTACCCAAAAAATCATGCCCTAAAAAAGAAAATTGGGGTTAGTTGGTTAGATTTGGGAGGCACAAAAGTCAGGCCTGGGTCCACATACAGCCTGCAGACCACAATTTATCCACCTATGAGTTTAGATACCCATGCCTTTTTATTAGCAATAGTCATAATAATAATAATAATAATAATAATAATAATAATAATAATAATAATAATAATAATAATAATAATAATTTATTTATAGCCCGCCCAATCACAAGGAATCCAGGCGGGTTACAACAGTAAAAATAAAGAAAATAAAATACAATAAATAAATAAAATACAATAAAATTAAAGAGAGCAAAGTGAGTACATTCACAGTTAGGCCTGATGGAAGTTGGGCCTCTCTTTTTCACTCCCTCCCAGGTCTGATGATGATGTCATGGAGGGAGGGCTCTTCTTCTTGAGGCAAGGATTTTATTTTAATTAATTTTAATTTAATTCTTCTCATTAAATTTAAGAGAAGAATTGGTGGACAGAGTGACATAAGTCACAATAAATGGGGAGTAGAACTAGGTAGGGAAGGCCTGCCGGAAGAGATCCATCTTAAGAGCCTTCTTAAAGGCTGTAAGAGTAGAAATGTCACGGATCTCCTTCGGCAGGTCATTCCATAGCTTCAGAGCTGCGATGGAAAAGGCCCTCTGGGTGACTGAACTTAGGCCTGTTACAGACTGCCAAAATAAAGCTGCTTCGGGTCTCTTTGGAGGTATGCTGTTTAAATGATGCATGCATCCAAAGAATCCGGCAGCTGCGCCAAAGCTGCACTCCAGTGCTTAGGAATGGAGTGTGGCTTTGGCGTGACCTCCAGACTCTTAGGACCCATGCATCATTTAAATAGCATACCTCCAAAGAGACCTGAAGCAGCTTTATTTTGGCAGTCTGTAACAGGCCTTAGCCTAGATTTTATTGGCTGAAGTAGATTCTTCCCCGAGGACCTTAGAGTGCAGGACGGACAGTATGGAAGTAGGCGATCTCTTAAGTATTCTGGACCCAAGCCATGTAGGGCTTTGAAGGTAATCACCAACACCTTGTACCTTGCCCGGAAACTAATTGGCAGCCAGTGAAGGGATTCCAAAACCGGTGTTATGTGATCGGTACGACGAGTACCTGTAATTAACCTGGCTGCCATATTTTGTACAAGTTGAAGTTTCTGAACTTGGCACAAGGGTAGCCCCATGTACAGTGCATTACAGAAGTCCAATCGAGAGGTGACCAGCGCATGTACAACTGTTTCAAGGTCTCCCTGCTCCAGGAAGGGGCGCAGCTGGCGTATCAGCCGAAGCTGATAACAAGTGCTCCTGACTGTCGCATCTACCTGAGCTGTCAGGTGAAGCGACGAGTCAAGGAGCACCCCTAAGCTGCGGACAGAGTCTTTCAGGGGAAGTGTGACCCCATCCAGAACTGGCTGACATAATTCCATACCTGGGCTTGGGTTTCCTATAACAAGTACCTCCGTCTTACCTGAGTCGGTTTTCCCTCATCCAGTCCATTACCGCCCCAAGACAGGCATTCAGAGGAGAGATGCCATCCTTAGTCACTGCATCAGTCTGAGACATAGAGAAATATATTTGGGTGTCATCAGCGTACTGATAACATCCTGCCCCATGTCTCCGGATGATTTTTCCCAGCGGCTTCATGTAAATGTTAAACAGCATAGGAGACAATATTGCGCCCTGGGGGACACCAAATTTTATCTCTCTTTTAGAAGAGCAACTGTCTCCTAGCGCCACCATCTGGAATCTGCCCGAGAGGTAGGACCGGAACCACTGTAGAACAGTGCCTCCGATACCTAACTCTCTCAGGCGTTCCAGAAGGATACCATGGTCGATGGTATCGAAGGCCGCTGAGAGGTCTAAGAGCACCAGCAGGGTCACACTTCCCCTGTCGATGCCTAGACGGAGATTATCAACTAAGGCGACCAAGGCCGTCTCAACTCCGTATCCTGCCCTGAATCCGGTTTGAAATGGGTCCAGATAATCAGCTTCATCCAAGACTGCCTGTAGTTGATTGGCGACCGCCCTCTCAATCACCTTGCTCAAGAATGGTAACAACGAGACTGGCCTATAGTTATTTCTATCCAGAGGGTCCAGGGAGGGCTTTTTTAAGAGTGGTCTGACCACTGCCTCCTTAAGACAAGAAGGCAGGGTACCCTCCCTGAAGGATGCATTGATTATATTTTTCAGCATCAGCTTGACTATATCACCCCCCTGGACAGCCAGCCAGGATGGGCAAGGGTCAAGAGGGCAAGTCGTTTTTTTCAGACTACTAAGGAGCTTGTCCACGTCCTCAGTACTTACCGACTCAAATTGATCCAGTCTAACAGTAATGGCGGAGGCGTTGGATGCCTCTCTCATTGCTTCTGACTTAAAGTTGGCATCCAAATCAGCTCTTATCCGAGAGATTTTATCTGTGAAATAATCATTAAAAGCATTACAGTAAGCTATGGTTGACTCTAATAGAGGGTTCTGGGTGGGAGGCAGTTGTGTTAAACTCCTTACCACCCTGAACAGCTCAGCTGGACGAGATTTCACAGACGCGATAGATGCAGAGTAGAAAGATTTCTTGGCTGCATCTATCGCCATTTGATAGGACCTAAGAAAAGTCCTATGAAGTATCTTATCAGATATGAGTTGAGATTTCAGCCAACGCTTCTCTAGTCATTGTCCAACCCGCTTCATTTGTTTAAGCTCTTCAGTGTACCAAGGGTTACGGTTTTTACTGGGTTGGAAAGGACGCTTGGGAGCGATCATGTCTATAGCTCTGGTGATGTTGTTATTCCATAAATTAACCAGAACTTCAACAGAGTCACTGGCACTGCCAACCATAGAACCCCCTAGGGCTTCTTGGAACCTAATGGGTTCCATCAGCCTTCGAGGGCGGACCATTTTAATTGGTCCTCCACCCCTAGAGGGAGGAATAGTAGTCTCCAGACCAACCTTAACCAGGAAATGATCCGTCCATGATAATGCAGAGATACTAGTTATTTCTGCCCATGGATATGCCTGTTCGGTACAGAAGACCACATCAAGAGTATGACCTGCAGAATGCGTGGGCTCAGAGACTATCTGGGAGAGGCCCATGTTTGTTATGAAACCCATGAATTCCCGAGCCGCACCAGTAAGATTAGTCAAATCACCCTTGAGAGGGATGTTGAGGTCACCCAGGACTAACAGCCTAGGCGATTCCAACATCAGCTCTGAGACTAGTTGTGTCAGCTCAGTTAGGGAGTCTGTTACGTTACGGGGTGGGCGATAGACCAACAGAATCCCCAAACTCTCCCTGGTCTTCAAGCGAAGGTAAATGCATTCAATGTGGTTTAATGCACGGATAGGTATCCTGGTTAAAGTGAGATTGTTTTTATGGATTATGGCTACGCCTCCCCCCTGCCCGCTTCCCCTTATCTGCTCATTGACAGAGTACCCGGCCGGAAGGGCCTGAGCCCAGGTTACAGAGCTATCTGCTCTAAGCCAGGTCTCTGTGATACATGCCAGGTCAGCATTGTGATCTATCAGTAAGTCATAGATGATACGGGACTTATTCTTCACTGACCTGGCATTACATAAGAGCAGGGAAAGGTTTGGCGAATGGTTAGGCATGCTCTCCAGATCTTTTGGGGTAGCAGGGCGAATGGAAGGCGGAATAGATATCAGACATCTATCACGTCTTCTTCTGTAATGACCTTTTGCCCTGCTAATGCCATATCTTCCATTGCCCTGCACAACTTGAATTGCTGCTCCGTTGAAGACATCTAATCCCTCCCCTGAAACATACATTGATGGATATATATCTTGATTGACCTCAAGACCCTCCATCTAACCAGTGTCTCGGAGTCCCCTAAATAGTCTACAATCGATCTATTGTGACTTTTTAAGTAATGACAAAAACTGGGGACAGAGTTCAATGGTCTTGAGACTAGGCAAGTGGAAGGAAGAGCAGAAAAGAGCCTCGCCCAGGCCTGACTGCTTCTGCGCCACCACTGTTCCTGGAGAGCCGATGGTGAAGAAGGCGGCAATGGAGTCCCGCCTTGGCGTCCACTTCAGTTGCGTCGCTCTGGCAACCAGGCAGGTGGAAGAAGGGGCGGAAGAGAGCCTTGCCCAGGCCTGACTGCTTCTGCGCCACCGCTGTTGCTGGAGAGCCGATGGTGAAGAAGGCACCCTTATCTCAGATGCATCCCTATCTGGCTGTATAACCAGGGGAATTTCCAGGGAATTAAACATTCCCATTGGTTAATTAAAAGCCTTTCTGTTTATGGGGAATTATTTCACTTCCCGCCCAAAAAAATGGCCGAAAATGCCTTTCCTGCCCAAAAAATAGCTGACTTGGAAGTCCCCACCCCCATTTGTCTTCCCATGGTGCTTTGCGGCCCCTTGACCCAGATGTCCCACCCCTGACCCAGATGACCCAGGGAACTGGGGGGCATTTCGGGGATTTTCAGGGGGATTTCCTTCAAGGGTGATTGGCAACACATTGCCACTGTCACACTTCCTTGAAAGTTTATGCCACAGGTACAAGAACAAAAATACAAAATCATTTTAAAAAAAATTGTTCCCTAATCTGTACTGACTAAGGGAAACTATCTACAGAGTATAACAAACTCTGCATGACTGCAGCTTGTTGATATGGGTTAATATATGTTTTTATTTATCCTGTTGTAAAAATGTCTTGTTGTAAAAATTTATCTTGTAAAAATGCAAACTTTGTAAAATAAAGATATATTAATTAATCTATTATTATTATTATTATTATTATTATTATTATTATTATTATTTGCATAGATTTTAGACAGTGTGTCTTGCTGGTGCTGCACTAACTATGCCCAGTTTGCACTAGGGTATGTAAAGAATGCTGGAAAAGACACATTGGTTAGCACAGATGCATATTTGCACAGGATTTTTCATGTACTTTATACAAAGTGATTTTCTGCTGTTTTCTCTGATAAATTGTATGGGTTTTGTTGAAGTAAATAAAAGCAATCACCACTTTCTCAATTGCAGAGAGATGGATAAATGGATTGTTTGCCTTGATCACTGTCAGAGACAGGAGGAACACACATTTCCATTCCTACTAGTCAGCAATTATAAATGCCTAACAGTATTACAATCCAGGATACATCACCCTGTCAGGGCCCATTGCTCATGCCCTATGTTCCAAACAGGGCCATGTAACTGGATCTAGCCATCATGTTAACTTATTATCCTGTAGAAATTTAAAATGGCTGTTACTTGAAACAGACAAGCATGTAACAATGCTACCCACCAGCAAAGTCCATCAGGGCAAACTAACACAGGAAAGTTTCAAAGGATCTTCTCACACTTAGAGCCAACTCAGCTGGAAGCAAAGCACTAACAATACATACAGGTTTCTGTCCAAACACACAGTAAAGGACTTCAAGAAAAAAAACCCTCATTATTATTTTGGCAGGGGGTACTTTTTTGTTTGAAGCTGTGGCTGCTGTTTCTCCTTTTTCATTTTGAATCAACTTCTTCCAGCATCAACTCTCCAGCCCCACAGAAGTGAAACTGTTTTTACATTTTAAAAAATGGCATGCCTTCTCAAATTTGTGGCCCATGATTGGGGCAGTAAGAGTGGTAATCCCCTTTTTGCCTTAGTGCTAGTTGCATGATGCTAGTCTCCAAGTGCAAGCCTCTGTGGCCTAGTGTGTGGTGTGTCATGACTCAACCTCTGCATTAGTGGCTGGGTGTGATCTTTATATCCCAGGGTGCCTTCTGGTTCAGTGGCAGAGAATCAACTTCAGAAAAGTAGTCACTGTTCCCTTGCCCCACTTTTCATATCTGTCTTAATGTCACTGACAAAAGTTGAACAGTTTCATGGCTCCTGCTAATACTTAGACTTGTCTGACTAGTTTCTGATCCCAGTAATCTTTTCAATGCATAATGAGCAACTTGTGTTCTACCCATGGCAGAACTCATAGCTTCTCTTACTCTTTGTCCTAATTCCTCCCTGTCCTTCTTCCCACAGAAGTCTCCTTTTCCTCCTGGATATTTCTCCATAAGGAAGACTTCAGCCCTTATCTGAATAAGCCTCCAGATTAGCTAAGCATGCTTCCTGCCAAGCAAATTGTTTGGATGTCCTGCTGCACTGCATGTCCTGTCTTCCTTGTATGTCTGCCAATGAGAATATGGCTATTTGCAATCTCTTCGTGTAGTGACCATGCAGGCCCAAAACATTTTTCTGCCTGAGGAAAAGAACAACATGGTGCCACCTACCACTCCATGTACAAGAGCTGTCTGGACTGTCAGTTGAATTTTTCTTCAACACTCAAGATGGAACAGCATCTGCAGTACATCTGAAGGCTGCAGGCTAACTCAGAGTATGCGTAATGTTTAACCATTTGGCACACATAGCTCTCACTTCCAACCCCTTGCTTTCACTCCCTGCCACCCACTTGAAGAAGCCACTATGTTTTGCAGAATGGTAGAGATGAACTCTGCAATGTTATAAGTAGAGCTGGATTGTTGTTTGCAGAGCTAAGCTACACAACTGCATGTATGGTGTGGTAGGATCACATTTATATATGACAGTCCTTGGATGGTCTCTGTTCAAGGACATGCATAGCAGGTATTGAGGTGTCATCCACACATCAATCTGTTCCTTACTGGCTGGTGCCAAAAGTCTTGCCATGCAGCTGGCAGGAGTAGTTGGTGAGTTGCTGCATTCTTTGTCTGATACACTTCTGTTTGTTTTTTTTTCCAGCTTTTCTCCTGGTAATACATACCTATATTGATATTATGTTGCTGCCATAGTTCATCCTTAAGCATGATAATCCTTCCCTTCATTTTAATATTCAAAGATATAGTTGTGTTAGGGGCTATACAGATCTCCCCTTTTACAGCCAGATCGGTACTGCGGCCCCGATCTGGCCTTTGCAGGGCACAAAAAGTGGCTTCTTTTTGCGCTCTGTAAAAGGCATGATAGCCACAGTGCCGCAGCTTTACAGCGTTCCTTCGTTGCTGCATTGTGTGGACACAGTGCCAGAGGAGCATCATGGCACTGCACACCATGTGGTGTGGCGTGTGGTGTCACACTGTCCTGGGGGGAGAACCGGGGCATGCATCATATGGACGCTACACCCCAACTCTACCCCCTACCCAGCCTTTCCCATCAGTGTGCACAACCCCTTAATCTAGATCAATATGCATCTTGTAGCACCTTTGAGACTGAGAGAAAGTTTATGCTACCAACTTCTTTCTTTCTCTCACTTAGGGGAAAACAGACAGTCCCAAAGTGGCGTCATGACGCCACTCCTTTCAGTGCTGGATTGGACCCACAGCAACTGCACTTCACAGGCCTGATCCAACACTTTGCTGTGCCAAAACAAACTGGCAAAATGCCGCTCCTTTTTAGAGCAGCAAAGGGGCACCCTTGCCACAATGGTGGTGGGTTTTATGCATTTCTTTGGCACAGTGCATCTAATGCTGCACCCAAAAAGTGGCATGACATCACCCGCCATATGGTTGGGTGGGCGGCAGGAAGCCAGCATCAGGGCGGAGTCAGGGCATACAATGTGTGGTCACCATACACCCCACTCCATCCCGATGCTAGCATTTTATACTGGTCTATTTAGCCCCTTAGTCTCAAAGGAGCCATGGTGACGCAGTGGTTAAATGCCTGTACTGCAGCAACTCACTCACAAACCATAAGATTTGCAAGTTCAATACCAGCGAAGGGCTTAAGCTCGACTCAGGCTTGCATTCTTCCAAGATTGCTAAAATTAGTACCCAGATTGTTGAGGGCAATTAGCTTATGTATAAACCACTTAGGAAGTGCTTAAGCGCACTGATAAGTGGTATACAAATGTACTTGCTATGGCTAAAGGTGCTACAAGATCACTTTGCATACATTTTAATATGTGTGCACTAGAACTAGGCTGAAAGATCCCCTGTGAACTTTTTCCTGGGTCTTTGAGGAGTTTGTGTGTCTGAATGAAGAAAGATCAATACATCTTCATAGGGCAGAGGAAAATTTGGAGGAGTGGAGATTTTTACCTGTAGTTGGCAGCCATTACAGAGACTGTTCTATTCTCCCTTACCTTTCTTGCAATAGCGAGCAGCATAGTGTGCCTCCACACAGCCTAAAGATCATGAACTTTATCGCACAGGCCCTGGAATGGGCCTGTTGCATTCTAAAAGGGAACGTGATGGGGATGGGAGGCAGCATAAAATGTATCTTACCGCACAGAGAGAATGCTGCCACCACCACCAAACATTCCCATCATGTTCTGAATGCATCCCAGAGGGGACGCCCCCTGGGGAACACATCCAGAACGCTATGGGAATGTCTAGCAGCGGCAGCAGCATTCTCCCTGTGTGGTAAGATGCGTTCTATGCTGCATCCCGTCCCCATCATGTTCCCTTTTAGATTGCAACAGGCCCGTTGCAGGGCCTGTGCGATAAAATTCCATGTCTTCCTCACAATAAATTCAAATCAGTGTGCTATACAGTCTGCTACGTCATGTCATGACATGGTGTGATGTTTTTCCAGGTCCATTGCTGTACCACTTTCCAGCATCTTGTATTCTTGAGTAGAACTCCAAATTACAGAATACTGACACTAATATTGGCACCCCAAGAACCAGCGTGATTACACTGGCTCTTGGGGTGTCAATATTAGTTTCAGAACCAGTATTCAAGGAAACCAGAGTTCAAATACCTGCTCAGCCATGAATGAAAATGAAAAATAAATTCATCTTCATAAAGCAGAGAAAACACACTGTGTGAAACCTGAGCAAGTCACATTATCTCAGCCTCAGATGAAGACAATGGTAAATGTCCTCTGAACAAATCTTGTCAAGAAAATACCCTGTCACGGGTTCACTTTAGGATTGCCATAAATCAGAAATGACTTGAAAGCACACAACAGCAAAGCAGCAAGAACAACCATTCAAAGACTGTGGGGTTTTCCTTGCCCTTTTCCACCTCTGACTTTGCAGAGTCTGTTTTCCTAAAAAAAGAAAAGCGAAAGAAAGAAAGTCATCTCCATTCTATTGTTTCTCTTGAATGCCAGTACTTGGATCATGTGTGCAGAAGACCCATAGTATGTGCAAGGAAAGAGGATACTTTTGGAAACTCAGAGGTAAAAAAGAGCAAGGTCAGCCCCCAGGGACTTTCTACTAAGGGGCTCTTCAGACCGGCAGTTAAGGCCAGCCTGGGGGCTGAGTCGGAGCATCATGTCCACATGACGCACACCCCGACTCCATCCCCCAGGGCACTGTGATGCCACGAGCCACTCCACATGGATTGCGGTATCACGATGCTTCTCTGCCTCTGCATCCAGATGACGCAGCGCCAAAGGAGCGCCACATAGCCACCGCACCACAGCTATCGTGACTTTTCTCGGGTGCAAAAAGGACCTGCCTTTTGTGGCTATTTTTTGTGCCCTGGAAAGGCTGGATCGGGGCTGCGACATGCGGTTGCCACGGCCCTGATCTGGCTGAAGAAGAGGCAGTTGGAGGCCGCCCCTTTGGGGCTGTTTGTACAGCCCCTAAGTAATTGAATCTTGGGTTGTCTATATTAATTGGTAGTAGCAGCCAATGGAATTTGGTGGGCCTCCTCTCCTACTCAAGAATAATCGATAAGAAACAAAACTTAACAACCATGGATAGTCCTATCTTACCTTATGAATATGTTTAAGTCCTTTTAAAAAACTATCTGGACTACTCCATCTCAGAGCTCGGAAACATTACTTCTCTTTGCCCACAGGTCTTAGAATGAAACCTCTAGTCGAGAATAGTGTAGAAGCTACAGAGTATCATTGTTGTAAGGATTCTAAGCACTGCAGTGTAAAAAAAAAAAAAGACATCTCCAACCACTGCTCCAGATGTATCTTATTCTGTAGCTATCAAATTCTCGATTAAAGCTTTTACCCTGAGATCCAGGGGCATGCATCCTATTACTCCACCACTCCCGGATGCCGACAAAGTTAGATTCCTAATTTTCAGCCACCTTCTCTCAGTCATAAGGATGTCTTTTCAGGTGCAGAGTTTATGAGCTGGGTTTGGTGATTAATATTTCAAGAGACTGTTTGGCACTGGACATTCCGTCCATGCTTGCAAGGACTTGGCAAATAGGAAGGGGTGAGTAATCAAAGACGTGCCATGGATTCATCAAGACAGATACCTCTGCTCGATATTAATCAAGCCCTGCTCTGTGGCAGTCCACCCGCTCATCGCTTGGAAAGACAGCAAAGTATTTCCAAGTAGTCTTCCTTCCTAATACACACCTAGAGAGAGAGAGACCCCAGTGTTGTGACCTGAGGTGCCAAAATGCCTTCTTATGTTCATTTGCTTCAAATGAATGTCTGATGTTAGAAGGAAGGGGAGAAAAATAGATCCTGCCTCCTGCTTTGTTTTTTTCTCCCTATTATTCCTTTTACATCAAAGCCAGAGTACTATACCAGGGAAAAATGTTCATAACAAAGGATGCTATTTGTGTTTCTATGATACTGCCAAATCAGTTTCCCCCTCGAGACATGTATTTCCCATCTTGAGATTCAGTGCACATCCTAACCAGCCTATTAGAGAGTAGTTCTAGTTCCATTGTATAGTAATTCTTCAACCTGCTACAGATGATTTTCTAGCAACAAAGGCAGTGATTCGAAGACATATGGAGTCCTATGCAGTGTATGGTTTTTCTGAAGTAAATCATGTTTACCTGAAAGTGACTTACTCCCAAGAAGTTATGATAGGATTGCTGTCTCACCTGTAAAATGCATTAGGTTTAAAGCACTGAGGCTTCCTTTCATATAAATTGGTTTGAAATAAAAAATGGAAGCATAATTATGCTACCTGTTCTGGAATTGCTATATGTTTGGAGTAGAATCAATTTCCCTAAAATCTTCTAGCACTGTCATAACATATGACCAACTATGAATTGCAGTGCCAGTATGATAGACCACCATGCCAAGCCTTTAACATAGCTGGATATGCTATAAGAGAACGTGCATTTGGTTGCTACTCACAGCAGCAGGGACATCAAGTAGATAGTTGAGTCAGGACGCAAATGCAGCAATCTAGCTGGTAGGATGGGTGCCCCTATTCACATGTTATGCCTCTACAGTTATGGAATGTCACAGGACCCAACCCTGTGACTGTACAATTTAGCTGGCTCTGTCTCCAACAACCATACATCAGCTTATTTGTAGATTTCCAGCCTCCAGAGAAACCTACCTATGCAGGGGCATATGTGTGAAGGTCACATCCAAGCAGATATTCTTTTTGTATATTAAGGATGAGAGCATCTCTCAACTTTCCACCCAGGGACTTCCTCCTTTTCTCATTTCTCTGTCCATCTCCATTTCTATCCATCCTTTAAGTGTGGTTTGCAAAACCAAGCCAACCCTCTTTCTTTCTTTCTTTCTTTCTTTCTTTCTTTCTTTCTTCTCACCTTTTCTTTCAATATGGGTCCCAACAGGCAGCTCATGCAGATTTTTTTTAAAAGATATTATAAATAAAAGCAGTTTAAAAGCCATTTAAAAGAGTACTAATTTGAAACACCTTAAAAGCATTTAAAACATGACACAGAGAATAAAGGAACAGACCCTTCTACAGCAATCAATGGCAGGTGAAAACCCTGCCTAAATTTTAAGGAAGTATTTCCATTCTGGCAGAAGGAGAGCAGAGAAGGGACAACACTAGTGTTCATGGGAAGGAATGAAAAACCTGTGTGTGTGTGTGTTTTGAAAATGTTCCCATACCCTCCCTCTTGCTAATTAAATGGTGTTAGTCAGTTTCCCTGGGGCCGGGAATATTGGGTATGTACTGTTTTCATTTTAACTCGTAAGCTGCTTTGATTGTCCAGACAAAAAGAGGGATATAAATAAAAAGTTTATTATTTTATTATAGATATATTCATGCAAGAGACCAACCATGAAGCAACATTTGGTTGCCCTTTGGTGGTGGAAAGATTTGCTGTTTTCCAGCACCAACCCTTGGGATTATCTTTAGGAGTAGAATGAACAAGAGAGAAGGAAAGCAGAGTAGCATTGATGGGCTCCACTCTGACCCACAAATGAGCATTCCATAATTTAAATGTCATCTGGGAAGGTAACATACTGTATGATATATGCGAATCAGTCCTAAGCCTGTCCAATGGACCAAAGGGGGGTTGCATGATAATGTAACTAAGAGTACAATTCTAACTAGCCAAGGGCCACATGAACTAAAACTAGGCCAGCTAAAATGTTACTGAGCCTAAACACAGCCTAAGGATGCTTGTGGCTGTGTCCCTGTTGTAATTCAGCTCCTCTTTCACACACTCCTCTCCACCACCACCCTTTTAAAACATCTTCTGCTGGAAGATCTTAGCCAGGGAAGCAGTTCAGTGAACTGACTGCTCTGTCTGCAGATGTTTGTGATCAGTCCTCAGGAGAGGGTCCCTGTCTTTAATCTGAATCCTCTATAGCTAATGGAACTTTGTGTTGGGGTTGCACTGCCCTGTGGTAACACCAGATCGCTTTCCTTTCTTCTTCTTCTTCTTCTTCTTATTATTATTATTATTATTATTAACCTTTATTTATAAAGCGCTGTAAATTTACACAGCGCTGTACACACAATCTTTTTAATTGGACGGTTCACTGCCCTAAGGCTTACAATCTAAAAAAGACACGCCACAAAAGGAGAAAGGGAAGGGGATGAGGGCCAACAGTTCTTCTCTACCTTTGAGGCCTGGATCAGGGGAGATGGACTGGAGGAAGGACATAGCAATACAGGAAATGATTCAATAAAACAGGCAACAAAGGAACATCAAATAGCAAGTGACAGTTATGCAATGGCTGGGAACGCTTCTCTGAACTGGATGGTCTTCAACTTTGTTTTGAAGCTGGTTAAAGAAGTGATGGCTCTTGCCCATGGGGGAAGAAGGTTCCAGGAGTGAGGGGCAGCAAGTGAAAAGGGGTGAATTTGAGATGGGGCAGAGGAAATCCTGGGCTGAGACAGCAGACCTTGACTACCAGAACGGAGGGCCCGAGTGGAAAAGTGAGGAGAAAGAAGATCTGATAAGTAAGGAGGGGCCAGCCCATGGAGGGCTTTAAACATCAACAGTAGGAGCTTATACTGAATGCGGAAAGGGAGGGGGAGCCAGTGAAGGGATGCCAACAAAGGAGAGATGTGGTCAGAGCGGTGGGCGGATGTGATAATGCGTGCAGATGAATGCTGGACAGAGATTAAAGGATGGAGGTGAGAAAGAGGAAGCCCAGCCAGGAGGACATTACAGTAATCAAGTCGTGAGATCACTAGGGCATGGACCAGGATCTTGGCAGTAGAGGCGGAGAGATATGGTCAGATTTTGGTAATATTGTACAAAAAGAATCTACAAGCCTTGGCTGTGGTCTGGATCTGAGGGATACATGACAGAGAAGAATCAAAGATAAAACCAAGACTACAGGCTTGCTGGACTGGTTGAATAGAAATGTTGTCCACAGAGACAGAAAAGGAGTGTTGAAGGGCAGACTTAGGAGGAAAGACAAGAAGTTCTGTCTTGGACATGTTGAGCTTCAAGCGCCGATGGCGCATCCACTTTAAAAAGAAATGCTGTGAAAAACAATTGCCTCGTCAGATCTGGCTTGAGCAAGGGAGATGAAGTGGCATCCTGCTTGTCTTAGTCTAGCTTTCCCACACAAATGTACATATGCTGTTGAAGTTGTTCAACAAAGTTCAAAATGTTTTCCTCTTTCATGTTTGTCTATACATTTTTTATATATTAATGAATTGTGGACCCACAACAGTCCTGTGAGGAAGGGAATTTATTAATAGGCGAACATTACAGAATGAAAGAACACCAGCAGAGGAAAGTTAATTGGCATGCCTGGGGGCATTCAGGAAGACGTGAGCAAAACCATGAACAATCTGAGTTCTGTTATTTGTGAATATTACACCTACTGTTCCCTAGGTATTTTGGCATCAGGGATGAGGGCAAATTGCTTTTATCAATCTAAAAGAGAGAGAGGGATGGGGGAAATAGCCAGATGGCAGTTCAAAATCCTCTCAGTGGTTCATTATGCATGCTGGGAAACCTCACAAAAATGACTTACCATGAGGAGTAGCCTCCATGTAGTTGCATTTCCAGACAGCTACAATGCCACTGGTTGTGTTTGTGAATGAGAACTGAGGCCTCATAGCCCTACATCCCCAATGGATACAGACCTTTCACTACTGTTTATCTTCCTTTATTCTAGTATCATTTAATCTGAATAGCCTTGCCTTTTCCTTCTTTCCTTCCCATAATCATCAGCTCCTTGGAACTCTGCTGGGAGATAATTCAAGAAACAGGAGCTTTTAAATAATTTTACTGGCATAGAGGATGGCAATCAAAGTATCGCTCTGATGCAGAGGGAGGGGCTTCTTTCTTTCTTTCCTTCCTTTCTTCATTTAATTTATATGCTTTCTTTCTCCTAAATTAGACCCAAAGCAAGTCACAATAGATACTTTAAAAGGGTACAACATTAGAAACAGAATTTTAAAAATCACATTAATATAACAAGTTAAAATGCATAATTATTAAAAACATACTTTAAAAGATAACACCATTAAAAACATACAAAAGCAAATACCCCAATAAGATGCCTCTTTGGGTTCAGTTGCATATTAAAAGCCTGATTGAAAAGCAAAGATCTTGCCTGCTGGGGAAAGGAGAACAGGCAGGGGGCCAACCAAGCCTCTCATGAGAGGGAGTTCCAGAGGGTGGGATCAGCCACTGAGATGGCTCTCTCTTCTGTTCTCACCAAGGGAGCCTGTGATGGTGGTGGGACTGAGAGAAATCCATCCCCTGAAGACCTTAGAATTTTAGCAAGTTCATATAACCCTTGCTGTATACTGTGCAGAAAATGCTGTTTGCCTCACACACACAAAATGTTTTCAGTACAAAGAAAAAACTCATGCTAATTTTGCATACAATACAGCTCAAACTGAAAAGATTGTCATCAGTCCTTATCAGTGTTTCCTGATACTCAAATAACATTTTTGATCATTTCCCACATATTGTCCATCCCTAATAGATAGAGATGTTTTGACCTGGAAGGACCATTGCTGCTGTCATTTTGCTCCATAGCTTAGTGGAAAAGGTCCATAGTTCAATGGCAGAGCTCACATTTTGCATATATCAAGTGACAGATTCAACCTCTTGCATCTCCAGATAGGAATGGGAAAGACTCCTCTGTGAAACACTGGAGAACTACTGCCAATCAAAGTTGACAATAGTGAGCTAGATGGATTGATGCTTCATATTTATAACACAGCTTACTGTGTTCCCATGGAATACATTCAGTTTTTTTCCACCAGACACTAGTGCTCTTTGCTCCCTTAGTCCCTGCTAGTGAGTCACAGCAAATGCTGCTCAGAAACAAGAAGAGGCAGCAATGGGGGAGGGGGTCGATACAATCCACCAGAATGAAAGGGCACAGTCCATAACCGTTTTATTTACAGTAAGGCAGCTCTGCTTAATAATTCTCATCATGTCTCTCCTGTGCTGTGCAAAGATTCTAGTTGGAATAAAAATGAACCTTCCCTTTGTTTCAGAATGGCCCTTGCTACCAATGTTGTTTCGAGTTCAAGGGAATTTGTAGTGAAAGTTACAGGGATCTTCAGCTCCTGAAATGAATAATCATTTAACCCTGATGCTTTTGCTTTTGTGCCAGTCATAACAATGAAAGTCTGGCACCAAGCTGGTGTCTCAAGGCTCCATCATATTGCAGCTGCCCCAGTTTCTAAAATGAAGATCTTGCTAACATACTTAGCTAGATTCAAAGAGCACATTTGGACGCAGGCAGAATCAAACCCAAAGCCAAGTTCATGACTATTAAATTCATTCTACATTAACCCCTGTTACTATGAATCCCTGCAGGCTTTCCAGTTTCCTCTGTGCACTATAGTTGGAATGACACTTGGACTCTCACCTCCTGGGAGAAGTGGCTTTTTTCCCTCAAACATCTGAGATGCCAATAGCTGCTATTTATTTTCTCCATGCAGGGATCTCTGAAATATTTTTAAGATGGTGAGGTTCAAGATGGTCAGGACCACTGGTGGATCACATATCATTGAGGTGGTCAATCCATTCTAAATGATCTTTCCAAGTTACTGCACCTGCTTAGGAAATAGGATTTGGTACATTGGAAGTTCAGAATACCACCTGGAGGGAGAGGTGAGCACCACCAACCACCACTGGTCAGGACACATTAACTACTGTCTACTTTGGGGGGGGTGTTTACATTGATTTATAGAATGGGGAAATAATAAACCTAAAAACTATTGTATTCAATAATGATAAAATGGTTTCATCACAATCCAATGTACCCTTGCACAAAGAAAGAAACTAGTAAGCACTAAGTAATTTGTCAGAGTAAAATGTATCAGGACCAGCCCTATTGTTAGACAATCATCTCAGGTCACTGATGTTGGATGAAGTGACAAGGGCAGCAGCAGCACCACTGGCTATTCTCCTCTGTTGTAAGGAAAAGCTTGCATTCCACATAAGCTCTCCTACATGGCTCATCATCAGGTGAGGTAGAATGCGAGTCATCTGATAATCTAGCTGGATCTGTAGGTGAAATGAAGATGGCATCTTTTTCCTTGCCTAACTTGGATTGCCATAAAAACATTTATGGAATATCCAAGGCCCTCCACTTCATTTGCAGTCTCTCCTTCAGATCATCCCTGGAAAAGACAGGAGAGAGGACTCATTGGCCCTGTACAGATGGGCCTTTTAGTACGTCCTGGCAATGTACTAGGGTTGCCCAGGAGCATCCTTTTTAGATGCTCCCTAACCCTAGTACGTTGCCAGGACGTCAAAATGGCGGCACCCTGTCTACATGGGCACCGCCATTTTGACGTGACGGCCGCGTTGCATCCAAATGGCGCGATGCGGCCGTCATATCTTGGCACCGCCACAGGGTGCTTGTGGCACCCTTTCAGCGGTGCCGGAAGGAGCTCCAAAATGGAGCTCCTTCCCGGAGTGCACCTCGTTTCCACGGCAACTAGATTGCCGCGGGAATGGCACCAGGGAGAAAGGGGCCAAGTGGCCCCTTTCTCTCCTGGCTGTGGCTCCCAGGGTATCCTGGGGCATGAAGCCCTAAGGACACCCCTTTTCAGGATCAGGGAGGAGCAGTATTTTGCTGCTCCTCCCTGGTCCTGAAAAACACCGTATTAGGGCCTTTGGGCTGCCGCTGTGGCTGCCCTGGCCCCAATACGTGGTGCAAAGGGGCGTCTGCAGCCTGCCCAAATTGGTGGTCTGTATCCCACCATTAACACAGCCAATCTTATGGAGAAGCCTCTACCCTCTCTGCCCCAAATCCCATGCCCACTTCCAGATTTCCTGCCTTAATATACATTGTGCCTTCTAGAAATGACTTTGGAAGGATAAAGAAAGGTTTTGGAGACATCTGAACCTTCCCAATGAGAAGCAGATCTAAATTGTACATTAATACTCCAATGCAAAGTATCTTTGCCAATTAATAGGGTATCCCAACATTTGATAGTCCTGACGAGAAATCTGTACTGAAGACAAGAGGCTATTGTTAAAACAGAATATGGGAATATAGAATGTTTCCCATTAAGGAGTGAGGCAATGATTCATTCCATTGTCCTATTTGTTCTACTTGTATGCAGAGTATATCATAAAAAGGCCAGGTTTAGAAGGAGGAGGAGTGAAGAAAGGAGGAAGGAACATAAACAATGTAAGATATGCAGATGACAACATAATACTAGCGGTAAAACATCATACACTTGGAGCAATTATTAATTAAAGTTAAAGAAGAAAGTGCAAAGGCAAGCTTACTGCTGAACATAAAGAAAACAAAAATATTGACCACAGAGGATTTCCATAAATTCAAACTAGATAATGAGGAAATTGAAATAATTAAAAAATTTCCCATACCTTGGAACAAATATTATCAGAATGGAGATTGCAGTCAAGAAATCAGATGAAGACTAGGAATGGGAAGCGTAGCTATGAAAGAACTAGGCAAGATTCTAAAGTGTAAAGATATACTACTTAGTATTAAGTTAGAAGTGTCTGAGCCATTGTATGCCTCATCACCATGTATGGGTGCAAGAGCTGGACAGTGAAGAAAGCTGATAGAAAGCAAATAAACTCATCTGAGATGTAATGCTGGAGGAGGGTGCTGAGGATACCATGGAGCCAAAAAGAAAAACAAATGGGCCATTGACCAGATCAAGCCTGAAATATCCCTGGAAACCAAGATGACAAAATTGAGGTTGTCGTACTTTTGTCACGTCATGAGAAGTCATGACTCATTAGAAAAGACAGTAGTGCTAAGAAAGGTAGGAAGTAGTAGAAAGAGGACTGCACTCCAGATGGCTAGACTCAATCAGGAAGGTCAGGGGCCTGAGCTGAGCAGTGAAGGATAAGAGGTCTTGAGGATGTCTCATTCACAGGGTCACCATGAGTCGGAGTTGACTCAAGGACAGTTTACAACAACAACAACAAAAACAGTCAACACTGATTTCATTTACATCCAGATGTGTTTATGAGTTCAAAGTTAATTAAATATCTAATTTGCTATTTATATTTGGACTTAGTTGTAATATACATGAGCTGGTAAAAACTCAGTTGTTTTCTTTAAAAAAAACAACAGAAAGCAGACATAGAACTTGCCTTATAAAAATAGAACAGTGCAGAAATTCAAGAAGACCAATCTTTCCCAGCATGCAGATAGCCTTCTGAATTCTCATTATGATCCAGGTCTTTAGACAATACTTTGCCTTGCCCAGGCCTTCATATCAAGTAGATCTTGCTCCTAGGGCTGTCCCTAGCATTATAGCTGAATGAGACAGTTACCTCCTGCAACAAATTTGGGATGTCATGGAAGGGCAACAAATTGTTAGTTGTTATGTTTTCATTTATTGTTACTTTTTTTTGGTCAAGGATGAAAAGAGGAAATTGCAGAATTTTCTGCCCTAGGTGCCCTACAAAAAACAAACAAACAAAAATTGACTTGATTTAGGTATTCTGCAGACCTTGGTTTGGATGGTGGATGCTCTTTGCACCTTTGCCTCAGAAAGTAAAATGCCTGTCTAGACTTGTCAGGTATTTACATATTCACCTTGGACATACATACATAAGCAAAATGTCTAGGAAGTACTTCTCTGTTATGTTAATCTACAGTGTGTGTGTGTGTGTGTGTGTGTGTGTGTGTACATCACAGTTATATGGTGTGGTCTGTCCTTTTGGCTTGCGTTATCCTATTGTCCCTTTTCCTCTCAGTGGTGTTCATAAAGGGCACCATTTAGATTGTCAGAGTATAGAAGCTCTCTCAGGTGATTTCTGTTGAAAAACAGAATATTTATGGATGTTATCCTTGATGAGAAGGGGGTCTTGATAAGCTGGAAAAGATTAGCAACCATCATAAGATTTTTCACTCCATGTGAGAGCTAAAAGCCCAATCAGCAATGGACAAAATAGACATACAATGTAAGTTCTTTCCACCAAATGTATGAAGAAATTTGTCAATTTTGTTATATTCTCATTTTAAAAAATAATAATTCTGATGCCCAAATTAATTAGATACAGATGCTTCCAATAGAAAGAATGTTATGCTGCAGCTGCCTTCCATGTGACTGTTAAAGAAAAGGAAGCTATCAGGGAAAAGAGGGGGCTACCCTAATTGTTTTATTTATTAAATTTATATCCCACCTTTCTCCCAAAATGGGACTCAAGGTGGCTTACAATACCAGATTTAAAGACATATGTTTAAAGGATAAGCACTCTGCTTTGAGTGGGCAAATCTGGAAACTTCCTTTTTTCTGATTAATTCTAGGAAACAAAACCTCAAGTTATTTTCATTAAAGAAATTGGCATATTTTGGGCATTTCATATCAATAAATAAATCAAACTTCTAACTTATTCCTACAGCATATTAGGAAGTACATTGTTTCTGGCCTGTAAGCTGATGACATCTTCTAAATTCTTGATAGATATGAACAAAATAGATGTAATTAAGTCCTTCTAAGATCTTATTCACATGAGGTCTGCACAATAACATTTAAGACTGACCTTGCTTGGGAATGGAGCTATACATTATTTAGGATGCAATGTTGCTTAATTAAATAGATTCTGTACTTAGGAGAATATTTGAAGTTATCTGTACAGATAGATCATAAAGAGAAATATGTTGTGATTGTCCACCAAGGATATTCTTTGTAGCAAAATAAATTTTAACAGTCCATTTCAGTAGACCTATCAGACTCAGCTGCTAATTACCAATTTGCTTGGTAAAAAAAAAAACCACTGGTCACTCCTCATTAAATTTATTTGAGTACTAACCAGAGAAGTCCGCTTTTAAAGAGTAATGGCAAAGTATATGGTACTAATGAATTGACTTTCTCCCTTGTTTATCACTGAAGAAAAGGAGTGGGGAATGGCAAGTTTACACCAGTGCATAGCCATCAGCATTTGCCATAACAGATACAACTGTGTATCTGTATGAAGAGTAATGTAAATCTGATGATATTTCATTTGTTTGTTTGTTTATAATATTTCTATATTGCCTCCCAGCTCATAAGGGCTCCTGCAGCAATGATCAAATAAAAACAATTAAAACAGTAAAAAGAGAAAACATTTTAACACACATGTTAAAATACTCTTTTAAAACTTTTTTTTTGGAAGTCTAAAATCCGGTATAATGTTAAAACAGAGCAATTTCAAACAGTAAAGGCCATGCAAAGCAACACTGTTTTAGTTGCCTTCCAGAAGCTTAAAAGAAATAGAATGAGACTAATTTCCTCGGGTAGGGAGTTCCACAGAGAAAGCTCTGCTACATATACTTTAAAACCTATCTTCATGAGATGTTGGGACATACAGCAGGGTCTCTGATGATCTCAAATTTTGGGTCAACCAGGGTCATATGGGAGAAAGCAATCTTTCTGATATCCTGGAACCAAGCTGTTTAGGACAGTGGTTCCCAAACTTTGGTTCCCAAGGTGGACTTTAGTTCCCAGAAGCCAGCTTAGGCCCTGTACACACCAGCCATTAAGGCTGACATGGAGGCGGAAGTGGGGCATAGCATCCTCACAATGCATGCCCAACTCCACCCCCAGGGCACCCTGATGCCACCTGTCGCTCCACATGGTGCGTGGCATCATGACACTTCTCCGGTGCTTTGTCCATATCACTCAGTGCTGAAGGAGCATTGCATAGCCATGGCAATGAGGCTATGGAGCCCTTTTGAAGACAAAGTGATGGAAACACTCAAACTCAGAACTCTCTTGTGTGTGTCCTGCACTATAACTCTCTCTTGATGTCAGATCTCTTGGTTACAGATCTTTCTCCAGCTTCACAGCAGCTATTCTCTGACAGCCACACACCAGTTATCTAGTGTGTCCCAAACCTGAAATGTTGGTAGCATTTGAGTGCTCAAAACCCCTATCCAACTGCTTCTCTCAGCAGTATATCTCAGCCACCTTGGCTGTTAAAATCCCTCAGGGTCTAATAAACCTCAAACTCTAACTCAGAGCTCTGTCCCTAACTGATCCCTATCAAACTCATACTTGCTCCTCTCTTCCTATTTATACTTGCTTCTTGGAGTAGCCCCCATCTTTGTTTGGCTAAGATCCCATTGGCTGTTGCCAGGCTCACTCTGATTGGGTGTTGCCAGTGTCCCAATCTGCCTTTTCTCCACAGCCATACATTCAATAAGGTGCATCCTTGTGGATATGTTGATAAAAACCATGAATCCTTTTCAGTACAGTTTATGGAGTCCGGCAGCCACAAAAAACCCAATTCCTCTGAAATGCATGTGGCTGGATCACAGTCTATTCTGTTCAAATTAGGTGTATTTTAATTGTGTAGACAAACTCTAGATCTCTAGGCCAGCTGCTTTAAATGGCAGTACTGTAGTATTCTTTCATCCATGGTAAATACATGTCTGGCATGGCAAGACACAGGCTCTGGCACAAGGCTCTTTAGTGCTGAAGGTGACACTTTGCTATTTCTGTGTTAGATTATGAACTAGGAGGGAAACATTCTGACAAATTCTTCCTTTCCCAAGGACATCAGACAATATAATCTACTTTCTTCTACAAGGAATTTCCAATGATAAATAGTCTCTGGCTACTGATTTTAGGGTATTCCAGTACGGCACATACTTACTTTGGCTAGTCCAAAGGCCCCAGAACCTGTCTCCTTATTCTTGCCTCCTCTTCTTTCTAGTTAACTCTGTCATCTTGACTCCTTACATTATCTTCTCCACCTTTTGAATCATTCTGTCCCTTCCCATTCCCTTATCCTGACTTTAAGGACAAAATTGGGATGCCACCACTGAGCTGACAGCCACCTTAATAAACTATGCCTCACTAAGCACATTGGAAATTATCAAAAACAGGCACTCAGATGAAGAAACCACAACACATCAAAAACCACAATGGAAAAGCTACTTTTCTCTTGAGAAGGACATCCACACTGGCAGAACACATTGCTGTGATTCATCCTTACAGATGTTTTATTTCCAACCATGTCACTTCCTTTGAACCATGACTTCTTTCTCTGCAATGAATTCATGTTTGCTTTTCAAACTTTTTTTTAAAAAACCTCTTGAATTACATATTTTAGTCATTATCTATCAAAATGACATCTAATTGCATATTTTAAACTGCCAAGTACCATATCGCAACATCCACAGAACTGCAAAATCCAGTGAACAACCAAATTTCAGTTCTCACCTTAGCCCTTCTGACTGGTGCATAAAAAGTCATATTGTACAGAAATTTCTAGAGATTTAGTTCTTCAGGCATTCTTGGGCTATTAGGAGTTTATTTAAAAAAAAACAGTTAAAATGTTGGATACTGGCTTAACATGTCTTTGTCCCACACTTATGAAGTTAAAGGGATTAGTGGAGCAAGAGGGACTATTACTATACCTGAAACATGCCATTACACTATGGTGCCACAATTAGCTTTCTTTGAGTCCATGAACACTGCAGAAATAATCTGGTTTGACTCCACTTTAACTGCCATGGCTCAATGCGATGGAATTCTGGGAACTGTAGTTTGCTGTGGCACCAGAGCAAAGCTCAAACCACTACTCCAGGCTGGCTCAAGGAGAAATTACACAAAACAAAATTTCTGCCTTCAGTAGAAAGGAGGGAGAAAAGTTCACTTCTCAGAGAAGAAGATAAAACATTGTGATCTCAAGAAGGAGGTAACATGGGAGAGAATTCAAACTATCACCTCACCAGTCTTGTCAGTGCATACATGCTACAAGTCCCAGAATAACCCAAACAAAAGGCCACTGAATTTGCCTCATATATACCTTGATTGGCCCTCATTGCTGTTTCTGATACTCGTGGGGGTATATGTTTTCATCCAGTGGCACAACCCACTTTGGGTAATCCTGGTCTTGAATGATTTTCTTTTCAACTCATTAACTGGACACCATTTACTACATGTCTTAAAAGGCTTAGCTACTCAAATGCTATTTATTCATTTAAACTTGTCTCTTGAAGGCCAAGTGATGACCTTTCCTCAAATCTATGTGCATTTTATCCAAATAAGATTAATATCTGGGAACTTCTCTGTGTAAAAAAAAAAGTGGAACACAAAAGGGCATGGCCATGTGTGTAATTTTTAACATAAGTTAATCTGATTGTTCTTCTCAGTATCATTTATGAAGTCAAGAAGGAGACAGAAACACTACAAAAATGAGAAGATCAAGAGGATAAAAGGAATGTTTGAGAAGACCAAGGGTTGATCCTTTTGACAATTTAGAATGGCAAGGCTGTGACTTCTGGGTGTTCAAGCTGAACAAAGATCAACACATTATATACTCAGAAAGCTTTCTTAAGTGGGTGCTGATAGCACACTAATGATATACAGTTGGCCTTCACTTTATGTGGGGGATCCGTTCTGGACCCCCTCCCCCGTGTAAAGCAAAAAGCGTGTATACTCAAGCCCCATTGGATAGAATGGGGCTTAGGCTCGCTATGCAGCCATGCGCACACGCCATTGTTTCTATGGCTGGGCAGCTTTAGCGTAAGCTGAAAGCCACCTATAATGAGCTCGCATATGAGGCAGGCTCACTGTACTCCTGTGAGGTGTACTCAGAAGTAATCCCCCGAGTTCAATAGGACCTACTCTGAAATAGGTGACTATAGTATTTCAAGTCCATGTTACCTTGACACACACATTACATTTTCAATACACTGAACAGAAGAGCTAAAACATGCTTTATTCTTCCATTTCTTCCATAGTAGAACTCAAGGTGATAACCAAGTAGAGTTCCTGACAGTCTCTCAAAGTGGAAATGACCAGAATCAGAACTGTCTAGCTTCAGCAAGATTTTTGTCCCACATGCTTTCAGTCCTATGGCAATGAAAAGCTCCTTGCTTCCATCTTTTCTATTGTGGTTTGTGGTGCTTCCTTTCTTTTTTCTCTTTCTTTCTTTCTTTTTTTTTAGCAGTCTCCTCATCTCTAACACCTAAGAGGCAGGTCTAATATCATCTTCTCCCTGTTACAAATAGGTGTAACTGTTGAGTTTGGCTGGTGGAGATGGTTGAAAATATCACTAAGAACTTACAAAAAGTTTGTACACTTCTTCATAAATTCAACAAAAAGGCCTTGACATTAATAGAAAGCTGGCATGCACCAATAATAACTGAGAGATGACTTATTTGAAGCATTCATATTTGACAGCTAGCAAAATCAAAACAATCAAGAAATCCCTACAAGGCAGAGAAAAGAAAGCATGCATATTGAGGGGGGAGATTTTGTATGCAAAGTATGAGTGGGGAAAGTTAACATAGGCCCAAAACAGACAGGCAAAAAGCACTGGCTTCAGGCCATTTTGGGGGTGTGGCATGGCCCGAAAGTGGCCAAACGCTGTACTGAGCCTGCACCAACCCAGAAAAGACAGCATAAAAAGGAGTAGACTAAATCAACTCCTGCCAGCAGCCAGGTTCAGAACTGCAGCCATGGCCCACTTTGGAAGCGGGCCCATGTGGTCACCACAGTCGTGGCACAATCGGGAATGGCGCAGTCCCAGTGTGGTCCTTTTGGTCCGTCTGTTTTGGGCCATAGTTTCAGATATCAAATGGTTGCAAGAATATTGTTTCATCTGCACTAAATGATTTTGTATATCTGTCTTGAAAAAGTCTGCATAAATAAGAAAGTTCCTATTATACAGTAAAGGTATTAAAATACGAATGGCATCATATGCTTGGTATGAACACACATAACTTTGGTTGCATCTTGGAAATAGATGTGAAGAAGAATGACCTGCCACAATATTAGCCTGAACAGATCTGATCTCAGAAGCGAAGCTGGCTCTATCTGGTTATTACTTGAACAGAAGACCACAAGGGAATAACAGGCATCTCCAGATAGGGCTAGGAAACCATATTTTCTGATACCCTGAAGAACTTCTACTAGTCTGAACAGATAATAGTAGGCAAAATGGGTTTGGTTTAAAATTTTCCAGTTAATTATTTCTATTGTTTTGTGAATGTTTCCTTGTTTTTCACTTATGATGTGACTCTTTGTTCTGTCCCAGTCATTTCCTTTATTGAGAAATAAATAGTAAACAATTCCCATGCAGAGCTTCAAAATTATTTTGGTGTTATAATGAATCTAAGTGGCAACAATGGTTCACATTATTTCATTTATTAACTGTGCCACATTTTAAAAATTAATTTCTGCTTTCATGTGCCACACAGCATGATGCAAGCTTGCTGTAACCTTGCCTCATGCCATGTGCCCATGACTCAACAGGTTGTCATTGTCACACAGAATACATGTCAGTCAAAATATTTTCTTTTCTGTTTAGATCTCAATTACTCCAACAAAACCACGGGTCCATCTAGTTGATTATTGTTAACACTGACTGGCAGTTTGCTCCTCAGGATTTCAGATAAGAGTTTTTCCTACACCTTCTTGGCTATATGGGAAAAGACGTAACACTCCCCCAGCCTTATCTATTAATTAAGGCTTGGAGATTCTTTGTTTCTAGCTAGAGTTCCTTAGCGTTTAGAGTTTTGGTCACTTGAGCAACCATGATTGTAAACAACTGTTATTATTGCATAGCGATGAACATCAGCATCCCCCTTAAGATTTTCTTAAGTTGTGGACTTTTGGAAAATAGATAAGATAGGAAAATAAACCTTTATAATCTTTCATATGTTTCTTGAAATAAAACAGTTAGCTAATGCAATTACACACTCCCTGTGGAGGATCATCACATCACATAAGTATCTCTAGCTAGGTACATTTTTTTTCATAGACATATCAGAGTCTTATCATGGACTTTATGTGGTCCAGGCAAATATTGCTTTTTTCGGTCCAAAACATACTTCAGAAATAATCTAGTTTGAGACAGCTTTAACTGCCCTGGCTAAGTGCTAGGGAATTCTGAAAACTATTGTCTTGTGAGACATTTAGCCTTCTCTGCCAGAGAACTCTGGCGCCCCAATAAACAACAGTTCCTAGGATTCCCTAGCACTGAACCGGGACAGATAAACCAGTCTAAAACTGGATTATTTTGCAATGTGTTCAGACCTTCAATGGAATATAGTTTAGACATCTTATGTATATTATCTCTTCTAAGGAACACATCTCAAACTTATAAAGCACATGGTTCTTGTAGTACTTTGCAATGGTAAAGAATATAAACCAGATTTTCATTACAGTCAGCTCTCTGTATCCAAGGATTCTGCATCCACAGATTCAACTACCCATGGCTTGAAAATATTTTTAAAAATCCAGAAAGCAAACCTTCACTTTGCTATTTTATATAAGGGATGCCATTTTGCTATGCCATTATATATAATGGGATGAGCATCCACAAATTTCACTATCTATGGGTGGGTTCTGGATACCTGTAGATGAGCATCATACATCTCACATTGCATCTGCTGAGGAATTTGCATACCTCAAAAACACAAAATTTTGTTGTGTGCCTTCAAGTCATTTCTAATTTATGGCAACTCTAAGGCAAACCTCTCACAGGGGTTTCTTGGCAAGATTTTTTTTCAGAAGAGACTTGCCATTGCCCTCCTTTGAGGCTGAGAGAGTGTGATTTGTCAAAGGTCATCCAGTGGATACCCATGTCTGAACACAGATTGGAACCCTACTTCATTGGAGTCCTTATCCACTACATAATTCTAGCTCTCAGTACAATGCACTTAGTATTTGGTAGCATTTAAGTGTTTACATACATTGCATCATTTCAGCATAGCTATTATTACAAAGAATAAGTTCTGTATGTTCAAAGAGTGTTTTAACTGTCTGTTAAACTGGCATTTTATTGGAAATAAAATATTCTCATCCACTTAGGGATTGCACATAGCTACACACATTCTGTCTTCAGCTCAGTCATGAGATAACTGGCTGCTTTTTCTGTGCTTACACTGAGCTTGTAAGCCAATTTTTTCATCTCCTCATTCAATGAGCTTACTGGACCTCATTTTAGTTCCATTTTAGAGCAACACCTTGTCTGATTAGACTTCCTGTCTGGAGTTTCCTGCCCTTTATTTGGGAGCTTCTCTTTAGAGCAGTCAATATTATTTATGTTTGAGCCATGCTGGTTCTTACAATTTATGTTCAACTGTTATTAGCTGTTATGTATTATCTTGGGTTGGCTGGATAAATGCCCACACATAAACTTCAGTCCTGATGTTTTCTCTATCTCTGCAGACAATACCTTTTACAACTGTGATTTTAACATATTTTAACTCTTCCATTCAATATACAGGGATTAAAGTGGCAAAATCATTATTAATACTGACACCTTTCCTATCACAATCATAGGGATTGAAGCTAGCATCTTTTGCATGCCAAGCATGTGTTTTGCATGCCAAGCAGAGGTATATACCATCTCTCTTATTAGCAGTATGATAGTAACTGTTATAACATTATTCCCAACCCTAAGGACATTATGCAAGTTGATCATGCTGTGTTCCACATAACTTGGGTATAAGTGTTTAAGATCATAATATTAGTTTCCCACTGCCCTGGAATAAGATAGGCCACAGAAGTGTTATTGATTATGCTTATTAGAAGCTGCCTGCTGTGCCTGTGAGCATTGCTGCTGATGTGTTCTGTCAAAGCATTGGAAAATTAGAGAACTATATTGCAACTGGGGCATTCTCAAAGTCTAGTGAAAAGACAGTGTGGTACTTTAATTTCCAATCTTGTTTAATGAAAAGAAGAAAAAGTACCATAAACTAGTGAGATTTCCACCAACTAGCAGAAATATCTGAAATTTGTAGCTCAGCTTGCCATTTGAGTTCAGTGATGTAAGCTGTGGGTATAATTGGTGCACTCACCACTGCCCTCACAGCAGCTATTTCACACTGCATGGAAAGAGCATTTTTACTGTATGAAAAGAAGAATGGAGAAAGAGGAGCAGGTAATCCCAGATGAAATATTCAGGCAGCTTGAGCAGATTGTTATTACCTTGCAGTCCTTCTTATCTTTCTGACAGTATCACTACTGTTTATTCATTCATTCATTCATTCATTCATTCATTGAAACACCTACATACCAGTTGATATAATAACATCTCAAAAGAGTGTAAAGGTATATCTCAGTTAACGAAGCAGATGTGTTTCTAGGCATTACTTCTTTCAACACAAAATTTGTTGCCAGAGGCAGAAAGAAGATAGAAATAATAGGGATAGGTTCCTACATGACACAGACATTCACAGACAACATAGAAATGGTTCACTATATTTCAGCACTTTTTTTCTTCAAAACTAGCAATATGTACATGTGAAATGAAACAACCAGGCCGGGTAGGCCTTGCATAAGTAAGCACAAACACTTGAACCTCCTAGAGACCACTTGAAGGCTTCGTCCAAAATGTATTGAAGGAAAATCTTTTATTTTGCTGGCATCTGCTTTTCTTACGATTTCCACTTTGGTGGTCAAACCTTTCAATCTACCCCTCTTTTAACATGCTGGGGGAGCTCGTGAGGCTGTTTTATCTGCTTTTCTCTTTCCTTCTGTTTTGATGTTCACACACAGTAAGGGATTCCAGTGGTAGCTGCTGTTCATCTTACCAGCTGGAGGCAGGTACACACAGCTATAGTATGATAGGCTAAGGTAAAATCCCATTCTTTCCCAGTTCAAGCTTTATTGCATTTCTTCTCCAGCCCTCCTTCACCATTCTCCCAATACCTATGCTGTTAAAAATAAACACTTCCAGCTAGACAGAAGAAAAGGAGGAACTTAGAAGGCATAAAAAGACTTTTTAGAAAGGGGTTTCTTTGTCAGAGCCATTCTTATCCATGCCAAGATACAAAATGGACATTACAAATATTAAAATGAAAATAACCTTTGCCCAAGCAAGGCTAATTTTTTTCCATTAGCAGTTCAGATGAGAAGATATAAAAGTTTGCCTATTAAGAACAGAGCATATGGATGTAATTTTGTTTCAACTGAAGATTTAACCCGTGTTTTGCTTGAATGTCCCATGTATAATTATCTTAGGAACACTTACATTTTTCCTATATTAAAAATCATTTAATGGTTTCTCATCTCATGCTAAGGTCTGCTTCTTGCTTTCTGATGTCTTCAAATTTCTATCTTTTAGAGCATTTAAATTTTTAGCCAATCTGTATTACAAATCTTAAGATGGTTTTGGGAAATGACTCTACCCAAAAAGCTCAATTATTTCTATTTTAAGCTGCTCCTTTTTTGACTTTTTTAAATTTGTACCTGTCTAAAATGGCTGTTCACTTGAAATACAAGAAACTGACTGACTGTCAGAGCCATTGTTAAATGAAGTACATGTCTACATTAAAATGCATGTATAATGCAACAGAAAACAACTTTAAACACCCTAAAATAATACATAATTAAAGTACTCCAATATTTCGATATTTCAATATTTTAGTAGCTTTATTAACAAAGGAATCACAAGACACAAGAGAAGTCTTATCAAACAGATGCATTTTTAAAAATTGGGAATGCCAAGCTGAACAATTTTCTGCCTCTCAAATCCCATAAAGGAGAATGTTTCAGAGAGTGGCCACCATCACCAAGACCGACATTGTGTTCATGATGCCACCTGCAGTATTCTATTGGTTGTGAAATATGAGCTCTCAGCAGTCCATTAAACATATATAGGGGAAGATTCTCTGCTAGTGCACAATGTATCTGGGTTTCATATGCCAACAGAAATACTTTGAGCATGGTTTCAGTAGCCAACAGATAGACATTACTGTTTTTTTCAACATACATGTAATATGCAGTGGCGGTAGTGACTTCCCATGTCATTGGAGCAGTGAATCCATTATTCCCAATGATTTTGTGCCCAATTCTAAAGGAAAGGTTTTAAGTCTATTTAAGCTATTCAAGTTTTTAAATCTATTTTAGGGATCATGTTGAGCACCTTGGGTAGCTCACTGAAAGTTGAAGGTAAAACCAGGGATGGAGTTGTCACCCCACAGACATGGAAGCCACCACTGGTAATATGCATAAAGCCTGGTGTTCTACTGAGTTCATGATGTATCATGCGAAATGTATCATTCTGGAATTCTCCAACAACTTCTACTTCATCCGCATGAAAACATTTGGAACTCTCTTAGATAGAGACATTAGCTTGACACATAAGATTATTGTTGTTGGTCTTCAAGTCATTTCCAACTTATGGTGACCTAAGGCCAACTTATCATGGGTTTTTTTTTGGAGCTGAGAGTATGTGATTTGCCCAAGATCACCCAGTGGGTTTCCATGACTGAGAGGGGAATGAAACCCTGGTCTCCAAAGTCCTAGTCCAACACTGTAATCACCATACCACACTGGCTCTCATAAGATGCAGTTACACGTATCAGTTTGTTCCTCAAGGGGAAAGAAAATCTGGGAACACAGCATGAAGGAATAGGAGGATTATTTCTTCTCACTGAAACTGTAGCAGAATTTTCTTCATTTACTCACCACCACTTTTTGCTTCCACCCAGTGCTAGAATGATGTTAGGAAGCACTGTGGAGAATTCAAAACAGTGACCAGGCTACCAACAAAGTTGTTGCTGCTGCTACTGATGCTGCCCCTCATATTTCCCCCTTCCTCCCCACCCCCACCCCCAAAATAAGAAAATACAGTAGCTGTGTTAACTGCCACTGCTAATGGTAAGCCTCACTCACACAAAACTGCTAGAAAATGTCCCCCCCCCATGGAGAAATCAGGTCATTCTCGGCCATCCCTCCATCCTTAAATGGGGTGAAGAATTTTGACAGGTCATTTGTACACAGTTCTTTTTTCAAGACTAGTACTATAGTTTCCTTTTCTGTCTGCAAAATAAACATGCCTTCAGCAGAAGATCACTGTAGTATCCAGAAAGCAAAGAGATGGTTGCAAGTTAAATTAACATCCTAACTAAATTAACAGTGTTACCAAAATATCTGTGGATTTTTTTTTGTCTGAAAATTGTCTGACAACTGAAAGCAGAATCATTTAAATTAATAATAATCAAGAAAAAGTCTGAATTAGATTTGGGGGAGGGGAAATCTCTTGGTCTTAGACAGATATATTTAAAGGATGTTGGAAATCTCCTGCTGTATGAGATTTCCAAAAATCACAGCACATCATGGGGTCCAAATTCCAGTTATCAGTCTGAATATCTCAGCTCTTGTTGTTTTGAATATGAAAAACTACTTGACAGCATCTCAGCATCTCAGTGTAAGGTAATGCACTTGTCCACACCACAGGGTAGTTATTGAAGCTGAAGTGAATTTTATACTGAAAAGCTCAAACTTACATTTCTTTCACATCAAAGAGTTCTTACTTAAATAGGCAAGAATAAGACAGAAACCCACTAAATGAAGGGAAGGGTTACTTTATTGCCAGTTTCAAATTGTGGTGTGCAATGAAAAGTATCATTTTGCTTAGGATTTGCAATAAAGGTCTGACTAACACTCTGTTATGAAAAATAATTTCTGTGCCTGTATTTCTGTCTGTGCATCTGAGCAATACATTTCCATTGGGATAAACAGATTTGAGTTAATTTATGGAAGTTTTTCAGGATCAGGGATTAGTAGTGAAAACTGTCCTGTAATAAGAAGAGTCTCAGAGAACTTAGTCAAGAAACATGTTCAGCTTAGATTCTGATGGCAGCCCACAAAGATTCATAACTGAAAAGGAGTCACAGAAATACTTTTCTGTCTTTTCTGCCTTTAGTTGGTCTTGGCTGTCCACAGATACTGGATTGTGTCCAGTAACTCTGCTAGTGGAGAATATTTCCACTAGCATATTATTATTATTATTATTAACCTTTATTTATAAAGCGCTGTAAATTTACACAGCGCTGTACATACTATCTTTTTAATTAGACGGGTCCCTGCCCTCAGGCTTACAATCTAAAAAGACATGGCATAAAAGGAGAAGGGAAAGGTGGTGGGGCTAGTAGGCTAATACATATAAAGTACATAGCAATACAGGAAATGGTTCGATAAAACAGGCATCAAAAGAACATCAAATAGCAAGCGACAATTATGCAATGCCTGGGAACGCTTCTCTGAACAGGATGGTCTTCAACTCTGTTTTGAAGCTGGTTAAAGAAGTGATGGTCCTTGCTCGTGGGGGAAGAAGGTTCCAGGAGTGAGGGGCAGCAAGTGAAAAGGGGCGAATCCGGGATGGGGCAGAGGAAATCCTGGGCTGGGACAGCAGACTTCAACTACCAGAACGGAGGGCCCTGGTGGGAAGGTGAGGAGAAAGAAGGTCTGATAAGTAAGGAGGGGCCAGCCCATGGAGGACTTTAAACGTCGACAGCAGGAGCTTGTACTGAATACGGAAAGGGAGGGGGAGCCAGTGAAGGGATGCCAACACAGGAGAGATGTGGTCAGAGCGGTGAGTGGAAGTGATAATGCGTGCAGCTGAATGCTGGACAGAGATTAAGGGACGGAGGTGAGAAAGAGGATATTTGATCAATTTTTTTAAAACCCACATGCATTTCTACAAACTTTCTCTACAGTACCAGGGACCCTCCAAAATATGACATGGCACAAAGAGGCATAGTACATATCAACAGTGGTGTTCCCACCCCAGTGTCACCCATGTGAGGGGAGTGGCTGTTATGAGGCATGGCCAAGAGGCCACACTCACCCCTTCTCCATTGCCACAGTGATGGTGGCATCCTCACAAGGAGACTGCCACTGCCATAGGGAAGCAAGGCTAGGGGCCCTCAGCCTTGTCTTTCCCCATGGTGGCAGCAGCTCCTCGCAAGGAAAAAACCACAGCTGTGGGGAAGCAGGGCTGGGAAAGCTCCTCCTCACCTCAGTAGGAAGATGGCCCAATCGGGTGTTACCCCTCTTCTGGGGCATCACCTGGTATGGGCTATACCACCACACCCACCCACCTCAGTGACACCACTGCATAACAGGAAATCTCCACTCTTTAAAAACAGGGTGTCCAAGCTTGCATGAATGGAAGCACTTTCTACTAAAGCAAGGATGGACAAAATGCAGTCTGCAAGCTGTGTGCAATTGCCCTCAATTTGTCCCCCAAACCCTGAGCCCCTGGATGAGTGTGATTTATCTCTTTAAATGTAATTCCCTCTCTAAGATTGTTTCATGCCAGAAGAAAGCACTGTTTTTTAGAATCTAGAAGTAGTTATATGGTCACTTTCTATTTCTAACAAATGCTTTTCCTGGTCTAAAATAGGCCCAATGAGTAATTATGTTTTACTGATAAAGCAAACCACTACCACCCTGAGATTTCAGAGTTTGCATTTTGCCATTTGAGGGGTTTAACAATTGAGAGGTTGTGGCCATGGGAGTCAGAGGATGCTGCATTACACTCAGGTCCTGCAGTGGGCCAAAATGGCACCTGGACCATCTGAAACAGACTGTCCCTGGGCTAAGGCCATCATTATAAAAACCTATTTATACAGAATGACAAGAAGAGAGGTAGTTTACATAGATTCAAAAGTAGTACACCAAAATACTTTTATTCTCATTCGAGTGAGCTCCTTTTTGGTTGCTTGGTCAGTTGGTTCATTTTGCAAGGGGGGGGGGGGGCAGTGTTCTAATGAGCTTCCAAAAGAAGCATTTTTTCTGTTGAGCTGTTTGGATTGCAGTAGGTCAATATTTTGTCATAACAATTCACAAATAGGTTGGTCAATGTCATAGTCATTGGCCCAAAACAGATGGGCCAAATAGAGTGGCTTCTGGCCTCTTCGGGACATGGTGTTTAGATGATGCATACCTGCAAAGTGGTCGGAAGCCACTCCTGCTGGCAGCCTGTTTGGGACCATGGCAGGAGCCTGCTTCAGGAGCAGGCCATCTGGTTGCCATGGTCCAAGAGCAATCACAGCCAGACATCACTCCTTCCAGATCATCTAATGTGGAACTGCTTTGGCCCATTGCGCCCAAAATCATCTTGAGCCACATTCAGTTGTGTTAATAAACCAATGCTATGTTAACTTCAGTCAACAGACCAATGAAAGCCCATGTGTACTGTGATAACTTTGTTAAGTACTGTATATTCAATAAGTATGCAGACTTCTTTTTCAGTCACTTACATTGGAGAGGACAACTACTTATTTAATTATATTTCCTTTAAAAGAGGACCCAGTTTGGTCAAAACTTGATGTGGTGTAAGGCAGGTTGATTTAAAGCAACATAAACTGATAAGCAACCAAGTAGTTTGAGGCTGTATTGAAGATATTGTAATATGGAGCAATACACTTGCGATGTTCCTGTAAATATTTGCAAAGGCTGGAATCACACAATGCATTGCTTTCTCTTCCAGTCATTCTATGATAAGATCTCGCCTGAATGATGAGGCCCTTCTGGCAGCTTCAAAAGCACACTAAGCAAATGAACTATCTTGTGTTGTACAATTGAAAGTGTCAGAGGCCTGCAATCTGAATTTATTTTATATGTGGAGCTTTTATATAAACCTTTTAATTCACCCTTCTTATATACAAAGATGCAATGCTCCTTTCCTTGTTACTGTTCTAAAAAGGGAGGCACTCCCATCTACCAGTTTTTATGATACTTACTACACCTTTGGAATATTAGGCCAGAATCCTATTGGTAAGTTACATCTGTCTAATGGTCTATCATATCAGCAAAAGGCAGTTTTGGTGGGAGATCACAGCAAAAGCCAACTCTCAGGAATGGGCAGTTGTTGTTAAAGATCATACCAAATTAGGGGTAACAATTATTTCCAAGTATATCATACTTTGGAGACAGGCCAGTGGAGCCATTATGAGCTTGTCCTCATTATCAAAGCAATAGAAGGGAAAAGAACAGTTGATGATACTGGCCAAGGCACTTCTTCCAAATCTCTCCTGCACTGTGTAGTTATTGCAAACATGGGTTAATGGAAGGTTTTTTTTCTTTGGAGAATTATTCTCGTGCATTTGAAAGCCCTATTTTCTCCACCTACATTTCATTATATATTGTACAGTACCTTTCATTTCATATACAAGAATCAGGCAGGCATGAATTGTGCATTTGGCCTTTGCAGTATGCATATCAATGTAATCACGATGAGTGACATGGACAATTTTATACATTTGGACAGAGCTTGGAAAAGTTACTTTTTGGGCTACAAGTCCCAGAATTTCACAGCCAAGATTATCATTGGCAATGTTGGCTGGGGCATATTGAGAACTGTAGTCCAAAAAAGTAACTTTCCCAATCTCTGTGCTTTAGCGCAGAGATTAATTCCATGTCAGAAATTATAATGTGTGAAATGACCCTGAAAAGGTCAGTTTCTTAAGGGGAAAAACAACCCTAAAACTTTGTCTTAACAATATTTATTAGTCTGCCTAAGGGCAGAAGCCTGCCTCCATTAACCTAATGGCAAATACCTGACTGATTCCAGCACGTTTAGGATTATGCCCCAAGCATTTACCTGTGTTTAATCATGTGAGGCCTTATTCAGCATGGATTACCACATGGAAACTAATTGCCTTTACTAGGTGCTCAGGAGAGTAAGGGCTGCAGAATCTGGCCTGTAAGTATGCACCTGTCATTGCTCAAGCTTCATTACACTGAATAAGATCCAAAGAAGCATCTTAATTAATCACTCTCATGTATTAGTAATTAATTCATTAATTCAGTAAATTGCTCCAGGCCTTAGTATAATCAGTCATGTCAGAGTCTTCAAAATCATAAACCAAAGTGTTAAACACAAGCCGCCTGTCTTGGGCTGATTTGTCATCTGAGGAAATTACTCATGACTGAACAGGTAATACTTCATATACATTTTTTAAGGAAGCTGGCATGGAAAATTTGTCAAGTTAATTGTCCAGATTTCCTTCCTAATGTACTGTTCCATCATTGAAACTGATCAAGATCCCAATCACATTGCACTCACAACTGTAAGTGGCTTACAGATAACACCTCAGACAGAAATCAGTGATCAACATCTGGATGCACTGGATGTCACTGGACATTCCTATTTATCAACACTTCTGATTCCCCAAATGTACCAGAAGTCATGGCATGTCTCCCCGATTTTTTGGAATTATAGATAAATTTACTATCAGATGAAGAGGCTGCACCTCTGTGCATTTCCCCCAGAATTCCATGGGGAGCAGAAGAAGATAATCATCTAGAAACTAAGCACAGTCTGAGGCATTCATTGTATTTCTGACCAATGTGATTTCAGTCAGTTTAGTCACACCAAATAAACTGCCCTAATATATAGATGAGTGATTTGATGTTTGCAAATTTCTCCATATATATTTATTGTTTATTATCTTCACAAACATAAAACATATAGAAAACATAAGACATGCATGTAATACAATCAATCTTACATTTAAATGTTCTTGTAATCTTCAGTGCATCTTTTCTGATATGACTTCCTTATGTTCTCCTCTCCTACACAGAGTAACCTTCTTCATACTCATTTCATTTCAGTCTTCTAGTTTAACCCATATTCTGTGTTATATTTATCTATCCTCTTTTACCTCAGAATGAAGCTATCTTCTTGTGACTCTTCCCTTATTCTATTCCAGATCTCTAGTAATCTAATTGCTATCTTTTATTTTCATCTTTTGTCCGTGATAGGATATTCTATTAAATCCTTCCATTTGTTGTCTTTATTTTTATCTCTTATCTTTTTATAACCATTTATGCTCATCTTGATCTCCTATCTGTACAATATTTTTCCATTTTTAGATGCCCCTTCCAGCAGTACTAATTCTGGAACAATTCTTTCTTTATATCCCATTGTTCCTTCCAATAATCCAGGATTGGTACCCAATCTCTCTCCACTTTTTGACTCATTTTATTATTTAACATAAAGGTCAATCTATCCATTTCTCTTAATTCATTAATTTTCTGTTGTCACTCATCTAACTTTGGTTGGTCTTCCATTTTTGCCAATATCAGCCTCGCCACAGTTAGTAAATATAGTATCACTCTCCAGTACTTATTCTTGTCTTCTTTTTTTAAGCTTGAAGTCATGTTAAGTAGATAAAGTTCTGGTACTAATGGATACTTTATCTCAAAATCTTCTGTATCACTGTATGGACTTTAACCCAGTATTTTATTATTATTATTTTGTGGCACATCCACCACATATGCTATAGCAATCCTGTTCCTCTTAAACATCGCCAAAATTTATCATTAACATTTATATCTTATTTAACTTTGTTGGTGTATAATACCATCTCTTGGAAATTTTTACATAATTTTCTTTTAGATCTTGTGAGCCTGTAAATGTATTTGTTTTTTCCATGCATTTTCGCAGTCTTTCAATAAAAATGAGTGTCCAAAATCCTGAGCCCATCTTGTCATTGAACTGTCGCTTATTCTAGTTCTCTAGAGAGTAACACCTATATTATTTGGACGTCTTAGATTTATCATGTTCCCAGAATATTTTAGCTAGCTCATTTAGGCTCTCCTCAAAACCTTCTTTTATTAAGTCCTCTTTGAACTTCATTCCAATTTGCAAATAATTCAACCACTGGGTTTTGCTATTTTTTTTCCCAGTTCTTCTTTTGATCTCATTCCTATCCTCCCTTCATTGTCTTTTACTCTTTATATATTAATCAATCTTTGTTATAATCCCATCTCCCAAAGAAAGCCTCCTGAATGGAAATTTATAAGGGAATTTAAAAAAAAATTTTTTTTTAATGTGTGTCCATATTCTTAACAAGGCTTTCTTTATAGAGTGATTTTGAAACTAAGCACAGTCTGAGGCACTCACTGTATTTTCAACTAATGAGATTTCAGTCAGTTTATTCCCACCAAAGTGGACTGATGTGCAAACTGGAACTGAGTTGTCCCACAAGTCTTGGACATCTCTGAATGTTGCAGTGAATCAAGATATAAATATAAATGCATTCACACACACACATGAAAATGTATGATACAGATTAATTTGGGAATGGAATGGAATCAAAGGGGCGGAACAGAATAATGGGCAGATTCATACAAATCTGGCATGAATCAAAGCCAAACAGATTTGCTGATTCCCTTAAAATGGGTTGAATCCAAAAATGTTATCTTGATACCCAGGCTGTAAACACAGTGAATACAATATAGTTAGGCACCCCACCATGCTAGTACAGTGGATGCAGCTATGTAACTTTGGACCCTAGATTTCATGGTCTAATTGGATATGTGGTTAGGTGGTAATGTGTAATTTATAGTCATCCTTGCAACCTCATCCCATATTTTTCAAATACTTCTACATCCCTTACATGTTAGAACCATCCCAGAAAAAAATTTAAAATAAGAAAAGAAATACTCTGCATATGTCCAATTTCATTTTATATTTTAAACGCCCTTAAACTATGAGGCCACTGTAACAAAAAACAAATAAAATGGAGTTTGCTTTTGCTGCCTTAGTCCTATATATTTTTACAGGGGAACAAGGACCATTTTGTAGGAAGTAGGGAAAATAAATCTGAGTATCTGTATTCACATATGTGGTCAGCTGGCTACCTTCAGCTAGGACAAAGAAAAATAGATGATAGCTACACTAGACAGATTGATAGATAGAGTGACTGATCTTTAAAAGACTGCTGCAGTAATTAGCATCAGCCAAAACATGGTTTTTGAGTGCTGGGAAACCACGACAAGAAGAGTCCTAAACTAATGAGAAAATTTGCAATTCAGGACTTATTCTGCACAAAATTCAGGTGTTGTTTTGTGCAGAGAACAGCATTTTCTGTGTGTAAAATAATATTTTGATATAGAAATATTAATTGTTACATAGAAAATGTTGCTTTCTGCACAGAAAATGCTGTAATTGGGGATTTATTCTTTGTAAAATTCACATGTGGTTGATGTGCATCAAAAACAGCATTTTCTATACAGAAAACAGCAGTTTCTGTGCAGTAATGAATATTTTTGTGCTGAAATGTTATTGTCCACACACAAAAAATGCTGCTACCTCTGCAGAAAATGTTGGTTTCTATGCAAAACAACCACATGTGAATTTTGTGCAGAATAAATCCTGAATTACAAGTAAGTCTTGAATTCTGGAACTAGATGGTTTTCAAAGACTTTCTCACAATAGGAAGAAAATTACTGAAATTATTCACTTGGAGCTTTGAGGAATTTCCTCTTACCATATTAAACAATGGCTACCCAGTGTCTGTACACATTTCTGTATGGCAGCCACTTTGGTTTTGCTCTCTCAGAATAGCCATCTATTCAGTATGGAAATGTTGCTTTTGGACTAGTGAAAGACTCTGGAAACTTTAATCCTAATTTTTTTTCCTGCATCTATTAATAGTATTCCATTCAAGGACATCAGACAGCATAACCTGTTCACTCTCGTCAACTCACTCATTGCCAGCTCTTAAGAAAAACACAAAATAGAAGATGTTATCAACTCATTTGGGTCCACTTACATTACATTTCTGTTCTTAAAGAAAACCTAAAGATAATTAAATGGCATGACTCACTGGCAAAGATTATATGTTTGGTACAAATGAAGCCAATAGAAAAAGAGGAAGAGCACATTACAGATAGATTGATTCAATAAAGAAAGCCATAGTCCTAAGCAGTGATGTCACTAGGGTTGTTCACTAGGGTAGGTCATCCAGTGCAGTAACCCATGGTGTCAGCTTTCCATTAATCTCCTCCCATACCACACCATACAGAATCCTTAAAAATGTTTTTTGTAGAAATGTTACTCATAAATAATTCCCATCTATCACTGAATGTAATGGTAATACACTCATCCCTCCATATTTGTGGCTTTGATATTTGCGGATTTGATTGTTCACGGATTTGATTAATATGTTCTCTCTGGGAATATCTAGGTCCTCTAGTGCAACTCTATAGTCAACTTTAACTAAAAGTTGCACTGAAGGACCTAGATATTCCTAGAGAGAATACTCTACTAGGCATTTGTAGCTCCACCAGTGCAGTTTATTGTCAGTGTCTGTTGGACGTTGACCACAGAGTTGCACTGGAGGACCTAGAATTTCCTAGAGAGGTGTCATTGATATTTGCAGTTTTTCCATATTTGCAGGGGCCTTGTTCCACTAACCCTAGTAACTATGGAGGGACAAATGTAGTTATGACATAGACAACTGTCAAAATAAAAATTATACCTTTAAAATACAGTATCATATGCACAGCCTAAATGTATTTACATATACATACATTCATGTGTTTAAAGTGAAGATTTGGTAAGGTGTGGTTTATTTAAAAACATTTTTTAAAAGAATACCTTTTTAAATATATATATTTTTAAAATAATTATTTTAAAAAAATGTAAAAATGTTTAAAACCTGTTCATGACCAAGGTTTTTTGAGGGCTCTAATTCATAGGGTCACCATAAATCATTGCCAATGTGACAGCAAATAATAACAAAAACAATAAACAAATTAGCCCTTGCCTAGTAGCAGCTGGAGTGGACAAAGTTTTGAATGTGGGAATGAAAAATCACCATCAGACTCAGCATTATGACCTTATGAGAAGTACAAGACATGCTATTAATGCCTTTTTGAGATATTGGTGGGCTATGTATGATTTTTTTAACTGATATTTTTTGTCTATACATACACACACACACACACACACACACACACACACAGTACTATTATGTTATGTCATATGATAGGTAGGGTAATGTATGGAATGGATGTGGAAAATGGGTTATTTTAAGTAATAGAAAATTCAGCTAAAGAAAAGAATCAGCAATATGATATATCATTATGATGAGGCTGATAATGTCCTTAAAAACATTCAGTGTATATGATCTTTGCATATATGATTCCACTCAGCATGCAAGACTGGAGTTGGCATATACAAACTTCCAAGCCCATGAAAAAGATCTGGCATAGCTTTGGGCAGCCTGAGGATCATAATATGCAAAAGGCAACTTTCTAGATTTCAGTAATAAAATCTGCCTTGGCAAAATTCTTTTAGATGTCAACATTTATGAATAATTCATAGATTTACTGATGAAGAAGTCTTTTTCAGTCATGTCAGAAGAGTACAATATCAGGTCAAGAAAGCATCATTATCGAGGTATGCAACTAAAAAAAATAAAGTATTTGCTTGCCTGTTAATTCCATGCCAGTTTAGCTATTATGTTTAATTGGAGATACACATAGTAAGGATAGGAGCAAAATGTCTATATATTGATACTAATCTGATATTTTCAAGATAGTTTCATGTACACTAAGGTGCACAAGGGAATTTTATGATCAGCAGCCTGATTCATACATCACAATAAATCAGGGTTCCAGGGGAATTTGGCTTATATATTACAAGCAATGGTCTTACACTCGCGGAGGAGGAAGAGGAGGCAGCGCTTGGGCTGCTCTGAGGGAGGAGGGGGCGGAGAGGGAGGCCATGCGCTGCCCTCTCCGCCCTCTCAGCACGCCCCCTGCTGCCTCCTCCTCCTCCTCCTCGCGGAAGAGGAAGAGCAGGGCGCTGGGGCCTGGGGCGGAGAGGGGAAAGGGCAGGCCGCCGCAGCCTCCCCTTTTCCCTCCCTGCCCTCAGAGCGTGACCCCGCCTCCTCTGCCTCCTCCTCCCCACCCCCAGGGGGGAGGAGAAGAAGGAAGGGAGGGGGGGAGGAGGAGGAGGGAAAAGAAAGAAGAGGAGGGAACAGGAGGAGGAGAAGGAGGTGAGTGGCCAGAGAGGCCTCAAGGGTTTTTTTTTGGGGGGGGTGCTTTTAATGCTAACAAGTCTCCCTTGTTTTGACA
>NC_056524.1:84302530-84393511 GCF_019175285.1 Sceloporus undulatus | reverse complement strand
ATGATGATGATGATGATGATGATGATGATGATGATGATGATGATGATGATATGAGTCAGCTTGAGAGGCATGCAGGCACTGTTTCAGAAGCCGAGAGAGTGTGACTTTCCAAAGTGCCTTTTCTGTGTGTTTTTGGTTCTGAGGCATGGCCAGTGTAAATTGCTGTAATTTTTACAAACTTATGCGCAGTGAAGAAAAACCAAAGCCCCTTGACCAAGTACACACTTCTGAGAAGTATAGTTGGTGCAAGAAACCTGAAACAGCAAATCCACTTCTTGTGAAACCACCTGGACATGTTCAATATATGCATAGCCATGTTAAACCATGTTCAGTGTGAAACCCAAAGAGTTTGGTTCTGCAATAAGCCTCTGATTAAATATGCAAGAGATTGTCATGTTAAGTAAAGCCATATGAAATGCCCACATGTGTTTAGTGTGTGTTTTGGAATTGTGTGTGTGTGTGTATGGGAAGTCCATTTCTACCATCTGTCTAGGAATAATGCCCAAATATCCTCCATTTTGATCATGCCTAAGAAACATGCATTTATATTAACATTTTTAAAAAATCATCAAATTTTTTCGCATGTCCTCCATTTTTAAAAAATGTGTCCTACATTTGAAAATGTTGTCCTATATTATTTAATTATTTAATTATTTATTTTTTTGCTCCCCCCCCCCCCGTTGTCTGGGGGACACCAACCTGGCCCCGGCTCAAAAAAGTTGCCTACCCCTGGTCTAGAGTTTGTTTAAAAACAACTTTGGAGGCTGCCTGCACTCCATGGGCCACACTCTATCTACTCTACAATAAACAAATTAGAGGTGGAAAGTACATGGTTAATTTAGCTGCTTGTACTTGCAATGGGAGCAATCAGGCACAGTATACCAGCATACTGGATTATTGTGTTCTCTGAATGGAATGCACCATGAATGTAGCAAGAACCTCAGTACACACTAGCCAGTTGTTTGTTCTGTCCAAAGTAGAAGGGCACATTAGGTACAGTGGTGCCCCGGGATACGAATTGATCGCGTTACGAAATTTCCGGGATACGAAAAAGTTACATTGGAAAAAACTGTTCCGGGTTACGATATTTTTTTCGGGTTACGAATTTTTTTTCGGCGCGAAATTCAAACCGCAAAGCGCGGCTAGCGGCTTTCCAGCGCTAACGGAAAGCCTTTTCGGGTTGCGAAATTACTCGGGTTACGAACGGAGCGGCGGAACGAATTAAATTCGTAACCCGAGGTAGCACAGTTTTTGCCCAAAAAAGGACATGAGCAGGCATAACAGAAAGCTATGCCACTAACAGGATGCCAGCACAATGGTGTCTTCTGTCAAAATGTCACACCACATACTAGCTAGCAAGTGGCAGCATTCCTAGCATTAGAAAGATAGCTTCATTGTTATTCTACACCTTAACTTTCAGGTGTTGTGGGGCAGCTTCAAAGTTTTTATACCAGCAGAAATACTCTCTGACCCAGCTAGTGCATTCCTAACAAGCCAATTTAAAAAAAAATCATTGTAAAATAAAGGGAAACAGAGAAACAAAAGGAGCAAGTACACAGCTTCAACATGTTCCCAACACTTCCTGGTCAAAGGGTCATTCCCAGTACTATATTCACATATGATGCCAAGTGAATACAAATGAACTAAATTGCTACTACTATTGGCACAAAATGAAAGTACAATCATTGCCTTCTGCAACAAGAAACACATCATGGGCACAGTTCACTGCAAAGTTCTCCTTTGCAAACTGCAGTGAAGAGCACTGAAATTCTCTTGCATTGCTCCTCTCTCTTGATGGGGTTGGATCAAGAGAAATTTCTATGTGTGTGTGTCTGTGTCTTTCTTTTAAAAGACTGGGGAAAGGAATAAATTCCCATGAAACTACATTTAGTAAAGTTGAGAAAGAATTTTTCTTAATCTGAACTTCTAAAGTGGGAAATTTGGAACCAACCCAGCCAGATCCCTCTTTGAACAAACTGAATTTAGGTAATTAAAAGAACAGAAACAAGCTTTTACCCAGTGTAATTAGGCTAAGCTCAGACTAATGGACTAAGGAATTCATAGAGTCTCAGATGCCCTCTTAATTGCAGCTGAGTAAAAGGCAGTTTTCAGCTAACTAAGGGCTGGAGGGTAAACAAGCTGGAAGATTCATTCTTTCCAGAAAAACTGCCAAGGCCAAACACAGAGGGTGACAGCTGTGTTCAACACCATTTCCCCCATCTGCCATAAACATGACAAATTAACTGACATTTAAAGCTCGGGACAGAGGGGGGAAATGCCTTGAATGGCTGTGCAAAAATAAGTCATTTGCTCTCTGAGTGAAAGATTTCCAGGAGATATGGAAGTAATGTGCAATTCAAATGAAAATCCCATTTTTAAATGCCAGGAGGAATCACCTTTTCCGCCCAATACCTCCATTCTCATCTGCATTGAAACTAAGTGACTAAAATGCAGCAAGCATCTTAGCAAGGAGTTCTATTGATCTGTGGCTTAAATTAGCCATGTTACATAGAAAGTGGAGCTTATTTAGGGTCAAACTAACTTAGAGAGGCCTGTGGTTCTATGAGCTTTTGAAAAATTCCATGTTAACCACCACCAGTCCATCATGTCTCAAATGAAAGAAAGAAAGTAAAAGATGACAAAGATGACACAGGTAAATAAAACAGCAGTTACCAACCTGTAGATATGGGGGTCAGACTGTACTTTAAGTAATTACCATAGTTTACCAGAGAGGGGACAACTGTGACATATAATGGTGGCTTCTGGATTCTATATCAATAGGCAACATTGAGAGCTAATGTGGTGTAGTGGATTGAGAGTAGGACTAGGACTCTGGAGATTGGGGATCAATTTTGCACTCAGGGGTGAGTAACATCTCCTGATCCTCAAAAAAGCCTGTGATAGATTCATCTTAGTCAGAAATGACTTGAAGGCAAGTGAGGGTATAAGGTTAGCACCTCAGATTGGTCTTAAAAAGATTGGATTAAAACCTGGAGCAAATTCACCACCCCAACTGCATGAAAGCCAATAGGTGATGTGTCTGCAATGACAATTAATGATGTGACCAGGCAGGTGACCAGATTATATAGGGAAAAAATGATTTATTGAGAAGTGAAAGGGGTCAGATTAATTTTATGGTGAAAAGAAGAACATATTATAAATTAGCTGATATACAAGATGATCCCAATGATGATTAAAAGGCTATGTTATTGGGAGAGAAGGAGATGGGTTGATAATCTGTGTAATTACCCATATATACTCAACTATAAGTCAACCTCATGTATGAGTCGAGGACAGGTTTTGGGGCCAAAATTTTGGATGTTGTCATGACCCGTGGATAAGTTGAGGATAAAACTTGGAGGCTTCTTCAGTGTGTATATGTGTGTGTGCAGCAATAGGCTTTTTGCTTTAGCGTTTCAATTTTGGTTTCAGCCTTCATTCCTCAGATAGTGGTGACCAGAGGGGACAGGGGAGAGACTCTGTTTGTTTGTTTAACAGCAATTAATCACCCAGAAGTCTTTCTGCTTGGCTAAAGAGAAAAAGAAATTCTTTTCCCACCATATGGGGAAATCTAAAAGAGCTGCTATCACATTACCATACTGACCCATAAATAAGTCGACCTAGAATTTTGGGGTCAATTACTGGGCATACATTTTTATACTTATAGACGCGTATATACTGTGTATTAGTATATATATGTTTTAATAAAGATATGATAGATGTTTATTAACTATGAGTGTGTGTGAGTCTCTAGAGCAGGAGTGCAGAAAGTGTGACCCATGGGCCTCAGTCAGTTTTGAAGACACAGAATTTTCCTGGATGACACCCAAATCCCATGAAAATTTGCAAAAAAAGTCTGTTGTTGAACCCATGCCAAGCTCCAAACCCAAACTCCAAACCTATGCCAAGTCACTCTAAACCACCAGCAGCATGACATAGTTTGTATTTTCCCTCCTTTCCAACCTCCCCTCAATAAAGCCTCTTTTTTTGCCAAAAATAATCACCAAAAGTGATGTGATGTCACTTCTAGTTTACTCTGGTACATTACTGCAGCTGCAGGGGGCATAAAGGCAAAACATGGCGCTCCTCCAATTTATATTAGGGGGTTGTCCCAATATTAGGGATATGCTCTCATTTATGTCAAAAAATATTTTGCAAAATGGCCTCAGACATTGGCTCATCTCTCTTTCTCCCTCTCTTAACTCTTTCTGATCCATTTAGAGTGATTGAATGCTTTATGTCCTGAAAAATCACTTTGATTCAAAGTACAGTGGTACCCCGGGATACAAAATACCCACGTTACGAAATTTCCGGGATACGAAAAAATCCCATAGGAAATAACTGTTCCGGGTTACGAAGGTTATTTCGGGTTACGAAGAAAATTTTGGTGCTTTTCGGCGCTATTTCACATGAAATCGCGGCTTTTCCCCATTAGCGCCTATGGGTTTTCGGCTTGCAAAGGCTTTTCGGGTTACGAAAGCGGCGGCGGAACGAATTAATTTCGTAACCCGAGGTACCACTGTATCAAATTATTGTTACTATCTTTCCTGGCAATAAGGCCAGCCCTCTGTCACTATCTCAGAGTTGTCTGCAACTTTCTGTTTCTGTCAGGTGCAATCTCCAAGCTCTAAGGGCTATAACATAAACTCTTCTTTCAGCATCTCAATCTTCTTCCATAGAAATAGACTTCAATCCAAATGTGCTTGGTATGACCATTGCCTCTGCAGGTTTTACACAAATCACACAACTGAGGTGCACATTCCCCCTCTATTGTGTCCCTACAACTTGGTCTTGTCATTTTCAGTGAGAGGTGCAGTGCAGCCAAGATTCACAGGGTTGAATACTAGGATGTTTTGTTTTAATTGCTGAGGATGTGATATCACTTGCCACCCTTTCAGAGTTTAGCCACAAATTTCACAGTAGCTAGAGAGAAATATCACTGGCCCAGTACAAATGGGCCTTTACTATGCCCTCGTCATGTGCTAGGGATGCCTGGGGGGCAGAGCGCCCACACACCTCGCAACCCTTGCACGTGATGAAGGCGTAACAATGGCGGAGCCCTGTATACATGGGCGCCACCCTTGTTATGAAAGCGCCGTCCGGCGTCCACACAGCACTTACGTAACGAGTGCACCAGTGGTGTACTTGTTACGCCACCACTGCAGCTTGAGAAGAAGCTGCTTTTTGAGGGTTCTTTTTCCGCCAGTGGGAAGCTGCATGGTTTGGCAGCTGCGGCTTCCCTCCAGCGGAAAAACAGGCACCAGGAGGCCACCCTTTTTGGGTGGTCTGTACTGCACCCCAGTTAGAATTATAGTATTTTGGTGTAGCTTTATCTCAAATGTGAAAACAAGACTCATTTGGCTTACTACAAAGTGTCTGTTCTCATGGCAGTGAAAATTGCTGGAACTAGTTTATTGACCTGGATCAGTATAGCTGCATGCATTTTTGGACCCTCTTTGAAAGGTGTGGCTGTGATGATGAATATGTGCACTTCAACACTTACTTGCTTCTATATCTTTACTATCCACATAATGGAAGGTGAAGTTCTGCAGTGGGGAGCACATTGTACTCCACGCAAAGTTCACAAGCCTGATTATCTGTATAAACGTTTTTCAGCATAACTAGGGAGTTTCCTGAATATGAAGAAACTTCTTTCTCACCATTGTGCTGCCCTAGTGAAAGTCATGAAACCACCCATGTTGTTGTTGTTAATTTTATTTATAGCCCACCCTTTCCCTCAAGATTGGGACTCAAGGTGTCTTACAGGTTCAAATGATTACATTGTAATTTAAAACATACAAAAAGCAAACATTAAAATATAATTAAAGTGTTAACCATATTCCCATTACACTTGTCACCTCATTTCCATATCCACAAAGTTTGGCATTTCTATTGTCCTTCCCTCACAAACAGGCTGCTTATATAACTCTGTTCCTAGATCCTCCCTTTCACTCCATCCAAGTAAGGAGGTAGACTGAGGCCTACATAGGCTCATTTAATCTCAAAGGTGCTATAAGATCCCTTTGCACATTAATTCCCCAGACTAACATAGCTACGTCTTTGAATTTCACCATGTTAAGGTGTGTATTCAGGAGAGGTATCAGTCAAGTGCCACTTTTCAAAACAATATGCTGAAAGCAGAAAGAAAAAGAGTTAATGTTCTAGGTAAGAGCAGATAAGAGGCAAGAGATTTAATATACTTCTCCCGTGTAATATATTCCTTACACTTAAATTATGTTGACAGAGTAGGACATGTGCTTAATAAGGAGCAGCAAGGTGAATCCCATATCTGTCAAATGCAACTTGGCTAAAATGGTAGCATAAGACTACTTAAGTGTTATTTGAAAGTGACATATGGAAAAGAAGTCAACAACATTAAAGAAAAATGTCTTGTTATATGTCAAGAGTGGCTTGAAGTTCAGGTTAAGAAACAAGACAAGGGAAAGCACATGTCAGTTGATAATTGACACAACCTTGTACTATGGAAATTTGTTTCTAAGTGCTGATGTGAAAAAAATGTAGGCAAATAATAACAAGTGTTGGAAATGTTCCATATGTACTTGACTATAAGTCAACCTCATGTCTAAATTGAGGGCAGATTTTGGGACCAAAATTAGGGATTTTGATATGACCCATGGATAAGTCGAGAGTAAGCCTTATGGGCATGAAACAAAGGATGTAAAGGATGAAGCAAAGGAAAACAGTGTTGAAGATCATACAAAATTCCAGCAGACAGGCTGGATGGATGAGAGAATAGTAGGGAGGGGGTGGGTCAGTGCTTCCAGGACAGGTTATGTTCTTGCCTTTCACCAGAGAATGGTTCCTTTTGTAAATAAGTGTTCAAGTACAGTACTTACATTGATCCATGGATACACAGGTTTTTGAGGTCTTTTTTTTTACTAAAATTTCTTTACTTATACATGAGTATATACAGTAATGTACATGGGTACTTTTTACCATATGTGGTGGTCCTGTGATAAGATTAACTGGAACAATATAGAGGTTAAGGCAGTCAATTTTGAAATGTAAAGGTTAAAAACCCAGAATTTTTTTCTGCTGAATATAATTAAAGACAATATTTTTAAAGTGATTCATTATATAATATTAGTGGCTAGATTGTTATATACTCAGAATTAGAAGATGAATTATATTTCTTCATATGAAAACTGGATTATTTCAGTTTGGAGTTGGCAGAGATGGATAAACTGTCAACGTTACTTAAGGAAAAAATCATTCAAATTTTTTTTTTAAGTGGGATTTATTTTTATTTTTTACTTTATTTGTAGAAGAGAGAAAAGAACATTGTGCTTGCAGATCAGAGTGCTTGAAGTGCTTTTGATGTATATTATGTTTTAAATATAATTATTTTAAAGAAATAATAATGTAGGGAAAGCCCATCCCCAGTGTTTTTCTGGGACATCCATTGGCCTTTGGTGGTGCAGTAAGAGTAATAGAGTGTATTTTTTTTTTAATTTTGTTGTGGCACAGCCCTTTTAAAAGTTACCTTTTTTCAAGCTGATTAGCAAGTCTTCCTGAAGTACTATCGTATATACTTGTGTACAAGTCAGCGTCATGTATAAGTCGAGGGAAGGTTTCAGGATCAAAATCATAGATTTTGATATGACCTGTAGATAAGTCAAGAGTAAAAGGTAGGCTATAACGAAGGATGCAAAGGAGGAAATACCATTTCCATCCTTCCTTTTCCTTCTCTGGACATCTCCCGATCACCTAACACTGATTCCCAGGTGCTGGAGAAGAGGTTTTAACATCGGATTGAGAAGGGAAACAAGTGGTGTTAAATGAGGTGTTTCTTCCATGGGATGAAGTGGCTTGCAAATCAGACTGGAGAGAGAAGCATGGGGTGTCAAATGGGGAGTTTTTCCATGGTAAGAGGAGGATTACAAATCAGACTGGGGAAGGAAGCAAGTGATGTTAAATGAGGAGTCTCTTCCATGGGGAAAAAAAGGCTTGCAAATCAGACTGGGAACTTCTTTCACACACACACACACACAGAGAGAGAGAGAGAGAGAGAGAGAGAGAGAGAAACACATGCCTCAAGGCACCAAGAGTGGAGCAGTACTAGTTATTGACCTGTATATAAGTCAACTCAGGATTGTAGAGTCAATTTTGGGGCATAAATTTCTCAACTTATAGTCAAATACATATGGTAACTACAGTGTGCCCTTTTTTTACACGAGGGATGTGTTCCGGACCCCCACACATACATAAAAAAGCATGGATGCTCAAGCCCCATTGAAAGTAATGGGCTTTTGCATGGCGTGATGGTGAGGCGGCACGGCGGCGTGCATGCTACAGGCACACGCCCCATTACTTTCAATGGCATGCACCACCCCTTGCACCCCACATGCTCCCGTGCGCTCCCATGTGGCTTTCAGGGGGAATGGTACCCAATGTATTTTTAAAAAACAGAAATGAATGTTTTAAATGTTGCGGGGAGTAGGCAATATGGTCCCTGTTGAGTATGAGGGGTGACAATGTGCCCTCATCTCCAGAGGTTGCTCACCTCTGACATAATGACTGCAACATCTATTAATGCTGCCATCCTGCACACATTTTCCTAGGGGTTGAACTCATTGAACTTAACAAGGTTCACTTTTGAACCCCATTGAACTCAACATGGTTCGTTTTTGAGCAGACAGATATAAGATTGTGCTAAAATGTATGTCATATAAGCTAAAAAGTATGTATACAGATTAACTGGGTTTTTTTTACGCTGGTAGAAGCAAGAATGCACAGTAAAAAGGAAATTACATAAGGTCTTTTAACCTCCTGTAACCCTGTGAAATAAGATGGTGACAATAGAAAACTTCACATGAATTGAATCTCAGTCAGTGAACTCCCTCTGAATAAAAGATCTACTTGTGATTCCTTTGTTCCACACTTGTTCCTGAAGTCTGAAAGTAAAGCTTACCTTCAGTATATATTTTAACTAATTTAAATCTCTAGAGTTTCCCACATGAAATTCTGGGTATTATAGTACCAAAGATCTCCAAAGACGAATTCTCAGCCTTCTCTAGAGACATTACATAGGATTTCTTGGGAGAATCCAATAAAGTAAGTATAAATTTGATTTTACTTTCAAGTGTAGAGTTTATCAGTGCATTTTACAGCACATCAGTTGTTAGCATCTACCTGGGTGTTCGGGAGGCTTCCATCCAAAATATTCATGTTAGCACAAAAAGGGGGCAAGAATTATTATTTTTAAAAAAAGATTATAGATACAGCAAATTACAGTATATACTACTTACATTCTTAATCACATTAGGCAAAGGAATCACAAAGGGGGAGGATCTGACTATATTAAATTTGGTTTTAGGAGACCTGCAATTTTTTGGTAATCCTCCATGCCCTTCAAGATTTTATTCCTAAAGCCAATAAAACAGGACCATACAGCAAATCTGTAACCTCACTGCTCAAAGATTCAGGCCATATTAAGTTATCTATTGTCTTCTGTAGCTATATTCAGTGAAAATACATTTTTATTTCCAGATCCTCCCAATCGCAGCTGTGTGTGTTGTGTGCCTTCAAGTCATTTCCAACTTATGGCGACCCAAAGGACCCTATTGGGGGGAGGGGGGTGTCTTGGCAAGATTTCTTCAGAGGGAGTTTGCCATTGCCATCCTCTGAGGCTGAAAGAGAGTGACATGTCCAAGGTCAACCCAGTCGGTTTACATGCCTGAATTAGTATTTAAATCTGGGTCTCCAGAATCACAGTCCAACAAAGCTCAAACCACTACATCATGCTGGGTCTCATACCAGCTGTATCACTCATTTAATAGAATCACTGTCACTTTCTGGTTGGTTTTCTACAACAGATAGGTCAGGAAGTAATCCACTGCACAACCCCAGCTTGATGATTGGTAGGTATAATGATCATCAGACATATCTAATAAGCTACCATTCAAAATAAGTGTATCCAGTTGGAAGCAAGTGGAGCATGTACTATCCTTGCTTTCTTGATTTAAACAAGGATTGAAAAAGTCCCAATTCCTCAGAATTGGCTATCCTAACTAGGGCTTCTTGAAGGTGTAGTGTTAAGATCTGTATTTTGTCCACTCCTGATCAAAACTTTTAAGCTGCAGGTCGGCTTTACATTATGGTAATGAGTTAACAGCTTAGAATATCCATTATATAAAATATAATATTTTGTTTAATAGAGACTGCCTCACTAAGCTTTTCTATGCCCTAAAAAGGTCTGTGTCCTTTCTATAAATGATGAGATTGCAAAATTAATTTCTGATCATTCTGATTAAACTTTTTGTCTTGAGAATATCTATCTAGAAAAATGGGCTCCTCAAGAGAAATACACAGATGTTTAAATAGCTCTGCATTTATTTCTCCCAGCCAAACGTTTAGGTAGCCTCCCAATATAATATGCATGTTTCCTGACTGAAAAGCTATGTCTTCCAAAGCTGGTTCTAGGGACACTCAGATGTCTTGAGGGTACTGTGCAAAATTTTCTCAGGGGAATAGACATTAATATAAATTGAGTAGTAGTCATTAAGAAACTTTATCTGCAATACTGAAACGCTGTCATGGTGCTCAAGACATAAAATTTGAGTCACTTCCTACTCCAGTTAGTCAAAGATTACTTAGGGGCAAAAGAGACGGCAGGTAAGGGGCAGCTTAACATTGCCCTTTTGAGAGCCGGATCAGGGCTGTAGCAAGCGCACACTGCGGCCTCAATCTGACATGTTTCCAGCCCCAAAAGAAGCAGCAAAATGCTGCTCCTTTGGGGGGGGCTGAAAAAAGCTACTCTTGCTGCCACCACCGCAGTTCTTCCACATTTCTTTGGCACAGCATGTGCAAACGCTGCACCACAGAAATGTTGTGATGCCACCTCCCATCTGGTTGGGAGAGTGATGTGCTTTGGGGGCAGAGTCAGCATGCAGCCACCATGATACCACTGCACCCTGACACCAGCCCCTGTACAGCCCCTAAGCTACCATAGCAGCAACCCATTTTATGACATCTTACCTGATGTGACAGTGGAAACGCTAAAGCCCTGAAAATACAAGCAGGAAACATCCTGCATCCGTGATTCATTATAGTAAACTGTTGTAGTACTCAATAAACTCCCTGACCATTATTTTGCCAACCCAAACAGAGATGTTCCAAGATGGTATTTTCAGATCTAGTGGCATTTTCCCTTCTGTTTTGCTTCTTATGGCCAAAACAGATGGCCCAAATCCACTGGATTGGGGCCGCCACAGTGCCACAGCAACCCCACCCCACACCTCCACTCCCTTTTCCACCAGGAAAAGGGTGCCTTTGCCACGGCCACTGTAGTTTTTCAGAGCTCCAGTGGCATGCAGTGTCTAAACACCACACGGCCGGAGCACCGAAAAACTGCTGCTGTGTGGGCAGCAGGTTGGTTTGACAGTGTATTTCTGGCATCTTGGCAGCATGCATCATGCATACACCATGCCCCCAAGCCACCCGGAAGCCACCGCATTTCACCAGACTGTTTCCCCGCTTACTCAGCAAGTATGTGAAGCAGGTGAAGACTGAAAGGGCTCTTTTCTGTGTGTAGTGGCCTGAGACACAGCAGCCAAAAGCAGTGTGCCGGTGCTGAAACTAGGGTTCCAGAGGTCTCAGCAACCACACACTCCAGAACCCTAGTCCGTATAGGCGTCGGCATCATGGTGGCATGCTGTCCACATGGGCGCCATGATGAAAACAACAATGCGCAGTTTCTGCACATTGCTGCGCATTGCATACATCACAAGTGCGCCAATGGCGCACTCGTGACGTATGCAACGCACCACAAAAAGGACCGGGAAGAACAGGGTTCTTTTTACTGCAGAGGGATGCCGTGCAGTTTGGTGGCTGTGGCGTCCTTCCGCAGTTAAAACGGGCAACTCCAGCCCGCCATTTTGGGGCGGTCTGTACTGCCCCTAGTGTTGCTTTAATTGAGTATAGCTCAGTTTACCTTATTTGGGTCTAAATGAGACTGAACCCATAAAAATTAGAGTGTTTATCCACCTCAAATTTACCCTTCTCTTTTCTGAAAGTTTCTTGAAAGGTACCTACTGCCTTTATTATCTTTTTCTGTGCTCTTAAGTTCATAAACTTAAAGTGAGCTACTAAAGTAGCTTCATTGGAGGCAATAGTTCCTCCAAGGTGACAATCCCATCTCAGAGATGTGATTCCCAGATGGAATATGAAATGCTTCCCTCTGGCCCTTTGCCCCACTGATCCAGTGATAAGAATTTAGATTGGATAATATTTCTTCCTGTTCAGGAGTTGGCACTGCTGCAAAGTGCTGTACTAACTACAATTCTTCTATCATTAAATTGTCAGAAATCTTATCTAACACCCTAAGAGTCATACTGCACACCTCCTTTGGACTAGGAATTTTAACTTGCTCCATAGTCTCACTATTGAGAGATGGAGCCTGAGCAGAGTAAGAACCTCTAAAATTCTCCATCTAATTTACATCTGTTTGACCATGACATTTCCCATGTGCAGATTTATTTTTCCATTTTGGGTTTTGTAAGGTATTAATAGGGTTTCCTATCAAATAGAGTCTGAAAGACTGTTTAAAATATATAGTAATCCATATTTTCTCTCTTTCTAGATGTACCCTGCCTTTTAAGAGATAGTTAACAGTGGGTATGTCTGCAAATTGGACTAGCACCCTTATAACTGAGTTTGTAGTCAGCATATAATTCCAACTACAGCAAAAAAAAATTAAACTTAATGAAACCAATTTGTCCCAAAATGTATATGAAATAGTTCATTCTATTTGCATTAGAAGAATGTACCCAAATCCTATGGGTAGAAGGCTGCCCTCCCATCCATTGACTTGCCACCACTGCTGCAAAACATTTCTCTTAAACAAAAAAGTTTAAGCCAGGGAGGCCAGACAGTTATGGTGTGGAACACATGGGGGGAAAGTGTCTATGCTTTGTTAAAACTTTTCCATAAGTCCTATGATGACATACAATATCATTTTTAAGTTATTAGCACATTAACAGTTTCCTTTAAATTAGATGGAAAGGAGAAATAGAGCTGGGTATCAGCAGCATACTGGGGACAATTGCTTTCAAAACTTCTGATAACCTCTCCAGAGGTTTCATGTCGATGTTAAAAAGCATAGGAGATAAAACAGGTGGCTGAGGGACCCCACAAGCCAATGGCCAAGGAGTCAAACAGAACATCTTAGCACCACTCTCTGAGAATGAGCCTCCAAGAAAGAATAGAGCTACTGTAACAATACTCCCAAGCCCCACTCCAGTGAGGCTACCCAGAAGGATACCATGATTTATGATATCAAAAGCTGCTAAGAAATCCAGCAGAGCCAACACTGACACACTCCCCCTGTCCAATTCCCACTGTGGGTCATTCACCAAAATAACCAAAGTTATCTCCATCCCATAACCAGGCTTTAAACCAGACTGAAATGGATCTAGCTAATCCTCCTTATCAAGGAACTGCTGGAGTTACAAAGCCACCAGATGCTCAAGAACCATGCCCAACAATGAGATGTTAGAGACTGGCATATTGTTATTCAATATAATAGGATCCAGGAAAGGTTTTTTTAAAAAAGATCTTACAACCTCCTTCAGGTGAGTTTGGGCCTTGTATTTCTGTAAAGAGGCATTAATCACATCTCTTACCCACTTAGCCAGTCCTCCTCTGCCCTGTTTAATTAGCCAGGAAGGACAAGAGTCTAGTATACATGTCATAGCTGTTGTCTCTCCAAGAATCCTGTTCACATCCTCTGGCTGCACAAACTGAAACTCTCTTTTTCTTTAACCTCTAAATCCAAATAAATTGTTTTTGTTTAAACTAGTGTATGGCATGAATACTGGAATGGGTGAGGGTGAAAAAATTGAAGATCCTGCTCAGAGAGGCTACACCACCCTGAAAATTCAGGTTCACTGCTTGAATATACCATGGGCCCGTGGTATCCTCTGTGATTTGGTTCCAGGACACACACACACACACACAGACACACACACACACACAGACACACACCGTGGATATCAAAACCCATGGATACTCAAGTGCAATTAAATATAATGACACTGTAAAATTGTGTCTCTTGCATAAAATAGCAAAATCAAGGTTTGCTTTTTAGATTTTTTTTAACATTTTCAAACTGTGGATGGTTAAATCCATGGATAAAACATCCATGGATACAGAGGGACAACTGTACTCCTTGTTACCAGCATCGATACCCTTCCTCTTTTGATATTAGGCCTTGCAATAAAGATATAGGCTAGGTGGTCTGCCCATGATCTCAAATACGGATGCCATTAACAAAAAAAATAGTTTCATCATGTAGGCTAGCAGGGTAGGAGTCACTTGGGTCCTATTTTTCCAGACATACTAGAAGAGATGAGAAAAGTCAGAGTCATAAGAAAATGGGATGTTGCCAAAAAGTAAACAACACCGGCGCTCCTGTGCGCTAATCCCTCTTGCCTCGGAAATGCACTGCCATTATTCCCATTCACACCCCCATGTTACCACCTCAGAAAACTGACTTCAAATGACCCAAACCCATTTCAAAGAAATTTCAGCCATTTGGTCGTTTCAATGCCTTAAAATCTGCCCCAAGGCATAATTTTCCTATAAATGTGGGTGCCTTTCCTTTGTGTCTTTGGCTTAGTTTAGCAGTAGGCAGAATACTGTCGGTTTGCTTGGCTTAGTTCTCAACAACTTGCCCATCCTCCCATGCAGCAGGAGATGTCTGAGTCTTCCATTTCATTCAGGTCCCTAGCAATTAGAGACAAGATCCATTCAGGTGTCGTATACCATGAGGAATGCCTCACTTCTGTCCTAACCTTCTATCTTTGATTTCCTTAGCTTCTTCAGGGTATGTCTGTATGTGTGTTAGTGTTTATTATGTGAATGTGTTACTTCTCCTTTTTAATAAAAACTTGTTATCATTGGAAATTTGCCTCTGGAGTGCTATACTCTGGGCATGGTATACAAAGGGATTGGTTCCTTGGCTAAGTTACCTGGCCACTAGGTGTTAATATCTTTGAACTAAAATGCAATCTCTTTGCATCATCATCATCATCATCATCATCATCATCATCATCATCATTATCATCATCATCTCCCCAAACATATATTGGTCTTTGAGTGTCCTTTTTGGACAAGTCTACATCCAGGATAATGTAACATCCTGGACACAGCCCTGGTTGCCCAAGTTTCCATTTTGTCCAGAAATGCATTTGCACAGTTAAAATTAGTGCACCAGATGAGTCCATTTCTAGATATGTCTTATGTAGCCACAGTGACATATGCTGTAGTGGCATCCTGTTTGAATTATTGTAACACACTTTATGTGGAGCTGCCATTGGAAAGTGTTTTGAAATTTCATCAGGTCCAATATGATGTGGTCAGAGTGCTGACTTCAACTGCTTACAGGAAGAAGTCCCTTGATACAACAATCTCACTGACTACCAGTGCATTTCTGGACATAATTCAATGTATATAAGGACCTATAAAGTTTTCTATAACTTGGGTCCAGACCATCTCAAAGACCACATCTCTTCATGTGACCCAGCCCAAGCAATAAGACCTTCAAGGCAAGGCTCTCTTTCAGTCCCACTATGCACACATTTGGAGAAGACACCACCAACTGTCTTCTTAGTGATTGCCTTCCATGGGAGGCTAAACTGATCCCTGTTCTGCTCTCCTTCTGCTGACAAACAAAAACATTTTAATTTAGGCATGGGTTTGGCTACTAATAAGTTGTTATGGCAAAAAAATTAATGCTAGAAGCTGCATTCCATCCTCAACCCTTTTTGATGATGTTTCAAATACTGTTAAATTGTTTTCATTTACTGTTTTCATTTAATAAGTTTTGTAATTGTTTTTCATTGTTCTTTGGTGTGTTTTTCCTTTATTTCTTTTAAATCATGTTGCAAGCTAGTGTGTATCTTACAGTAGGATAATAAATAACAAGCAAACAAATATAAAATATAATTTCCACCTCTTTGCCAAGAACAAGGTAGATGATTGTCATCCTAAAATACAAACTGATTTTCAAATATATGACACAGATCTCTTTCATCTTTCAAACATTTCTATTTAATCTTCCATGTTCACATCAGTGATCTTCACTCTGTCTCCCCCTTTTTTTAAAACTGTGATTTTCAGTGGAAAAGACAGTTATCACTTAGCAAAGAGAATGTCACTGTCTGCTGATTCCTCTCATCCTAGGAAGGTCCAGTGACTTAGATTATTCTCCTAATATGAAATCACATCCGTGGGAAATGAGATTTCAACTACAGTCCCTCATGCATTCTTTTTAATACATAGTTTTCATTAAATGTGTTAACAATAGACAGATAACCTAACAAAATAATACATTATCCATGCTATGTCTTTCTTGTTTAAAACTATTAATCAAAAAGCAGTGAGATCCATTCTTCCGTCTTACAGCATTAATTTCTGCACTGAGGCATGCTACTGGATTCCAGCCTGTTCTCTGAAATATTACAGATTGCATTCCCCTTGCATGTCTGTATTTTTTTAAAAAAAATTAAGTATGGTTGACATTTATTTGGCCTTGCACCCTGCTCAGATCTAGAAATTGAAAAGGTTACCTTTGGGGCTACAACATGACCAGTGTCCATGCTGACTGTGAATTCCAGCAGCTGTACACGAAAAGGAGATTTTACAAGCTGTGTTCAGATCAGACTGATGTTAGGCACACTCTCACCTTTGGAGAATCGTGGATTATTGGCTTCACCTTTAGACAGTTGAAAACCAGAGTTCCTCTGGGGAATGTAAAATATATTAAAAATATTGGACATAATTGTGCATCACCTACTTAACTAAGTAGCCACTAAGGAGATTATCGCACGCCGAAAAACTGTTGGGAGAGGTGTAGGATCTAAAAGACAAAAATGAGTCTTATTGCATCTACCCATGCCTGGGGAAGCCTTCTACAACCTAGACTTTTCCTGCCACTTTTTTAAAAATGGGAAAATCCAGGTCTTGAAAAAGCAGGGGGAAAAGTCCAGGTTGTAGAAGTGCTCCCCCGGTGGATACGGGCTGCCTACAGACCAGGCACAGGTAAATGCAATTAAACCTGTTTCTGTCTTTTAGATCCCACATCTATCCCACTGTTTTTTCTGCATGTGATAATCTCTTGAGTACATATGGCAGGATACAGACCGCCCTGGTTTGCTATGTGAGGGAGCCACAGTGGACAAACCGTGAGGTTCCCTCGCGCAGCAAAAAGAACCTGCAAAAAGTGGGTTCTTTCTGCGGCGTGGTTGTGACACCGCAGTGCGCCAATGGTGCACTAGCGGCATCACAATGACGCCGGGTTGTGTGGATGCTGGGTGTCCATCAAGTCAAAATGGCAGTGCCCATATGCCATTTTTACGCCCTCGTCACATGAGAGGGGTGAGTCGTGTCTGGAAGCGCCGCCCCTCGCACGTAACGACGGCACCCCATAGGGCCCATCTGTACAGCACCTATGTTACATAAGTAGTGTCTCCCAGCAACCCCACCACCACCCTCAATCCTCATTTCCTGGGTAGTAGCCACTATCATCAATGGGGGTTGATCAAGAAGCAATGGGGAGTGGGAATGTGAATCAGCTGCTTCCTGGTTGACAGGAGAACAGAGCTCTGTTGCTTGCAGTAGCTGCTGCCCAGTAAGTAGGGACTGGGAGACTTTCACAGTCCCTATGTAGTCCCTAAACTAGTGAATAGATAAGGGTAGTGAATACAAACTAATTACAAATGTGTAACTAATTGTCTTAGTGAATTCCAGCCATAAATTGCAATTTGTGAAAAACATTGATTGAAGATGGAATATAGCAAAACAAAGTTAAAAGCAACAGCAAATGATAAAAGCTACACAGCAAATTAAACTAAAATAAAGCCAGAAGCAAGATAAAAGATATGTGTAAGATCTGAAAGCCTTTAAATCAGAGGAGAATTAAATATTTTTTACCTAATCTTTAAAAAAAGAAGAACTGATGGCTCCCAGGAAAATCCCTCTGAAAAGGTCCCTCTCGAAACAGGTTCTAATTCTGCCTATCCTCCTCTGGCATATGCACCTGGAGAAGGCACTTTTTGGAATATAATTCTCAGAATTCTGCATCATGACTTGGGAATTTTGAGAGCTATAATCCAAAAAGGTAACTTTTCCATGTTCAAGAGGGCTGTTGGAAATAGTTAGAAGAGATTGTTTGGGGCAGCCCAGAACTCAACAGTAATTTATGGCTTCCATGTCAGTCAGGCAGCAAATCTGCTGTAGAAGAAGCTATCCAGAGTATGAAATTCTAATTCTAAAATAGGCTGAACCTCTTGGATAATTCTTTTAAAGTTCAACCTCCAGCCAACAGTGTTTTTACCATTAATTTATTTTTTACATGGAAGCCACTAGTCACCACTGGAGTCTCGTATCTTCTTACTTTCCCTTTCTCATCCCCCCTCTGTAATTGCCAGAACATAGCACAGAAATGCTAGCAATATCCAGGTGAGACTTAAAATAATGGTTGCTCTTAAAACAAAAAGGCAGACACAGCTCAGGCACAACCATTTTTTAAAAGGAGGATAAGTTTCTACTAGTCCTTTGACCTCCAAGAGCAACAAACTAAATGAAGTCTTACCTTCACTGGTGGAGGATAGCTAATGTTATGGTCCTTCAGCCAAGCATTCGTCTTCACAAAGCGCAAGGCCTGTGGTGTAGGGGCTGGGCACAAGTGAAGAAAGATGCTTCCTCCTTTTATCAGAATTCCTAGGCCCTTGTCAGTTTAAACAAGGTCTCTGCCATCATTTCTCACATAGTGGGGCTTTAGAGCTAGAAGTGGCATCCTGCAGAGAACAGAAACTACTTGCTTAGGCATTCTACAGGAAAGCATCTATAAACCTGACAGCAATTGGCACCCAGAGACCTCTCAGACTCCTGTCTGCAGTCTTTAAAGTTCTCAACCAAACTATACAGAAAATTGTTTCTTTTTTTCTTCCTCTCTTTCTCCCTATGTCTCAAGTGTTGCATCCTAACTAGGAAAATGTTAAATGATGCTGTTGTTTCTTAGTTAGAAGAATGCCTTGGCAAAAGTCAAGGTTTTACTCTACCAGTGAGGGACAGGTCTCTTTATAGGACACCCCTTTTCACTCAGCTATGGCCACATTCCCACTATGATTTAAAGTAAATTGCTGATTGGGTTATATGATCGTTGTTCCCATTTGAAACCAGTTCCGATCCTACTATGATCGGTTTCAATCGTGATGAAGTGAGGCAAAAAAATTGTTCTTTCCTGACACTAGTTTTTTGGCGGTTCTTTTGAAAAGAATAATATCTGAGGCATGTTCAACAAGTGGGAACAACGGATCTGAATTGCATCATTCTGGAGAGGAGGAACTAATGGCAGAGGGGTGTATACCATCCCTCTTCAGTTTTTGGCAGATCCACCAATTCCTCCCATTCTCAGTGCTGCTTTTGTGCTTGTGGTTTGACCTATGGTTACATGATTTTTTAAAAATATAATAAAATTGATAGAAGATTTGATTCATTGGTTTTGCAACTACTTGCAATTACTTGCAATTACCCGGGCAATCCGATGGCAACTCATAGTGAGTAAGTAGCTGCAAAACCAATTAATCAAATCACACACACACACACACACACACACACAGAGTTCCCAAGCCGGGCTGCTCGGGATTCTGCTTACCTAACTGATGAGGCACAGATGATTGACATGCATTTTGAAGTGATGCAAACTAGTGGGGATGACAATTGTGCTAAAAAAGATTACAAGGGGATAATAAAAAGATCTGCTTTCATAGTGGGAATGAGGGATCTTTAGGAATCAATTTACCCACACATAGTGAAGGCAAATTGCAAACCAGTTTAAATATAAGTGGGAATGAGCCCTAAAAGTGTCTGAAACATCGGCCCCAGTGAATAATATTTTAAGATGGTCTGGAAGTCTGGCATCTTCCACCAAGAACTGTCAAATCCATGCATAGGAGACTCAGCCCGTGATAATACCAGAAATACGTATAGTACGTTTATGCCAAGAGATGAGAAGGAAGAAGACAGAGTGCTAGGGACTACGTGTGAAATCCAGGCGTATGGTTGTCTTGGAAAAGAACTGATTGCCAAGGCAATTAGATGAACTGACATTTCTATACTCTACAGAGGACTGAGAGGAATAATAAAACATCTGTCCTGAGATTCTGAAGGAGGCTTATCCATCTCAACTCATCAAATGCCTTTTTCTGCACAAAGAAAAAGTGTTTGGAAAAGGTTGGCTCCAGGAACTGTAGTCTACAGTTTTTTAGATTGTAAGCCCGAGGGCAGGGAACCATCTAACTAAAAGACTGCATGTACAGCGCTGTGTAAATTTACAGCGCTTCATAAATAAAGGTTAATAATAATAATAATAATAATAATAACAATAATAATACAAAGCAATTTCCCCATTCCCTGGAGAAATGCAAGCAGAGGCAAAGTGCATGGTTTCAGTTCAAGCTCCCTTTTCCCACTCAGGATTATGGGGGAGATTTCCAAAGGTATTTTCTAGAAGTTGGTACAAATAGTCAACTTCTCTCTTCCCTTGCTAAATTAGGGGACCACAACCTGCTCCAGTCACCTTCATATTTTGTAAAACCAACAGTTTTAAGGCATAAAACTTTCTCATCACAACCTGGATAGGCAAAATTACATTCTAAAAAGGGCAGGGACTTTCTTCCTCAATCTTTTATATTAAAGCCACTGAATTTGCAGAAATTGCTTTGTTGTAGGACAAGACTGAGAATCATGTGGTTATTCAGATGTTGCTGCACTGCAACTCCACACATTCCTCACTTTTCACTGTGCTGACTAAGGATGTCCAACAACTGTTTGACAACATCTGGAGTTGCAGTCCAATAACATCTGGCAGGTCACATGATTTCCATCCCTACCACTGGGGAACTTCAGTTGGTTACAGACATGTGCATGTCTACTCAGAAGTAAGTTCTTTTGAATTCAATGGGATTTACTAAGGGTGCGTGAGGTTGCAGTTATAAAGAATATGACTTTCATGAACTGGACAGCCCCATCACTAAGACTGGGTTACCAGTATTAACTTCCCCTGCCCCACATGACAAGCTGCCTTTATATTGATAGGAGAGCATTTTAAGCTTGTTTTGGTTCATGTTTTTAGTATCATCAAGGTTTGGATATTCCAAGAAAACAAGAACATATAACAAAAAACAAAAAAACAGAGTAATACTACCACTGAATAGAATCATAGAATCATAGAATCATAGAATCATAGAGTTGGAAGAGACCGCAAGGGCCATCCAGTCCAACCCCCTGCCATGCAGGAAATCCAAATCCAAGCAACCCCGACAGATGGCCATCCAGCCTCTGCTTAAAGACCTCCAAGGAAGGAGATTCCACTACACTCTGAGGGAGTTTGTTCCACTGTCGAACAGCCCTTACTGTCAGGAAATTCCTCCTAATGTTGAGGTGGAATCTCTTTTCCTGTAGCTTGCATCCATTGCTCCGGGTCCTAGTCTCTGGAGCAGCAGAAAACAAGCTCACTCCCTCCTCAATATGACATCCCTTCAAGTATTTAAATAGGGCTATCATATCACCTCTTAACCTTCTCTTCTCCAGGCTAAACATCCCCAGCTCCCTGAGTCGTTCCTCATAGGGCAAAGTTTCCAGACCTTTCACCATTTTAGTTGCCCTCCTTTGGACACGCTCCAGTTTCTCAATGTCCTTTTTGAATTGTGGCGCCCAGAACTGGACACAATATTCCAGGTGGGGCCTGACCAGAGCAGAATATAGTGGCACTATTACTTCGCTGGATCTAGATACGATACTTCTATTGATGCAGCCTAAAATCGCATTGGCCTTGTTAGCTGCCGCATCACACTGTTGACTCATGTTCAGCTTGTGGTCTACTTGGACTCCTAGATCCCTTTCACATGTTGTCTCCTTAAGCCAGGTGTCCCCCATCCTATATCTGTGCATTTCATTTTTTCGCCCTAAGTGCAGTACCTTACATTTGGTGAGGCAGACATTCTTTATCTGGTATAACCAAAATAAATTTCCCACAAGGAGCCTGTGAAAATCTCCTGCTATTCCAAATACCATGATGTGTAGGAAAATCTAGCTCATATTGTCACATACTCAAAAATACAACAGTACATTAAAATATAATTCATCCACTCAAAAAGCATTCCTAGAATCAAAGCAGTAAAATAGCAATAAAACAGTGTAACCTACAGAGCACATCAAATCAAACCATTTCAAACAATCGGTTTTTTAAAGCCTTCTCAGATACTGCAGCAGAGAGTCTGACCAAGGGATATTACAGAGAATGTATATTCCCCCACCTGCTTTTTTCCCCACCATGGGATTTCCTTAGAGATCTATGCCTCAACAACTAGACTTTCAAATTAAGTCTGTGTTTACATTTCAGTGAAATCACAAAGCAAAGCATGCTAAATGCAAAATTGTCTTATGTGAGGGGACAATTGCACACTATGACACACCAAAGTACCTTGCCACTTCAGGAAGAATCTTTGGGGGAAATTGGATTAGCTATGCCACCAATACTGTATCTTAACTGACAGATACAAGTTGGGCGCGGAATTAATCCAGCTGACCCATAGCTGTATAAACTATGCTTATTTTCATTTCTAACATTTATATGATTGTTTTAAACACTTTTTATATGTATAAACTTCCAATAAACTATTATTTTATGGTGATTTATATCATAATTTCTGAAGCATAAAAGATAATGTTGAACCTTTAATCAGAGCCAAGAACTATCAGTAATGACACTCTATAAATTAAGATAATGAATGATTGTGCATAATAAGAAGATATCTTCAGTTACTCACAAAAGATGGGGGAATGATTTCTCTCCAGAAAGTTCCAAAAGTGATAAAAGCTATAAACATAGCAGTGCCAAGTAATTAATTGTTCTGTAACATAGTTCTGTAACTCAGGACAAAAATTGGTAGCTCTCTTGATTTAGACCTGCAACGGTTCCTGACTCCCAAGAGTTTAACTGCAACAACAGCAATGCAGGGGAGGGGTAGGCAGAAGTTATGGGACTTCTGTCATTTCAGGAATCATGATATCATCTGATAGAGTGGCAGGCTAATTGAGCAACCTTCTTGCACTGTCAAATAAATAAGTCTCACGTGAACTTATGGCACTGCTTTTAAAATGATAATGAAGGAAAGTCCACCATCTTCTGAGTCAACCTGCTCCACTACTGAAAACAACAAATTCTAAAAGGAAATGTTTTAATGCAACAGTGTTAACTTTGATATGAAGAGTATTTTGTTGTTGTGTGCTTTCAAGCTGACTCTGACTTACAGTGACCATATCCAAGGGTATTGATTCAGAGGAGGTTTGCCATTGCCTTCATCTAAGGCTGAGAGTATGACTTGCCCAAAGTCACCACTGAGTTTCCATGCCTCAACAGGGATTTGAAACCTCCAGAGTGCTAGGGTGAATCTACACTCTAGATATATTGCAGTTTGACATCCCTTTAAGTGCTGTAGCACCATCCTATGGAATCATGGAATTTGTATTTTTACAAAGTGTTTAGCTTTCTCTGTCAAAGAGTGATAGTAACTCATAAAACTATAAATCCCAGGAATCTATAGGATGAAGCCATGGCAGTTAGAGTGGTATCAAATGGCATTATTTCTACAGTGTAGATGGACTCCTAGTGCAACATTCAGACTGCTAAACCACACTGGCTCACATGGAGAGAACTGGGAATGCGGGGCAATAAATAACCAGTGGCTCAGAAAATTCATACCCTCCAACATTTCACAAATGAAAACCTGGATGAATGTGGTTAAGACTGTGGAAGTTATTAATGAAGAAACACACACAAGTGAGAAGAGGCTGCAGCAGTTTGATTTTACCCAAGTGTACTGGGAAGCACAAGATTCCTCTCCTCCTACTGGCTTATTTGAATGCAAACAACTTTTGCACTCTGAACTCTGTGAGAACTGGAGTCAGCTAAGGAGGAAGGGGGAAAGTGGGAAGAGCTGAGATTTTAAAAACAGCTGCAAAAGTGGGACTTCAGAACATTAATCAGGACTGTCCCTGCCAAATTGGGACAGTTGGAGGGTATGAAATTGGATGACATCCACTCATCAAATTTCATTTAATGACAGGTTTTGTCAAAATCATAGGAGTGCTTTTATGTATTTACCAGTATTCCTCCTATAAATCATCCATTATAATAATAATAATAATAATAATAATAATAATAATAATAATAATAATTTTATTTATATTTTCCCGCCTCTCCCACTGGATCAAGGTGGGATTACAACCATGAAACCACATACAATACAATGGTATCTAAAATACATATTATAAGCAATAATCAGTTAAAGCCTGAATCAACAATACTAATAAAAACATCAGTTACAATGTAATGTTACGATCAGAAGTGGGATTTCTTCCATTCTTTACAGAAGGTCAAGTGGGTATGCCTGCCTGAAGAAATCCGTCTTTAATGCCTTCTTGAAGGCATCTAAAGTGGTGATAAGATGGATTTCCTCCAGTAAGTTGTTCCATAATGTGGGGGCCATGACAGTGAATGTTCTATAGGAAGTTGATATTAATCTAGTCTTTGAGTATTCTAAAAGATTCTTCCCGGATGTTGTAAGAGTGTGGGGTGGATTATGTAGGGAGAGGTATTGCCTCAAGTAACTCAGGCCCAAGCCATGTAGGGCTTTAAAGGTGATGACCAACACTTTGTATTGCGCCCGGAAGCTGATTGGCAGCCAGTGTAGAGTTTTTAAAACTGGTGTTATATGATCTGATCTGGATGTTCCAGTGATCAGTCTGGCTGCTGCATTTTGAACTAGCTGAAGCTTCCAAACTTGATACAAAGGTAGCCCCATGTAAAGCACATTGCAGAAATCTAGTCAAGAGATTACCAGTGTGTGTACCACTGTTTCAAGGTCCTTTCGGTTCAGGTAGGGGTGCAGTTGGTGTATCAGCCAAAGCTGGTACCAAGCACTCCTGGCCATTGCATCCACTTGAGATGATAACTGTAGAGATGGGTCTGGGAGTACTCCCAAACTGCAAACTTTGTCCTTTATGGGAAGTGTGACCCCATCCAGGACAGGCTGGCAAATCTCCATCCCTGGACTGAAGGAACCTATCACGAGTACCTCCATTTTCTTTGGATTCATTTGAGTCTGTTTTCCCTCATCCATCCCATTACCGATCCAAGGAAGACATCCAGAGGAGAGATGCCATCCTTACTCACTGTTTCAGTCAGAGACATAGAGAGATAGATCTGGGTGTCATCAGCGTACTGATAACACCGTGCTCCATGGCTCCAGATGATCTCTCCCAGCAGCTTCATGTAATGTTCAATAGCATGGGGGATAGAATGGCACCCTGAGGGACGCCAGATGTCAGCTCTCTTTTAGAGGAGCAGCTATCTCCCAGCCCCACCATCTGGAATCTGCCCGAGAAGTAGGAACAGAACCACTGGAGTGCAATGCCCCCAATGCCTAACTCTCTCAGGCGTTCCAGAAGGATACCATGGTGTATGGTATCAAAGGCTGCTGAGAAGTCCAAGAGCAGCAGAAGGGTCACACTACCCCTGTCGATGCCCAGACGGAGATCATTGACTAAGGCAACTATAAATAATAATAATAAAATAATAATAAAATTTTCATTTCTATCCCGCTTTTTGCCAGGCAATCAAAGCGGCGTACAACAGGTTAAAATACATCCATATATACATAATACCCCCCTTAAAACAAAAGTAAACAATGTAAGATTAAAAACTACATATTAAAACCGACTAAGCTAAATAAAAATCATCATGGGCAGAGTTCACTGGATGGGAAGTCTTATTTGTGGCCGAGCATTTTATTCCGGGAAGGCTTGCCGGAAGAGATCCGTCTTAATGGCCTTTTTAAAGCTCTCTAGATTGGTAATTTGACGGATCTCGTCCCACAGGTCATGGCAGTCTCAACTCCGTATCCCGCCCTAAAGCCATTTTGAAATGGGTCCAGATAATCGGTTTCATCCAAGACAGCCTGGAGTTGGAAGGCGACTGCCCTCTCAATCACTTTGTCCAAGAATGGTAAAAGGAAGACCGGTCTGTAGTTGTTTCTTAATAGGGGGTCTAGGGAGGGGTTTTTCAGGAGCCATTTCACTACCGCCTGTTTCAATGTAGATGGAAATTTCCCCTCCCGGAAGGATGCATTTATTATAAGTTGTAGTAATGTTTTTGTTGCATCTCCTCCCTGAACAGTCAGCCAGGATGGGCAGGGATTGAGTGGGCACGTCGTCCTCCCTACACTTCCAAGGAGCTTGTCCACTTCATCAGTATTTACAGACTCAAAGTGGTCCAGTTTAATTCAGTCCACGGAGTCACTGGACACCTCTCTTATCGATTCTGTTGTAATGCCAGCCTCAAGATCAGCCCTTATCTGAGAGATTTTATCTGCAAAGAAGTTGTTAAAAGCATCAGAACAGGCCTTAGTTGGTTCTAATAAAGGGTTCAGGGTGGGAGGCAGCTGGGTTAACTCTTTAACCACCCTGAACAGCTCTGCTGGACAAGACTCTGCAGATGCAATTTCTGTAGCATAGAAAAAGTTCTTTGTTACATCGATTGCCACTCCATAAGAATCCAATGAGTTCTTATGATGTGTCTTGTCAGATAAGTGCTGATGTTTCCTCCAGCGGCGCTCTAGTCGTTGTGCAGCCCGCTTCATTTGCCTAAGATCTTCTGTATGCCAAGGTTTTTTATTAGGAGTGGGCTGGAAAGGACGCTCAGGAGTGATAGTGTCTATGGCCCTGGTATCAACCAGGGCTTCAACAGAATCACCGTTGTTCCCAACCATAAAACCCTCTAGTGCTTCTTGGAACCTTTTGGGTTCCATCAGCCTTCAAGGGCGGACTATTTTAATGGGTCCTCCACCCCCGAGGGGGATTTGGATTGAGGCCTTCAGTCCTACCTTGACCAGAAAATGATCTGTCCATGACAGGGCAAAGGTAGAATTTACCTCTGCCCACAGATATTCCGGGTCTGTACTAAAGACCACATCAAGTGTATTACCCGCACAATGTGTGGGACCCGAGACTAATTGGGACATGCCCATGGTAGCCATGGAGTCCATGAACTGCCGAGCTGCTCCTGTCAGATCTAATGAGCCGGCCTCGAAGGGGATGTTGAGGTCTCCTGGGACAAGAAGCCTGGGGGCCTCCAGCATCAGCTCTGAGACCAGCTGTGTCAGCTCGGCCAGGGAGTCGGTCAGGCTATGGGGTCAATGGTAGACCAACAGAATCCCCAGACTGTCTCTAGCCTTCAAGGTCAGGTAAATACACTTGATGTACTCTGTTTTCCAGACAAGTTTCCTGATCAAAGTGATGGTGCTTTTACGGCCAGTCCTCCCCCTCGTCCACTTTCTCTGACTTGCTCCTTAACAGTATACTCAGCTGGGAGAGCTTTGACTCATTTCAGTGACTGAATTAGTGGGGAGGGCGAAAGTTAAGTTATATATTATATTTTCTCACCAAGGTCTGGTTGTTTATTGAGTAATGAATACTGAAGAGAACAAAATGAAACAAAAGTTAGTGGTACAGTTACTTCATTTGGTGCTTGGTTGGGGAGGACAAGCAAAACTGAGGTCAGTCTATCAAAATCTGCATCTCATTCAAAGAATTAATACAGTTAGACTACCTCCAGCTCTATTCTTACATTCACAAGGTGGAAGGATATGAGGTCATCCCTGAATGTATCAGTTTATGTCAGGAGGAAACTAATCATACGTGACAAAGTGGAGGGGGGTTCCAGGTGTCCATAACTATGTGTCTTTACTACTTTTGCCCCCTATAGGTCCAGAGTCATTAGTACAAGCATCATTGCACCTTTCTCCCTCTCCAGTACTCTGCTGGCACAAGAGAGAGAAGAATGCAAGAATGATACAATTTCCAGGGCTGTTTTGGGATCTACATAATTGTGTGAAGTTTAAACAAAGCTTCTGAGGAGATCTACTATACCACGACTACCAGAATCATAAGTACAAGGATTTGATGATAAGGAATCAGAAGAAAAGTGTAGGACTGCAGGAGTACTTCATCTCTTCTCAGAAACAGAAGCCCAAGAGGCATGAGCTGATCCAGTATCAATCCCACATTCATTGGTGTACTCCATATATTTTTTCTAGGGAGTTGCTCCACTCTGCTTTCATTGACTGGATCCACCTGTCTCACTCTGTTTACTGTTGAGATGATTAATGAATTGTACAAGAACTGGAAAATTTCTAATAATAATAATAATAATAATAATAATAATAATAATAATAATAATGTGGCTTATGAGAGTTTGGAAAGGCTATGAGCTTTTCCACTGGGATTGGAACATACTATTCTCCCAATGTTGTTGGGCTGCATCATCAGCCCCTAGCCAGCATAGCCAACTATGTAGGATGCTTGGAATGGCAAACAACAACATCCCTACTCTACACTGATACAATTTTAAAAATCCAAATCTGAAAATTTAGAAATAAAATTAAGAAAATCTAGCTAGCCATGTACAGGATAATGAATCTACATCTGCACCAAGCTGAATCTCTCTGCTTTAACAGTGAACAGATGAGCATGACGCTACATATCTATATATGTGTTAGCATCACCTCCACACTAGGGATGTAGCTACAGGGTGGGGGCAAAATAAAGACATTGCCCCCCCCCAACAAAATTGTGAAATGGGCATGAAATTTTGCTTCAGTCCCCACATGTGTAGCATTTCAGAGAGTGAGGCTGAGGAGTGAGGTTCACACCCATAATTCTTATTAACCTTTTCATTCCTTTTTCTTTGGATACCGGAACTCTGTAAATACTAAATGGAAGTTTTAAGTATTGCTAGATTTGCTGTTACTTAAATTAGAGTTACAGAATTACAATTAGGCGTGTGAAGGAAAATTTCATTGGAAGACAGAATTCTTATTGGGAACAATATCCTAATTTTGCTACTTTTTTTTCCTGTAGCTATATCCCTGCTCCACACACAAGACCCCTTCCTTAGATGAGGAAATGTAAGTTTAATAATATTGTCTATGCTCATCATGTATAAGGACACATACCTTCTCAGAGTTAAAAACAAAATTGAAAACAGTTTCCTTGTTTATTTGTTTTTTATTTTGTGGGAAAGGAGGGTGAAAAGAAATGTCAAATTTATCCATGCTGGACATGACAAAAATGCCGAGTCCAGGGATTATTTCTTCAGAAGATTTAGACTAGTGCTTCTAATCTCATCTAATAGTGACTTCCCACAGTAGTAAAATTCAAACAGTAATCATTATACACACACACACACACATGAATGAATAGGAGTAAGAGACTTCTTTGTCAGTGCTATACAGTACAAAGATTTGGAAAAGAAGAAATGTTTCTATAATTCTCTAGTTCTCTTGGCTGCTCAGAATGGAGAATGAAAGTTACCAGAATAGTCTTTGTGCGATAGTAATGCTGTTTTAGAACCTTTTTTGTCAGAAAATATGTGTTGGAGAATATGGTAGTAGTAGCAGTAATAATAATAATAATAATAATAATAATAATAATAATAATAATAATAATACAATAATGTGTTAGACTTCTCCAGATCCACTTCTTTCTGATCTTCCAGTGATTCTGTCCTGTTCTAAGGTTATGGAATGGTGAGATGTGTAGTTTGGTGGGACACCAGAGCTTTCTGACAGGGAAGGCTAAATAGCTCACAAAATGACAAATGCCAGAATTCCATAGCACTGAGCCACAGAAGTTAAAGTGGTGTTAAACTGCTTTACTTCTGCAGTGTGGCAGCAGCCTTGGTCAAAACAATACAGGGTCAACAAGCCCATAGAGCAGAACAATATTAATCCAAAACTAAACTCACAGTACCTAATACACAGTCCAAAATCCTAAATGCCGTAATAGTCACATTCAGAATTAAAATTAATTACAAAATAACTCAGTAGTAAAGTTGTGGGTAATTAGTAAAGTGGTGAGTAATGTGCTGCTTACATGCAACACATTCCTTTTTCAAAGAAGTACAGCTAATGTGTTAACTTTTTCAAATAATGTCCTACGTTCATCTATAATCATTAGATCTCATCATTAGGAGACCTTTCTGAATGAATTACAAATAACTTCTCCATACAAATGGTGTGCATGTTGTTCATAACTAGCCAAAATATTAATCTTGCCAGTTCAGTCTTACCAAATAGTGAAAAGCAACAGAGGCTATCATTCCAAAATCTCCCAAGTACAAGATCTGGCTTCAGCATCTCTTCTTGCACCTTGGAAAGTAGCTATAATATTTTGGGCAGTTGCCTAGAAGCTGGCCACAGCAATCCCCAATTTTGCTCCTGTAACCGAAGATGAATCCTCCCTCATAGCCTCATCTCCCTTCTCCTGTCTTTGGTGAGAACAGATCAAATGAAAGCAGACCTGGTATTCCCACCATCCTTGAGAAGAGGGACTTTTCAGCAGCTCTTCTGAGCCAAAGTGAGAAAGTGATAATCGTCAAACAGTGCTTTATTTAACACCTATCCTAAGAGTGTTAAAATAATTTGGCTGTATTCCACACAAACTACTGTATAAGGAGGTAGGATTTTTCTCATGGGATGTGGAGAACACAATTTCAGATTCTGTTTCATCCAAATCTCTCACATGGGTATTTAAACAATGTTTGGCTCCAGCTGACTTCAAACAAGAAAAGGTCAGTCTTCCTTTTTAAAGTGTTGTTGTTGGTTTTTAAATCAGTTTTCTTAAACCCTTTTATTAGTACTTCTCAGTCGAATCGTATCCCATTGGCTGATATGAAGCAATTCTTCCACTTAGCAGACATGCACACAAAAGTACTCAGGCAGCAGCCCTGGATAAGGTACAGATAACACAAAACAATGAAAGTGATAAATATGCAAATGGATATGGCACAATTAGCTAAACTGACAACTTTATGCTCAAAAGTCAGGTTTGATATGGTGAAAATAAGGGGGCAGGGGGATCTTTGTAAAGGAGACTCGGGACCAAATTAGTGGCAGCTAGTGGCTTCCACGTCAGCTGGGAAGTGAATCCACTCCACATTTTATTCTGAATTTTACCTCATTTAAAGTGCAAAATAAAAACCAGAGTGGATTCATTGCCCAACTGATATTATTGTTGTTGTTGTTGTCAATAATTACAACAACAACAACCCACGTTCCTCCCAGTACAAAGACTCAAGACAACATGGAAACCTTCACCTACAACTTGCCAAAAGGTTTGGGGGATTTTGTGGCCTTTTTTTTGCATGAAACATGTGAGGTTTGGGGAGGGGGGAAAGTTAATGCAAAGCGCCTCATCGGAAAGCTATACTCAAGGTTCTGCATTTAGGGATGTGACAATCATTCATTGCAGTTTGCTAAACATATGAATTTTTGGTTTCTTGGCACCTTTAAATTTTTATTTATGAATGAGAAATTTGCCATTTGATCACCCAGGTGTGAGAATTTTCAGATGGTTCATTTGCAGGGGCTGCAGAGATTACAAAGTACATGTGTGTGTCTGTGTGTGTGTGTGCACGCGCACTTTCAAGTCACCCATCAATTTATGGTGAGCCCATGAATTTCATAGGATTTTTCTTAGGTAAGGAATCCTCAAATATGGTTTTGCCAGTTCTGTCCTCTGAAAGATAACCTAGTGTTCTCCTATCCAAGTACTAGCCAGGGCTGACTGACCTTGCATAGCTTTCAAGATTTGGATGTTGTTGGATCACAGCTCCTAGCATTCCTCAGCATTGAGCTCACTATCTAGGGGCTGCTGAAACTTGTAGTTCAACAATAGCTGGAGGGCCCTATGTTATAAACCACTAACACAGTGGTTCAAAGGTTCCTCAAAATGAGCCCCATTTGATCTTTTAAATAGGAAAAGCTGCATATTTAATGGGACACTGATGAGAGAGAATGGAAAGGTTTGGACTATAATTCCAAACTTGTCTACTTCATTGTGTCCTCCTCATAAGTTATACCAGGTTAATTCTTCCTCCCTGATGTGACATTATCTGTTTTGAATAGAATCTTAGAATCATAGAGTTGGAAGAGACCACAAGGGCCATCCAGTCCTGCCATGCAGGAACACACAATCAAAGCATCCCCAACAGAGGACATCCAGCCTTTGTTTAAAGATTGCCCCCCCAAAGAAGTAGACTCCACTACATTCTGAGGGAGTGTGTTCCACTGTTAAACAGCTCTTACTGTCAGGAAGTTCCTCCTAATGTTGAAATGGAATCTCTTTTCCTATAGCTTGAATCCAGTCTTTTGCAAAACCAACAAAAACACACATTTTCAACATTTCATTGTCAAGAACTGCTTCCTAAACCTTTCCAATGTGAAGATGCACAGGCTTCATTGCACCCCTGCTGTTTAACTGCACTGAAGCAATAAAACAGGGGTAGGCAACCTGCGGCCCGGGGGCCGGATGCGGCCCGGCAAGGCCTTGGGACCGGCCCCAGCCTGGTCCTGCCACCGATTGCCGCCGGGGGCTTTGGCCTCTCGCGCGCAGGGGCAAGGGGGGCAATTGTTTATAAGCCTCAGAAACATGCATTTATATTAACATTTTTTAAAAAATCAGCAAATTTTTTCGCATGTCCTCCACTTTTTTTAAAAAAAGTGTCTGCCATTTGAAAATTTTGTCCTACATTTGTCCCGGTTTATTTATTTATTTAATTTATTTAATTATTTATTTTTTGGCTTCGGCCCCCCAGTTGTCTGAGGGACAGCAATCCGGCCCCCGACTCAAAAAGGTTGCCTACCCCTGCAATAAAACAATAAAACTTCAGGAACATCAAATTTCAAATGAAAGTTCCCACTTCTGATTGGAAAGGGTGAGCTCTACCCCTTGTGAGGGACAAGACATTTTAATTATCTCACACTACTCATTCGGGGAGAACAGCAAATATATTTCCTGCCCTTCTTCAGCCATGAGAAGAATTGTGCAGTCATTTTACATCCCTATCTGCAATAAGCTGTCATCCAAACATACAGAAGACAACAAATTGCTGACCCTTGCATTATTTTGCATTTATACATTTCACTTTTGACTCTGAATCACAGAATTTATATTTCTCAGCATCCATACATTTGAGGGAGGTGTCATTTCTCCCAGCAATCTGGACCCTTCAAACGTAATTGGATTATTCAGGTACAGCAAATGTGAAAATCCTGCAGTGTTCCAGCTGTTGTTAGACTGCAGCTTTCCACGTTCTTCATCATTAGCTATTCTGGGAGTAGCAGTTCAACAACATCTGAAAAGTTGCATGATTCTCCCTTCTACCATACAGCTTCCAGGACTGAGGTAGAAGGACTCCAAGAAAGGCTCCCTTGTGGTTTGTTCAAATAGAGGTCTCAGCATATCTCCTGCTAAGAGGGGCAAAAGCCAATTGCTATAACAGGCAAGATATAGAAACCAGCTTGTTGAAGCAACTGGTCCTTCACAGACAAGCTGCAGAGATTTACTCCTCCTTTTGCAGCCTTTCTTCTGTGCCTGGCTTCTCCCTTCTGAAGCCCCAGCGAGATGCTAGTTGTGCCACTTTTCTTCTATTTGCATTCCATAATCCCTGCTCCTACCCTGCATAATATTGAAGCCTCTTGCATTTTTGGCCTTATCTGCATATTTGCTGCCACAAGTGGAGTACAGTATAAGGCACAAGATGCTTTCCTTTTCAGTGATGTAGAATCCTCCTTCCTGCACTGGCACTGCTGAAGCTCTGAAGTGGGAAGAGATTGGAGCTGATCTCTTGCCTTGAGAAGAGCTTAATTCTGCTGGCACAAGGATATGCTGATTATTAAGGAGGAGGTGACAGCGTCACTAAACTATAATAATTTCTAAGCAATTGATAGACGTTTGCACAGCTAGAAAGCACTCAGTGGGCAGGGAATCCAGCAAAAGCTTATCCACCATGTTCTCTGACTTGTATACCAGCTGAGATATTTTTGCTTGTCAAGGAAATTCTGCTAGCCCAGCCACCAGTCATCATGGTCCTGCAGATTCCTCCCTTTCTGTCATATCACTGTCTGCCATCAGTGGGGGACTAACAAATGTTGTGGCATCAGGCATCATGGGAAAAAACTATAGACATAGAGAAGCAGAAAATGGGCTGCCCATTTTTCCATGGCAGATTCTTTGAGAGCATAAATAAATAGGTCATTCCACCCATCAAGGATATATACAGGAAAGTTCATTGCTGGATCAGATAACGTAGCTGTGCTTCATGACAAATTAATCCCATAGTTTGGCATATCCTGGAAGTTGTAGTCCAAAATGTAACTTTCCCAGATGCTGAGCTCCAGTAGTGCTACATGATAATTATAGTACTAGTTGAAATTGTGTGGCATCCATTGAAAATCAGTTTCTCGGATTACTACATGCAGGAAGTAGGTGTATGAATGGCTCACCTTTAGTTTTTTCTACCTTGGCTACAATCTGTGAAGCAAGATTCTCATAGGTCATCCACAGAGCGATCCACATAAGGCTAAACCAAAATAGCTTCCCAAAAATATGCATGCTATTTTTGGGCTATAGAACTGGTGGGAGGATGTTCCTGACTGTTCTTGTTATGGATGACATTATCCAACAGGCTGAATGATGGCAACAAAAAAAGGGGGGGAAATTCTCAGAAACTTTCTCAGAAAGTTCTCTTCCTGAGATGTTTACACTACCCAGTGGTGAATGGAACTCATTGTTAGTCCTCCAGTCATAACCCATTGTCACAAATAGCAAATGCAGGTAGGTCATTTCATCAAATTTTCTCCAGTAGACAACTGTAGTTCGCCAACAGTGCAACAGGATTTCAAACAATTTTTTTAAAAATCACACACATTTACCATAAAATTGTTTTCTAGGAAACTTTGGTTCAGCTACAACCCATATGCCTCAAAAGTAATATGACTGGAAATAATGGGTTTCTCCATGTTCAGTATGCTATAGCTATAATGGGTAAGAAAAGCTGAAGTGCTTAGAATTCTGTTTTGTGTGTCTATAACATGCATGCATGATCATATGGTACAATCCTAGCCAAAGAGAAATATCTTTTGGGCCTCCTGATGTTTGGGGCTTCAGTTCCCATAACCCTCAACAAACAAGGTTGATGGGAAGGGATTATGAGAGTTGTAATCCAAATGAATGTGGATATTTGTTTTGTTTGCTTGACAGAGTGTGTGAATAGATATCAAAGTAGAGATGGTGTGTCAAAAATGCCTTGTCAAGTATGACAAAGTGTCATATTGGAAGTCTGGTTATCATAAATTGCCAAACAGCACTTATAAAAGGTTGTAGTCTCTACATCTCTAAACAAAGATTGTGTACAATTAATTAATTGTGTACAATTACGAGCTGGTGATTTCTATCCTCCATACACCTGTGTCTTTACAAAAACACAAGGCTTTGAGGAATACATTTCATTGTGCAGAAACACAACCCAGAGGTTATGTATTTCTTCCCTGTTGCAGTGAGTTCTACAGTGTTATCTTATACAGCAGGTTCATATTGGTCCAATGTGTTCTACTTTTGTGTGGGCGGCTAGCTGGCTTAGTTGCCAAAGAAAATGTTAGACACTCCATCCCACCCATCCAGAATACTACTAGTACAATAAATATTTTGAAAAGGATGGGGCTGAGGGCTCTAACTGCACTGCAGAGCTGTATGAACCAATTAATAGCTACAGAGAAAAAATGCTGGAAATGTTGAAGCTTCTGCCACAAAAGCATTCTCTCTCTCTCTCTCTCTCTCTTTCTTTTATCATACTCACAAACAAAACAAGCCTGTCCTACAGATGCAAATATTTAAGAACTGAACCTCACCTCCTGTCTCCATGCACTACAATTCTGTCTACATCAAGTGTTACCTGCAAAAAAGTGGTAATCAGCTTATGCTCTTGCCTGGATCCTCCCTGGTAACTTGTTCTCAGAACATGTTCTGCTGCCTTCAGACCGGCAACTTTTGCCCTGCATAATGTATAGATTTAATGGCCTAGTTTGCCTGCTGCAAATAAGTAATATGTATCATTTTAGAGTTTTTACACCAGATCAATAACAGCTCACATTTTCAGCAGGCAAGCACTGATGGAGAAAAATGTGACCTCTTTCACCCAATCATTTGTGAGTCTTGGGTTTTGGTTCAGAAAGTCAATCCAGCAATACTTTATCTTGTGGCACAGAAGGAATTAGTGAGGACTGAGGCACTGTCTCATTGTTTCTCCCCAGCACCCAAATCTTAATTCAGCCTGGGGGGGGGGGGGGCTGTAGAAACATATTGGGATTTGAGTGCTTGCTGAAGTATAGAGGCAACTGCATTCTTGCCAATTTGAGGCTCTCTATTTACTGGCTAGAATTAAGCAAGGCTGGTTTAAATATGTGCTAAGTTTTTTTTTTTTAAAGGATAGTTTTTCTACTATAACTCCCTAACAGTAGTCATGGTATCTTGAGGATTGTGAGTGTTTTAATCCAAAGTTATTGCTTTTCTGTCAAGCTATGGGTACATCATAGACAAACAAGTGCCACTCTAGGGGGGTTATTTGTTTGTTTTAGTTTTTTACATAACTGGAAATGGATTTATAGATTAAATACAAGGATGCCCCAGGGTATAATCATGTATGTAAAGAGAGAACATGACCAAACATGTGATTTGAAGGCCACCTTCACCATAAAATCATCTACTAAATATTACTACCACAAACATATTTTCTCCTGAGAGCAAACAGGCCGAGGGGCATATGGGAAAGAGCTGTTTTGACAGCAGCTCTACTCCTGTTAAACACAGTCACTTTTGCTGTACCATATCGTATTTTTACATATCTACATAAGAAATCTAAAGGTATATTTGTTTTGTGTGACTTTTTCCTAGGTTCTGTTGGCCTGCCCAGTAAAATGATTCTTGATCTTCTTGTCAATTGCCTCCAAGTTTGTTCTGACTTCTGGTGACCCTCTCATTGAGTTTTCTTAGCAAGATTGATTCAAAGGAAATTTGCCAATGCCTTCCTTTGGGGCCGAGTGTGGCTTGCCCAAGGACACCCACCCAGTAGGTTCTCACGGCTGAGCAGCAATTCATACCTCGGTCACCTAGAGTCCCAGTCCAACACTCAAACAGCTACACCAGTCATGCTCCTGGAAATGAGTCTTGATGTAGCTATTGCTGGATTTTAATACTTTCATTGGGTTAGTTATTTTAATATTTGTGCTGCTGCTTCTAAATGGTTAATTTTCTTTGGAAATGTAATATAATTTGGGTTGTTATTTGTGTTTCCTTTCATCAGATATTGGAAGCTGACTTAAGTGCATTTCAGCCTCTAAAAAGTTTAAATAAATATATAAAGCACATCCTTGGCAATTCACCACTTACCATTTTGCCATATGTTTGTGGAATAATGCACAACATGAGGCACTACATCCAGTGGTGTCACTTGGGGGTGCAGTGGAGTGGCCCGCACTGGGTGACACCCTAGAAGAGGATGACACCCTGATGGGCTCTCCGCCCCCCACACTGCCCCCCAGGCCATCTCCGTGCATGCTCCCCCTCACATGCCATTCCTGCACTCCCCTGCACACACTCTCACCCCCTGTGCTGTCTCCACACTCCACCGTGCGTGCTCCCACCCACTCTGAACCATCCCCACATGAGCTCCCACCATCCCCACACTCCTACCCACCCACGTGCCTACCTGTAATTTTCCTCATTGGAAAATGATGGAGCAGTGGGGGGGAGGGAGCACGCACCACCCTCAGAAGCTCTGCCCCCCAGGAGCCCTGGTCCCCGCACTGGGTGTGTGGTGTGAGAATGCTACTGAGTACATCAGATTAGAAAAGCCTGTATTGATCAGTTCTCATTGGTTGGATAAGCATTTTTCCTGCTATAGCATTTTTCCTTCCTTTGCTGTGAAAATACAGTGTGTCCCAGGTTTGATCAATTTCATTCACTATTTTGTCTAAAAAAAGGCAAAATCATGTCAGTACCACTGCTTCAGTTTCCTTCTAATGTAAAATTCTGCTTTAGTCAGAATCCAGATTTGTTTTTTGTTAATTTCCTTCAGAATCTATGAAAACAGAAAAAGAAAAGCAATACAGTTTTGCAGAGGAAGGGTGTTGTAGGTGGACAAAAGGACAGACACATGTTTGGCAATAAAAAAGGCCACAACTTTATTTGCATACAAGAACCTCACATGAGGGTTGGCCCGAAAGCATGAGGTCTGGATCTGACATCCACCAACCCGTGCTGGTCGATGACCTATTTGCCTGGCCTGGCCCAGGCATTCGGGATGACAGAGGGGGAACCGGCCCGACTTAGCTCACCACTTGTTCGCTGCCGGCTATGCGCCTGGGCGCATCTTCGCCCCATGTCACCAGGAGCGCAGAATCGATGCCGCCCCCGCACTGGCGACATCGCTAGCCCTCAGCACCCCCGGGTCCCCGGGGGACTCCCGATTCCGTGCTCCGCAGCACTGGAAACCACACCCTTTCAGATCCAAGACCTATGCTACCGCCCCCAACTGGAAGTTGTGACAGAGAGCAGCAACATAGGGAGAGGTGGGTGGGGAGCTCGATCAAAATGACGCCGAGGCCCGAGTGGCTGGGGCCTTAATAGGCGCCTCAGCCAATGATTGACCAGGAACCGGGTTGGACCCACCTCCTGGCCAATCAGGCCCCGGGCGCTCGGGGCCATCACCCAATCAGGGCCGCTTCCGGCCACAATGGAGGCCGGGAACTGTAGTTCCCGGCCGCGGAAGCAGCCCGGGCGCGCGACACCTCATTTCCGCTCCCAGAGGAGTCTGGGAGCGGTAGTCCCTGCCCCACAAGGGCAGAACAAAGCCGCCGCCGCCATGGTGGGGCCCTGTGCCTCCCTGCCACCCCAGAGGGCGACCACCGCGGACATCCACCCCCTCAGCAACAGGACCAGCCCGGGTGAGTCAGGTGGTCCCCTTTAGGTATTCAGCATTTGTGGTCAGATATAAAACATTTAAAAACCTCTTGAACCACTTATGTTAAAGATAGTAAACATGTATGCTAAGTGAAACTTTATTTCAGAATAATTGTTGTTCTTTTTAATCACCATCCCTTTTATGTTTACATAAAAATAGGTACATGAGGATCTTTCTATATTTGGCTGTTTAGAATGATGTTTCTCAGCTGGAGACATTTTGGGAATGCATAAAAAAGCAAATGGTTTCCTGCAGGTAGGTTTTTTTTAAAACCTGTTACTGAAACAAAAAGCAATTGGAAAAGGGGATAGAAAAACCTCAAAGTTTCCATACACTTGTGTATTATAATAATGCTGCTTATTTACCAGAATAAAGATGTGAGACGCAGGTGAGGGGACAAAAATTGGACCACAGTTTACTCCATTATGTACAATCCAGCTTGCTGATGAACTTTCCTTTGACCTTAGGGAACTTGAATTTCTCAGATTCCCTTGGGAGGTTCAAAAGAACTCTGTTCTTTACCAATACCTGAAGCACGGGATTGTGGAAAAGTAGGAAGGAAAAGTCCATGAACTCCAAATGTGTTCCTCGGTGGGAGGTAAGAGGTGGCCATTCATGGCAAAGAAACAGGCCTGTGTGGTTATATTGAGAAGAATGCTTTACAGAATTGGGAGCAACGATTCTGCTGTGACCAAGAGTTGGGGGGCGGGGGTTGACAGAAGGGACAGGACAAGCAAGTGGACATGGTGTTATCATGCCACCCTCCTGGTGCTTGTGATGTGTTCTCAGAGTTCCTGATAGCCACACATTGGCAGGCCTGGGAATCTGGGAATTTCTCACTTTCCAGTTATATCCCCCCCCCCCCAGCATAGCTGTAAGAGCTACTTTAGCCACTGTAGATACATTTCATATGGTGGCATTTGCCTGTGATGCCACTGCCCAGCTGGAGTCACTGGAGGGTGTGGTAGAGCTTTGGAGTTGTGGGGTAGACAAGACAGGTAGAGTGGGTGCCTGGAGTGAAAAGATATCTGCATGCCAGGTGACTGGTGCAGTGCTTGTAGATGGGATAGTGTGTACAACTTGCAGAGGGACTGGAAGACCTCCCTAGTAAGGCTGTGTTCCCATGAACTGCAAGAAGAGGGGGCTTGCATCTGCAAAAAGTGGCAAAACTGGAGGTTTGACCCCTTCAGATCCCATTGGGTGGAGTGATATACTGTAGGTTGACTACTGCTCCCAGACTCTCCCACTAGCCACACTGGCCAGGACATTATGGAATTGCTTCTACACAGTGGTGTAAAAAAGGTAATATTTTCAAACTGTTCTTCACCTGGAAAGTCTATGCGGGCTCTTATATAAGACATGGTTTTACCTAATTTGAGGTGCGGAAGGGTACATTTGAGAGGTTTAAAATTTCTTTTAAATTTTTCACTCTCAGGGATCTACCTTAAATAACACTTCTTAGAATTTCATATAGATATGTCTACCATCATATATAGACAGATTCTTTTCTATATTACAACAGATGCAAAAGGAAAAAGAAAGCTTCTTTTTTGTATTGTTTCTTTGTCAGTCAATACATATGTGATTGAGCCTATGTAAAGAGTAGATTGATTTACAGTCATTGTCTCTTGCATTATGGGATAACACCAAGCACTTTAAAATAATCTGTTAATTAAATTACTGACATACCCATAATACTTGTAAGTAAACAGTATTATTCCAGGTTTACAAGAGTATGCAATCAAGAGGTCTAAAGAGACTTACTTAAGATAACTTTGAGCGGCTCAGCACCTTTGAAGATACAGCAAAAATTAGAAGCATGAGAGCACTCCTTTCTTTCATTATACATGAGAAAAGGGAGATCATATATCTGCAGGAAGGAGATGTTTAAGCCTTTGGAGTCCATGCATCTCTGCACTCAGTAGCTTCATCATCATGATGATGATGATGATGATGATGATGATGATGATGATGATGATGATATTAACTGCTGTCAAGTCACTCCTACTTTGAATGAGGGACTTATATGTCACCCTGTCATCAATAACCATGTTCAGGTCTTCCAGACTCAGGGCAATGGCTTCCTTGATTGAGTCTATCTATCGGAAATGCAGTTTTCTTTTCCTACTGCTTTATACCTTAACATGTATATTGTCTTTTCTAAAAAATGATGTCTTCTCATGATATGTCCTAAGTATGAACGTCTCAATTTTGTCATGTTGGTATCTAGAGAGAGTTTAGACTTGATTTGCTCTAAGAACCATTTATTTTTATTTTTAGCACTCAACACTCTCTATAGAACTCTTCTCCAGCACTACATTTCAGATAAGTTGGTTTTCTTCCTATCAGCTTTCTTTACTGTCCAGTTTTCACAACTATACATAGAAATAGGAAATAAAATAACATAGACAATCCTAACTTTAGTATTCAATTATATATTTTGGCACTTCAGGATCCTGTCTAGTTCCTTCATAGCTGCCCTACTTCAGGATCTTGCCTTGCTCCTTCATAGCTGCCCTTCCAAGTTCTTGTTGTCTTCTGTTTTCTTGACTGAGTCAAGATATGGAAAATCTTGAACTAGTCCAAAGTCTTCATCATCTCCTTTAATGTTATGTAAATCACTTGTGGTCATTATTTTTGTTTAAATAGCGTAAAGTGCCTTTGCACTTTCTTCCTTGATTTTCTTTAGTAATCATTCCACGTATTTGCTATTTTCTGCAATAGTATGGTGTCATCTACATATCTGAAAGTGCTTATATTCCTTCCTCCAGTTAACATTTGGATTAACAATTAATACTCCTGTTCTTAGTCCTGTCTAAAGTGGGCCTATTCAATCAATGGGATTTACTACTTCTAGATTTATCAATCAACAATTGATTGAATTATATAGGGAGTTCCATAGCCTAGTAGCAGCTATCAAGAAGGCTCTGTCCTGTGTTTGGCGGAGTAGAGAGAAAGCCCTCCACTGAAATTTGTAAGACTCGGGCAGACGTGTGGGAGATACATATTTCAGATAGTATAGAGCTAAACTGAACATGAAGGGGGAGGGTAGCAAGCCCTCCCAACCTATGCCGGAAGGGTCCTTGGAGCACCCAGCAACAAAGAAAGTTCAGAGTCCAACTGTAGCTCAAAATAAGCACACCTTTAATCTCCGTACGGGGTGACAGCTGCCTACATGGCAATTCCAAGACTGTCACACCCAATTGTCTTTCTTCAAACCTTTTATACATTCAAAAATGCATAGTTTTAGCAACATCCTTTCTTCAAGTTACCTTTCTTAATAATTTCCAGAACTAGTTCATTGACTAATTCCTGCCTTCCTGCCTTCCTGACAAGTTTCCACAGTTCTGGTTAATCCTTCACAATCCCATTGTTCCTCTTTATCAGATTGCTTTAGCCATGTTTTGCTATAATCATTAAACTGCCCAACTGTCCTTTAGACTTAGGTATTTGTTCCTCTCAAACAGAGCTTTATAGATTATAAGTAGCACTTTGAATTGTGTCCAGAAACAGACTTGTAGCCAGTAAATCTGTTTCAACAGGGGAGTTATATGATCCCTATAAGTAGCCCCAGTCAACAGTCTAGCAGCTTAATATCCTGCTGAAGTTTTCATCCTTTGTCCATATTTTATTCTTCAAAGGAGGTCAAATGAATTAAAGGAACCACTTTTCACAGAACAGCAATGAACATCAGTAGCATCTACATACGGTGCACAAAGAATAAAGCTTGTTATACCTAAGCCAAGAATGAGGAAGCCACACTTTTCTGTAAGAGCTTGTACTATGTCTGGCATTCACAGTCACTCCCATTCCAGACTTACTGGGCAGCAGCTGTTGTGAGTGACAGGGGTCTGCTTTCCTTTCAGTTTGAACACAGCAGACTGACATTTCCACACACACACACCCTTCACATGAGCAATCTCTAGTGCAAGGAGGAATTATGACAGGGATCCTATTTCTGACTGTCACATCAGAGATCTCCGTCAGGAGAGGGGTGAAAGTGTTAGTCTGCAGCATCCCAACTGACAGGGAACAGATCTCTGTAATTTGCAGTGGATGCTGCCCAGTATGTCCCGACAGAGTGAGTCAGGTCCGGATATGCCACTTAGTTAACTACAGTAATTATATAATTAAAGGCTGATCTAGAATTGCAGCCAACTTCTGCAACTTCTTTCATAGTGAGAATTAGTTAAGACATAGGATTAACAGTCACTCAAAACTTTTACAACTGAATGTTAAATTCATCTCTTTGGGGCTATCCAGACTGGCCTGAAAGAATGGCCTGTGGGCAGAGTCAGGGCGCAGCATCCTGACAACGCAGGCCCTAACTCCGCCCCAGGGTGCTATGATGGTGTGTGCCATTCCAGACAGTGTACGCCATCATGACACACTTCTGGCACTGTGTCCAGATGATCAGTGCCAAAGGGATGCCAAACAGCCATGCCGCCACAGCTACAGCTCCATTTGGAAGGCGCAAAAAGAGGCTGAATCGGGGCAGTGGTGTGAGGTTGCCCGATCCAGCCACGAAAGGGGCGGCCTATATAGCCCCTTTATCTTCTTTTGGAAATCTATGGAGTAGAGTTATATCCCACTTGCCAAGTTCTTGGTGATTTCTAGTACCCCATGCTGTTATATCTAAGAAAGCTGAGGAGACATGGGTGTGGTACTATACTAGTCAAGGAGGAAAAACCTAACAACTTAGGGCAAACAAATCTGACACTTCCATATAACTGTGGCTGCAGTTACAAGTTTTATCACCTTACACTATTAGAAGTCAGTGTGTTGGTTCTTTGCAGCAATTTTTTTTTAAATATTAAAAATTGGTTTTAAGTCTCAAAGAACAAAAGAACAACAAAAATTCTACAGGTAAAAGATGTGCTTTCAGAAGGCACTGTTTAAAGCAGCTTCCCATAGTAATTAAATCTACATCATTAAATTATCTACACAAAACAACTGTTTGCTGAGCATCTGTTGCTTATGAAATACCAGATAAAGTTTACATATAGCATTCTAAGGCTCCAAATATCAGAACTGTTATTCCAAAAGTAGATGAAGGGTAAAATGGTTTCCCCATCAGCAAGAAGGAGAAACTTGTAAACTATAAATGTGTAAACTGCTTTTTGGCCTGTCTGCCTGTTTGTTTGCTAATATCCCACACATACTATATAAATTTACATTCCCAGATTATCTAACAATACAAAGGAATTATAATATTAAAATAATTTATGTATTATTTTAGGCAAAACTAAAATCAACAGCTAAATAGGTACAGTCAAATAACCAAATAATTCCATTTCATCCAGTGCTTAACACTCAGGAGATTACTGCACGAGGCACTAGTGATGTAACTGAAGTGGAATTGCAACCTTTGATTCCTGTCCTTTTCACACAGTGTCATCACTCATCTGTTGCTGATTCATTGTGATACCATTATTTTCACACAATTTTGCACTGACAGGTATCTCTTGTTACTGTGAAACTGCACAATAATAATGGCATAACAACAGATCAGCAATGGATGAGTGATGGCATCATGCAAAAATAAAAGGAATTGTTGTAATTCCACTTCAGTTCCATCACTAGTGCTTAATGTGGTAATCTCCAAAGTCAAGATCTATGACATTCACTCCTGAGCCCAAGAACTCTGGTGGCATCCTCTCTGTGAGTTTTCATTTGCAAGTCCCCATGTGCAGAACTGTCCATAATGCTGAAAAATAAATGACTAGCATTCTGTTGGTGGATTATGATGGTGTGCATCAGTTTCCACTGCAACTCATTTTTGGTCATTGCAGAGATTGGAAGAAGTCCCTATCAACTGCACAACAATCAAACCTGCCCCCACCCACAAGTCATCTTTTTTTCTCAGTTGCATACCCTGCAATGGACGCAGCCATTTCCTGGTTGGTGGACTGAAAGAAGCAGCAGGCAAACATCCAGCTATTTTGTTATGGCTGGGTGCAGAGTGATGACATCATCTGCAGGGATCTCCAGATGTCCCTCCAGATGCTTGAACTTTCTAGCACTGCATCCCATTGGTTCCAGTGCACTAAATCAATGACAAATTCAGCCAAAGAATGCTGTTCATTTTCCTGTCTAAAAACTCCACATTTCAATTCTGTTGTAGTTGCTGTTATGGGCCTTGAAATGACAACATGCTGAGAAGTGGGCAAACAGGAGCAAATTTTGTCAATTTGCTTGCAGCACATTATTTGTTTCTCAACAAAACTATTGATTGCCAGTTGCGGTCTGAGGTTAAGTGTTTCTTTTCTCTGAAGAATGGCAGTTTTGACTTAAATTACATTGTTTATTTTGTGCAGCCAGAAAAGAACAAGGCATAGCACTGTTTCACCAAGTCTCATAGTGGCTGCTTGAATCACACAGGGCAGAAGCTGCTCAGGCTCAGCATCATGAAAGCATGATATTTGTATGCATGCAGTGTATATTGCCTTTTGTGATGTTTTATTGTGAGCTATTCATACACAGCTGCTCCCCATGCAGAAAATCTGGTTTTCATTCTGCCACACACATTCACATTTCGAAAAGGATTTGCATTGACATGGAAAAGGCTCAGGTTCCATGTGGTGAGAAAGAACAACACACCATTCTTGCAAAAGTTTGTTCCTTGCCAGTTCAATTGCTCAGGCATGTCTCTATTATCTAACTAAAGCATACTGAGGAAGTAGACTGAAGTCTATGAAAGCTCATGCTGCAAATATCTTTCTTTCAGTTAGTCTCAAAGGTGCGACAAGATCTCTCTACATACTGATTCCACAGACTAACATGGCTATATCTTTGAATACTCAACTAGTGGAAGAAAAGAAGAAGGAAGTAGAAATAAATAATTTTCAGTTCACAACAGCTTTTTTCACTAATACCATGGAAGCAATTGCTAATGACCAGAAGTGACCAGTTGTTTACAAGTGTGAACAACTGGCCACTCAACATAGGGAGCAGCCCTTTCAGTGGGGATGGGCAACTGTGAGGGGATGGGGGGCTGCAGTAGTCCACCAGAAGACCTTGGAAAGACACCCCTGCCCCACACTCTTGTCCTGGTAATTTTCCCCAATTCATTATTCTGTTTAAAATGTTCCCTAGGTTATTTTAAAGAGGCAGTTCTGCCATGTTTTTGCCCCCTAAGCATATTATAGCCAAAAGAAGCTTTTTGTAACCAGGAAATTAGCTCCCCGTGATTGTACAACTGCAAAAATGGCCCTGTGGCCCACACATAGCCTATGGGCTAGACTCCCCCCCCCCCCCGCTCTATCAAATGAAATGTAAAGCAAATGAAATGTACAGCTGTATGGACATCTTTCTTCTTATGGGTGGATTTGGTTTTCTGGGTGGATTTGGTTTTCATATCAAGGTTTTTCATATCTTTAACCCATAAATACTTCATAATTCCTTACAGAGTATTAACCCTTTGAGTGACACTGTTCAGAACATGGATGGGAAGTGTGCAGCCCTAGTCAGCACAGTCAGAAATCCTGGGAGCTGCAGTCCAGTATCATCTGGAGGACTGCATGATTCCTATCCCTAATTTAGGGGTATTAGTATTTGAAATACTTGTGATTTCCATATTACTCAGTGTTAATCCAATGTTCAGTACCTCATGTTAAATCCTGCATGATTTTAATGTCAGTATATCCTATTAAAAGTAACTAGGACTGGTGGAAAGCTCTGTCCAAGATCTTGGAGACCTGATATTTAAGGCAGTGCTCTGTGTGGATTGATGATCTGACTTAAGAAATAGCAGTTGCAAATGGGTCAAGCTGAAGCAGATCAGGAGTATATGGGGAAGCCTCTAACTTTATTTATTGTTATGTACCTTGAACTTGTCTCCAGTTTATGGCAACCCTAAGACAAACATATCAAGAAGTTTTCTGGAATTGAGAGAGTGTGATTCACCCAAGGTTACCCAGTGGGTTTCCATTGCCAAGTGAGGAATCAAACCCTGATCTCCAGAGTTATAGTCCAGTGCTCAAACCACTATGCCATTCTGGCTCTTTATACCTGAGCCATAATTCCAACATAAACCAAGAATCCCAGGAGAAAACATTACTTCCCCATTGTCCTTATCCCATCCACTTCTTCACTTCTGCTGCTTTTTTTTGTAATCAAACAAAAGCTTATACCATGATTGGTATAATTTCTAGGGTCCCTCTGTATAAAGCACCTTCCTCTCCTTATGTATCCAGTGTTTTAGTATCTTCTGCACTGATCCACACTAATAGCATATGTGGCAGGAGGTATAAGGATTACCCTGAAGACAATTGGAAACGCAGGTGTACTGTTACTGAAATTCATTCCAGGATCAAAAAATGTTATCATATGGATGGGATAATGTTTCTGGAAACCCAAACCCAGAGCTCCTTTGGATGTGTGCAATTACTTACACATTCCTATGAATTTGGTTGACATGTCAAAGAGAAGATGAAAAATTAAAGAGTAAGCTATTTTTGACATGTTCAGTCGATTATTTGTTTCACTATCCCTGTGGAATTTGGTTCAGCACCACTGTGCAAGTTTACAAATTGTATATCAGCAGCAGTTTATACAGAATCGGACAGAATCGGAAAGCATGATGCCTCTATTCTAGATTAATTAGTCTATCTAAATATATGAACAGCTGTTTGATACAAATGCATGCCCTTGACAAAATATTTGCAGTTATCACTTTCTAGTAAGCTCTTTCCTTCAGCTCCATTCTTTTATTTAACTCTATTTAATTAACATCAGCCAGAATAGTCTGCCTTTCAGGCAAACTGTTATGCTATCTCGTCTGCTCCTTTCTTGCCTTTCAAAATACTCTATGAAAGCCCTAAATTGTCTTGTCTTTTTGGATTAGCTGTTATGTTTCAGCATATTGAAACCATTTCGGCTGCATGTAGAGAGAGGGAAAAGTATAGACCAACACACCTTTTAAAAATGATTTACATTATATTTATGTCATTTATTTCCATAAGCCATTAATTAATAATGTTTAGGAAACCTAGGCCACCATCCTGTTAATGATTTGTTATTGTTGTTAATTACCTTTGGGTCAATTTTGACTCATGAGTACCTGTCAATAAGATATCTCCAGCCACTACCATCCCACCCCACATTTACCACTGCTCTGCTTAGGTCTTGTAGATTTGGATCTGTGGCCTCCCTAATTGGATCTAGCCATCTGGCAAGTGGTCTTTCTCTCTTTCTACTGCCTTCTACCTTTTCTAGCATTATTGTCTTTTCCAGTGAGTCATTCTTTCTCATGGCATGGCCAAAGTACAACAACCTCAGTTTGGTCATCTTGGATTCCAGGGAAGGTTCAGGCCTGATTTGTGCAAGGATCCATTTGTTTGTCTTTTCAGCTGTCCACAGTATTCTCAGCACTCTTCTCCAGCATCACACTAAAAAGAGTTGGGGGGGGGGGTATCCACTTTCTTCACTGTCCAGCTCTCACATCTATACGTGATGGTGGGGAATACAATGGATTGGATGATTCTACCTTTTGTGCTCAGTTGTATCTCTTTACACTTTAGAATCTTATCTAGTTCTTTCATCATTGCCCTTCCCATTCCTAGTCTTCTGATTTCTTGACTGCAATCTCCTTTCTGATAATGTTTGCTCCAAGGTATGGGAAATCTTTAACTATTTTGATTTCCTCGTTATCTAGGTTGACTTTATGTAAATCCTCTATGGTTGTTATTTTTATTTTCTTTATATTCAGTAGGAAATCTGCCTTTGCACTTGCTTCCTTGACCTTGCTTAGTAATTATTCCAAGTTCATAATGTCTTCCACTAGTAGTATGGTGTCATCGCCATATCTTAGATTGCTGATGTTCGTTCCGCCTGTCTTTACTTCTCCTCCTTCTTATTTACGGGTGTGTAAGTGCAGCTTACACACATTTTGGCAGGGTGCAGGGGGAAATGATCTTGCCCTTACACTCCATCCATCTAAAAACAACAACAACAACTATCCATTGTCACGCTTCTGGAGAGGCTCATGCTTACTAGTGGGGAAGAGAGGGGAGGGAGGTGAAGACCATTCAGACCATGAGGATCTGGCTGCTCTGGGCTCCCAGGGGAAAGAAAATGTGGTTATACTCATCTGAGAGTTCACCCTCATTCCCCTGCCAAGCTGAGACCAGCTGTTTCTCTGGAGTTTGAAATATCTCCCTCCCCTTCTCACTGTGAAGTGATAGCAAAAGCCGCAGACCCTCCCAGGACTTGACAATTGCCACATAGAAAGAAAGCTTGGAACTGCAGATGCAGACCAATGTAAAAATGTAGGATTGTGGCCACTGATTATTGTGTGTCTATTGGCCAATAGAAATAAATGATCTAAATAGACATAAATTATTATGTGTCATATAGTCAAGAAGTTACTCCCACAAATGTAAAATGTTATGCACTAGGGTGCATAAATGAATCAAAAACTGCACCTTTAGAGGTAAATCAATATTAATATTATGCTAAAACTTGTATCCTGCCACCTTCTGAATATATTTACATGTTTTCCCTTGGCTCCTTTGCATTAAGCTACTGCTATGTTTGGCCCTGGTTTATTACAAGATTTCTTGGCAATAGGTTTAGAGGGAACTGCCAGAGCAGGACTTCTTTGCTACTTCAGTGAGCTGTCTGAAACCAAGTTAAGGAAATGCATTCTCAGTGTAGGAATGGGAAGCATGTGTACCAAGACACTACTTTCTGGACAGCAACACAGGTAGAGCCAGCATGGGATATTGGTTGAGGGTTGGACTAGGATGTAGGAAATGCAGGTTCATGACCTGAAGCTCCCTCTTGACTTGATTTGTCTCCCAGGGTAGCTCTGAGAATGAAGTGAGGAAGCAGAGAACAATGTACGCCACCTTGGGTTCATCACAGTAAAGGCAAAATATGAATCAATGAATTGATCTGCTAGGTCAGTCCACCTTGTAGTAAGGCTGCTACCACACTGCACAATTAATACTTACTGACACTGTTTTAACTTTAATGGCTCCATCCTAGGAAATCCTGGGACTTGTAGTTTGATGCGCCACCAGAGCTCTCTGACAGAGAAGGCCACCAAAGAAAGAAAGTAATGGACCAATTCCATTGCTGTTTACCTGTCCATTGTTGTTTGTTTTTATTTATTGTTTTAACTGTTATTGGTCTTTTTAAACATGTTTTAATTGTAAAGTGTTTAATTCTATTTTAAGGGAGGGAGGGTTGGGGGATATCATTTGTATAAATTTTAATGTAAGCCGCCCCGATTGCCTGAGTGCAGATGGGACAGGATATAAATAAATTGTATTATTTATTTATTTATTTATTTAAATAGCTCACAAAACTAAAATCCCAGAATTCCATAGTGTTGAGCCATAGCAGTTCAAGTGGTGCCAAACTGTATTAATTCTGCAATGTAGATGCAGACCTAGTGAGTTCATTTTATGTCATTGCATTCTATTATGTAGGCTGCATTCACACTGCAGAAATAATCTGGTTTGATACCATTTTAACCGCCATGGCTCAATGCTGTGGAATTCTGGGATTTGTAATTCTGTGAGGTATTTCATCTTCCCTGTCAGAGAGCTCTGGTGCCACAGCAAACTTCAAATCCCAGAATTCCATAGCATTGAGCCCAACTGGATTATTTCTGCAGTGCAAATGCACCCATAGTCTCTAAAGTTCTCAACGGCAAAGTTTGTTTCCCTAAATCTTTCAGGAAACCCCAGAAAGGGATTGAATCTAGAGCTTTTTGTTTACAAAGCATGTGTGGTGTCGCCTTAGGCAGCTACTACTCTATAAAGATGGGCAGCTGCCAGCTAGGATTGGGGAAAGAAGGGATATTATAGGAGATTTCATATCTTCCGTTGAAATTGCTTATACTTGCATATGGAAATTGGCTCACATCAGGTACTTTTATCAGGATAACTGCAGCTTTCCTCTATAATGATATGGTGACAGATGGGGAAAGCTACTTTAAAAAGAAAAAAAAAGTCCACCCAGAAACCCAAGTGTGCTTTCTTTGCTGGTGTTTTAGTAGATGTAATCACTTCTGTTTGACGCACTAAAGTTGCATTGTAATGTTTGTTTTCCTTTTGGTCTGCTTACTCAATCTGTTTCTGTTAATGATGCAGTCAGAGGATCTCCCATCCAATTTTAGCATGGCTGCTGTCAGGAAAGCAAGCTAATGGACTAACTCAGAAACAGACCATGAAACTGCATTTCTATCTACCAAAGGCAATTTATGAAAGGCGAACACACCTATAGTTAATAAATAAGTCAGAAAACATCATTTTCTAGTAATAATGATGAAACATTGGAATGTCTCCTATGAATGACTGTTGGGGCAACCAGTAAAGATTAAAGAATCAAGTGTTGGTTGTTTATTTATTTGTGAATTATACTTCTCTGGCATATTTATTTAAATTCATGAAAAAAAACAAAAGTCACAAGATTTTGTGTTTTGCATATCTCCTGCAGAAGTGAAGGTCTTTTTAAAGTTAATGTTATTTTATCAGCAGAGAAGGCCGGATGAGAAAACAAAGCCAGTGGCATGAGAATGGAGGTGACCATAAAATACAATTTGCAGAGCTGGGGACATGTAGTCTTCTAGATGTTGTTGAACTGTTACTCTCATTACCCCTACTCAGCAGGGGATAATAGGAATATCTGGAGGATACATTTTACCCATTGTACAGATTGACATCCACTTTAAGACCATCAAATTGGCTCCATACATTTTGTGCCAGGTACAAGTGCCATAAACAGATTGGTGCTGCATAAATGGTCATAGAGCAAGTAAATGATCAGAGTTGCTCTTAGTTTATTTTAAAGTAACTGAGGACATAATTAGCCTGTGCAGATTGAGTATGGTGTAGTGGTTTGAGCATCGGACTACAACTCTCGAGACCAGGTTTTGAATCTCTGCTCAGCCATGGAAACCCATTGAGTGACCAGGGACAAGTCACAGAAGGCAAAGGTAACCACCCTCTGAGCAAATCTTGCCAAGAAAACCCCATGATAGGCAATCTTAGGGTGCTATAAGTCAGAAACTACTTGAAAGCGCCCAAAAACTAGCTGCCTAGAGGAAAGACAATGGAACAGCACAGGAGATCTGTATTTTCACAGTATGAAGAAAGGTCCGTCTCAAGATCTTTCCCTGCCTGACACAACAAATAAGATGTACCACTTGCCATTCTGTGTCGAGAAACTATCCAGACTTGCAACTCAATCATATTTCAGTACAAGTGACAGATCCTCTATCATGCCTGAAGGCATAAATAGCTCTAGGGTTTCCAGATAAAATAAAGGACAGAGTTTCCATAGCTTTAATGATTGTGTAGACAATGGAATCTCTGTAAATGTGGCTTTCATGACAAACAACTGAAATTCCATCTTCTGCTCAACTATTAAATGTATAGGATTTCTGCCCCTTTATTTCACTTGGCAATTCTACTCCAACAGACTCCATCATATGATATGTCAAGCAGCTAGCTTTCCTTCCCTGGTGATAGGGAGAACCCCATAGACGGAGATGTCCAAGCATCATAAGAGCTTGGTTAGGGAACAGTAAGAATCACTTGTGATGTTTGCACTCTAATGTGTATTTTATTTCCCCCCCCCCAAAAAAAAACCGTATTTGAGGTACTCAGGAAATAGTTAAGCTTTCTCCTTGAAGAAGGTCTACATTTCTTCCTCATAATTTAACTAAGTTTGAGCAGCAAGGTGTGATTGATTGATATTACATATTCCTAGCCCTTTCATGATATGCAGTTATATCACAATGAATCCACTTTAACTACCATGGTTCCATCCTATGGAATCCAGGGATTTGTAGTTTAAGGAGGGGCATTTAGAATTCTTAGCCAGAGAGCTCCAGTGCCTCACCAAACTATAAACCCCAAGATTCTATAGGAGTTAAAGTAGAATCATAGTGTGAACAGTCCCTTGCTTTGTTAGTGTGGCAAGTCCCCTTGTACAAATTAGATCTTGGGGTTTCTTCATGAGGGCTCCAGCCAATGAGGATGATATTTTACAGTTTATGAATCTGGCCTTTGAGTAACTCAATGGTTGTACAATTGACAGCTAATAAAACTGTCATAATCTGGGCTTTCACAATGCATTAATATTATAGTTTGCTGTAATATGTTCTATGCTTAGAACAATGAAGCTATTCCATATTTCTACGAGTACCTATATATTTCATCCATTCTTTATGTGTTTGCTGTGAAAGAAGCACCAGGGCACAAGCAATTATTTCTGTCTGAAAAAATGAGTGGATGCCCAGACTTTGCAACAGGGAAATAGGAGTCAAACTAGATGATATTCTTAACACATTTTTAGAAGAGGTATTCCCTCATGTTTGTCATAGCAAATGATTTTCATCATCAACCTATATGACATGCTCTGTTCTCTGATTGGTCATGGGAAGTAAATATGGGTTTGATTTGTAAGTCTGATTGCTTAGGCATGCCTGTATGCAGAGAACCTGTTGTTAGAGGGGAAAGAGTTTTATCCTTCATTTCCCTTAACATCTAGTTAGACTCTGAGTCAGAGTCTAGAATGCTGTAAGATCTTGAAAGTAATGAGTTAGGAGCTGAAGGTGGAATGATAAGAAGGCAGAGGTGGAAGAATAAAAAGTCATGGACAGCTTTCTCTCCTAGAGCATCTTCTTAAATTTATGGGTACATTATCAGTGAACATTTTGTAACAGTATCTTCTTCTAATAACCTAGGCACTTCTTCAAAATTGTGTAAACATTATGACATTGGGGATGAAGAAAATGTGATGCCACCACGTCTGACTGTTTCTGAAACTGAAGGTAAATGGAATGATGATTTTATCTATCTAAATTCAATAATTTCCATCTCAAAAGCCTTTTTGGTAGCATGTAAGGATATTTATATGATACATTATCACCTCTGCAATCTGTTATTAATGCCAGGAAAACCCACCTTCTCCTGGTGAGGTATGTGAAAAAATTAAAGGGGGATATGAGTGCCTATGATGGATGCATTTTCTATACCTCCAACCACACACATATGGACACAAGTTGGAAAATTCATTTCTCTTCAGAAATTTGATTTCCCCCTTTAGTAATGAGCCTCTGAAAGTGAAACTGGAAATGCTCTTGATCAGAATTGATTCCTTTAAAAAAAAACTGAAATACTCACATGACATGTCCAAAGACTCAAGGTTCAAAAGCCATTAAAACAGTACAAAATATCAACTGGTATGTAGAAGGATTACTAAAATCCACCAAATACAAAATAGTCAACAAATTACCCTGAAGACTTATCTGTATCGTTAAAATTTCCAGGGTTCTTTGTTCTGAACACATTGTTTAAATTTGCCATAAAAGGCAACATTAAGTTTGTGTCATCTATAAATACTAAATGGCTTAAATCTAATTGCTAGTCCCAAGTAGAGTGGACCCACTGGGTCAATGGGAACCTGGCAAACCAACATTATGAATGGTCCATTGATTTAATAGATCTACTCCATTTGGAACCAGTAATTGGATTTAGGCCTCTGTGTTCTAGAATGGTCATCTGTGGACGAAACAGCAATAGACCATAGGGATTTTGACAGCAATGAGGAAGTTCTAATTTGCATTCCTGGAAGCATGTTTGATGACATTTTCTTGTTCTTAACCACTACACTTTTAATTGTGGACATAACTGCTTTATTGCAGAGGAAAGACAACAAACTGGTTTTTGAACTAATAGTAGGTAGTGTGAGAGTGCAAGACACTCAGTGGTGGTTCAAGATAAGCTGGCTATCCACTTCATGAAATATAAAAATATTTACTGCATTGAATACAATCCCAATCCTCATTAACACACATTTATAATTGTCACTCGCCCTAAGGATACCCTGTTGCCACAAATGAGTGCAGGAACAACTGAGTAATAACCTGCCTATTGAAGCATGATCCTTTTCACAAGTTATGAGAGCCCTTGTTCCATTTTTATGTGTTAATTGCATGCTGAATGAGACTAAAAGGTGTGAATTCTCTACATTCATCATTCACGGGTATTAACTTTATAGCTTGTGCTGTGCTTTCAGCATCTCAGTTGCCTTTAAAAAGCATTTGTCTGGTGAAAGCTCCTCTGTGCCAAAAACCTGTACACAGTCCATTCTTTGGATCAGCAAAAGCATCTAAAAAGTGGCCACTCTTTCTTCACTACATAGACTTTATCTGTATGGTTATAGAGATTTCTTTTATTGTTATACTTCAATATTCTCAAAGGATCCTCTACAGAAGAATAAATGTTTTCATTTTTGCATATTCCATGCACATACACTGGTGTGTTTGGAAGCCAGTTCAACATCTTGTTCATCTATACATTTATTTTATTAAATATAAGTCCCATGCTACTCCCACCCCCAAAATAATCTAAGGTTACTGAAAACATCACTGATTCTGTTAACCTCTGGAGCTCACCTCTCCATAGCTATAATGTCCTGTTATAGTCATCATCTCAGAGCCTAAGTGACCACCTTAAACTTATTGGATAAAATGAGATAACATAATGCATGCCACTTTGATTTCTGTGAAGGAAGAAACAGATGAGTGTACAAGAAACTTCCACAAAAAACTAAGCAGTATGAATCAGTAGCATACCCTTCTTTCAGACATCTCACTTCACAAGGAGCCATTAAATAATGGCTTTAAATCATCTACCAAAGTTCAAGACTATTTTCTCTGCTGAAATAAGGTTCGATTCCAGCTCTGTAACCACCATAATCTCTGCAAAAGGTTTATCCAACTTGGAGTGCATAGCCCCACTTGAATGTGTACCAAGGTTACAAAATGGAAGGTAGTCATAGACTTTTTGTCTGTCCAAACAATGCTCTATAGCCAGCAGCAGAGAAAGCCAGACACATTGTATTGTTTGGAGACGCATATTGTTTGGAGAAGGAAGGGCATCTGATAACAGTGTGATGTCTGACCTCTTTTTCCTTTTCCTGATAATAAAAGTTGAAAATAAAATGGAGAACACCTAAACACTGCAAATAGTGATGCAAGTACAGGCTCCACCATTTTCACCAAGCCTGAGATTTCAAGAGTATGCAGTATCTTCCAGAATACTTCCAAGTGCACAGCACTGCATTTACTTTCAAGATTTATTTATTGAGTGTTACATTTTCTAACACAGAAAGCTATCTCTGTTCTTGCTATTATGTGCCTTTAAGTCAACTCTGGCTTATGGTGACCCTATCACATTTTTTCTTGGCAAGAGTTATTTAGAGGAGGATTGCCACTGCCCACCTCTAAGCCTTAGAGAGTGTCATTTGCCCAAAGTCACCCAGAGGGTTTCCATGAATGAGTGGAGATTCAAACCCTGAGCCCAATACTCAAACTACTGCACCATTCTAGTTCTCACTATTACTTCTCATTACTATTTTGATGTGCAGATGTTCTCCATCATTTTTGTGCTGCTGCAAGGTTCCCATCTCCCATCTTTGTGTATTTTTTAATAAAAGTTTCTGTGTATTTCTGAAAACCATAAATTTTCTTAAGGATATTAACTGCTAGAGTTTGTTTGTTAGTAGCTTCATTTTAGCTACTCTGCTGTTGGTACAGTTATTGACATGGGAGCAGACCATGCTTTGAGTGTAAATAAGACACTCATGAGATGGCTGGCTCATCCCAAAAACTGACATTTTAGACATACATTTTACATCGGACCCATCACTTCTGTATAGCTATATCCTTGTCATATATATCTAGTTCCCAAATGTTACTATTTCAGAGCAGAATTTGATTTTAGTATCTGGTGTTACTTCCTTCAAGGTCTTAGACAGTTGATATTTTCTCTCTTCCTTCATATCCCTTTTCAAATTCCCTTCTACTGCATTATTTACCATTTTGTTTCCATCATCTACCGTATGCTTCATATTGTCAGCTTCCTTCTCTCCGACTATCCCATCTCACTGCACTGCCATCTCTGCATGTTCTTAATTAGGTTTGTAAGGTCTCTAGGAACAGGAGATGTCATTATGTGTTTTGTAAAACATTGTGTGCTGTTAAGCAATACAATGAATTAATAACAGGAATCTTTTTCCCCTTCGAAAAAAAAATCTAGGCCAATTGCCATTTAGAGATTTTCAGTTAATTAATAATCTTACTATTACATAATTAATTGAATCAATTAAATATTAATATCCAAAACTGAATAGCTTTCTTTAAAAACAATAAGTGATGAAAGGGAGCACATTTCAACACATTAAAATGTAATAAACAAAAGATTCCACACACTGTTAGAAAGAATGGTCATCTTTAGTACCACATAAGAATCTGCTTGCTGAATGTAATTTCCATAGCATTCTGTCTCCAGAAGTGGACAACAGAGAATCTTGATTTCCGAGGCAAAGCATGATCAAGCCAAGCCAAATAACATGTAAAATGCATGGAAATATTTCATGTTTCTGTCTCTTTCTTGTGCTCTCTCTCTCTCTCTCTTTCTCTCTAACTAAAGTAATTAAATAGATAACATAGTTGGGTCCATCCAGAATGCCAGCTATGGTACACAAGGAAGGAAGGTTCAATTTTCGAAGATTCAAAATTGCATTGGCATCAACAGAATGCCAATGTATCAACAGACTGTCACTGTTCAGTCTGAAAATGGGGGGAGTCTGCAGGGATGATTCATTGCGATGGAGAGGATATGGCCAATGAGGACCATGTCACTATCTATCTTCACACGATTGAAAATGTGTGAAAGAGAACAGCTAAATGTGATTTGTACCTCAAGGCATCCTACCCTTAGCAATGCTATCCATCGTTATAGCCCAAGAAGAAGATCAATTTCTAATTTGCTGAACTCTTTTCAAACCATTGGTTTTAACTGTGTCTATCTTCCAGTCCTCCAATAAGGAGGTTTATTTTAGTGGGAAACCTTATTTGGGTGGGAAAACTTCACTTATTTTCATTAAGAGATTAACAATTTGAATCTGAGTTAAGTATTTTGGATCAAAATTTGAGTTAAAAATGTTGTTGATTTTGTCCCCCAAGGATCTGCTGCTTTTTAATTGATCATTTTTATTCTAAAATATCTTAATTGACAATTCTTTGGCATCACATAACCAGAACAACATCAACAACATTTCAGTTCTCATTGGCCTTTGGTGAAGGGCTCCAGTTTGCTTGCTTTTTTCTCTGTGCTGAAATTTGGGACCAGAAGAGTATTATTGATGAAGTAGAAGGTCATGATTTACATTGTGTTGCATTTACTTGAACCTACACTACAGAGTTATATCAGTATCTTACCATTTTTCCTGCCATGGCTCCATCCAATGGAAACTTGGAATTTGTAGTTTGACAAAGTATTAGAATACACTTCTACAGCTCTTTAGTGCTGTGGGCAGGGCTGGCGTGGCCGGCTGCATGAGTCTCGGTAGTCCCTCCCCCTTTGACTCCGCACGGGTGCAACAAACTTAATCCAAACACTTCCACGTGTTCGGCAACTCTTTTAATGCAACTCAATTTCCAGTCCCCCAAGGTCACGGTAAATAAACAAAGAAAAGCTTTCCTCAGCTAAACAATAATAACCCTACTTCTGTTCTGGTCCCTCCATTCACAGGGACTCTTTGGGTATGTCCCTCAAGCTTCGGCCTTGTCCTCCTGACCAGCGGGTCCCGAGTACTTCTCCAGGCACTCTTGGTCCGCCTTCTCTACCTCAGGCGCTTCTGGGCCCACTTCCCAATGGTCCCCTTTCAGGTCCCACCACTCATCCTCTAGTTCGTTTAGAGCCCTCGGTGCCCACTCCTCAATGTCGGAATAGGCAAAATTCCCCTCCTCTCTAGGGTTGCATAGTTGTACCTCCTCGTGCAGCCCCTTCCGCCACATTAGCAAGCATTGGCACAGAGAGACTGGCGCACCATCCCACTGGGGAGTTCTCTGCACCTGTGCTCTCCCTTCCCCGGCCACTGCTGCACACCCTGATCTTCCCCCCACCCCCATGCATCTCAGCCCTTGCTCTTTTATATCCCCTGGGGACCAGCCTCCACCCCTCCCAGGCTCCGCCTCCACCATCTCCCTGCTCTCTCCTCCCACCTCTGCCACCTGGGAGCCCTTAGCCTCTTCCCCAGTCCAGGTGTCGCCTCATTACCAGTGCCTGTCTGGAGAAATGTCAACATGCCTCACCAAACTGCTGATCCCAGGATTCTATCAGATATAACTGTGTAAAACTGATACATGAATATATATGTTTAAGCAAAACATTGTTCACATCAGTCATTTGTTGTTCTTGAAAAGAAAAAGAGCCATTCTGATTTTATTTTAAAATGGAAAATATGTCATATAAAGGTGCTGTCACAGCAGGGTACATGATCTTAGAAGAAAGAAGGAGCAACATTCAAGCAAGGAAGAGATGGCCAGAGAAAGGAACATATAGCTGTTAAAGTTTAGTGCTACATGTCAGGTTATCTACACATTGAACTTTATCGCACCACGTTGTCCAGGCAGGGATGAAAATAGAATGGAAGGGGCCAGGAATGAGTGGGGGATGCATTTTACCACACACTGAAGTCCCTCACTCGTTCTGTTCCGTTCCCCATCCGTTCCAGAGAGGGCAATTTTTGAGAACTGTTCAGAACAGTTCTCAAAAATCGCCCCCTCTGGGGATGGATTGGGAGAAGAAGAGAGAGGAACGGAACGAGTGAGGGACTTCCTTTTGTACAGTAAAATGCATCCCCCCCCCCACTTGTTCCATTCCCTGCCAGGCTCCTTTTGTCCTGTTCTCATCCCTGCCTGGAGCCCTGGGCAATAAAGTTCATTGTCTCACTCCTGTTTTACTGTTTACATTTCCAGATCTTCATGGGTTTCAAACTTTTGCTAGACCATTTTGGATGTTGGGCCAACCATCAATGTAACAAAAGGAATAATTAGTCAGGAGTCATACCACAAAGAGGGACCCTCTTCATGGGTCACAGATGCAGTTTGACTGGGATGCCTGTCACTTCTCCCAAATCTTTCTTAACCACATTCTAAGATGAACAGTAATTTCTTTCCTCAAATTGGTTCCCCCTTAGACCTCATGCCGCCTTATAATACTAGTTCATCAAGCTTGAGAGAACCTATCTTTTCTTCCCTTATACAACTGTTCAGGGGCTAATTATAACTCCCTTTTTTCAACAACTCCATTAACTGCCAGTCCATTTCCAAGCACAGTTCAAAGTGCTGGTTCTGACCTATAAAGCCCTACACAGCTTGGGTCCAAATGATCTGAAAAGCCCTGTCTTGATATGTTTCTATTCTAGTTTTCATCTCACCAGAGGAGGCTTACTTTCAAGCCAATGCCGTGATAGGGATGTTTGGCATGGACTTCTCCTTCTAAGTGGCTGCTCTGGAACGCCTTTCCTAGGGAGGCTAGACAGGTGACCCCTTGCTATCCTTTGTGTAGACACATGGAGACTTTTTCTTTGCTTGTTTGCTTGCTTGCTTGTTTCAGTAAACTTTTGAGAACTGATGGTTCATTATTATATTTTAACCTTTGTAGGATATGTGCATTTAATTTTATCTGTTTTAACTTTTGTAAACTGCCTTGAATCCCAGAGCTGTGGAAAAGGCAGGATGAGGATGAAGATGACGACAACCAGCTTGGAAGCTGCATCCATAGGATATCTCTTCACACATAAAACCTTTTACAAGATGCAACTATATGCCAAGAATGAAGATCAAATTATAAGCCTTCTGCAAAAGAAGCCTATATAAAGATACAGAAAAAAGCCTATGAAAATCAGAAGAAAAGTGGTTCAGGTTTGATTTATTTGTGAAGTCAAAGACCAGCATCCATAGTTTTCTGTGGGTTTTCCAGGCTATGTGGCTGTGTTCTGGAAGAATTTATTCCTGACATTTCACCTGCATCTGTGGCTGGCATCTTCAGAGGGTGTTGGCATGGAAGTGTGTGGGGTATATATGTACTTCTATGATCCATGGCTGGGAGGAAGTGATTTACATGCTAATCTGTGTGTTTGTCTATTGTTGAATGGCCAGGCCTCAGGGTTGGAGGATAAGTGAGGTGGATGTGTGTCAATTTAATTAGCAATCCATCCAGGGTCACGGGGTTTCCCTGCAGACTAAGGACTCTAGTGAAGAGAGCTGCTGCCATTCAGAATAGACAATATTGGACTACAGAAACCACTTGTCTGACCTTGATTAATATGGTTTCTTGTGCAGTCTCAAAGCTTTTATTGTCCTGAACATCCTAGAAAAACAATCAGTACCCTAAATCCAGCATAGTTTTAATGGAAGAAACCAGTGCGCTGACAGGACTTAAGTAGCACATTTGTTCTTATGGGCCCTAAGCATGAACCTAAGCATCTGCACTGCCTTCAGTGGTTGCACAATTGGTTGCACAACCAGATGCACAGCTGGAAACTCCACTGAGTCCCCCTCTTTGCATGTAATCCAAAACTAGATGACATGAAGCACAGTATCATTGTGTCTAGCTAAATGACAGTATTATATATTGATCATTGATTGCTTTAATTCCTGAAAGCAGAGGTAATTACCCTAGAACAGGGAAAGACATCATGTGGTCATCCAAATGTTGCTGAACTGCAACTCCCAGTTCATTAATTTAGCTTATAAGTGGTACATATTGAAAGAAATTCTAAATGGATCCTAAGATAGCCATTTTTCTTGGTACTTTACTGAAAGGGAGGAAAGACATACCCTTGACTTCTGTGGCTGTCTCTTTCTGCATCTTGCTCATCTATAGCCAAGCTTATGCATGTTAATAAGAAATTTATGGAAATATATTAGCATATTGATACAGTGGATAATGAGAATTAACTATGAATTAATTATGAAAATTGATACACTAAGGGTGTCTAATGTTGAGGAGCAGATTCTAATAATTCAGAAATGGATTGGGTATTAGACCTTTGTGGACTGGCTGGGAATTGTCTAATTAACAAACTTATTTTTTGTGTAAAGAGTAAAAATGATGGCATTCACATCAGTAGACATTCTGTGAATGGCTTTAATGGGCATTGGATCTGACATTCAGTATGTTGTGTCTTAATTTGCTCAAACAAAGCTATGTTAGCATACTTTGTAATAATAGTTTTATTTATTTACAACAGTGGCTTCCAGAGGCTTATAGTTGGAAGAACCCTTGGGAAGGACTGACAGATGGTTCTACTCCATGTCCATAGGAAGAATTATGGAACAGGCTTGCTGCTATCTCTGTTTTCCCTCACCTGTCTTCTCTCACTTTGTCTGCATGAGCTCTGTTTTTCCTATCTTCCCCATTTTGTGATCCCTCCCCACATTTTGCACAAAATAGTACAGAGCAGTGTTTTGTACTGCATCCAAAAAGAAATGTATGCATAGGCAAAATACGTTTACATGCATGTAGGCAATGAACAGGATTCCAGCCAATGCCTCAGAAATGATAAAATGAAGTATAATATAAATGTTTGGGCACAAATTATACTGATAATACATTAACACTACCATTTCACAACATCTAAGTTATTATTCAACCAATAATGTATCATAATTAGGCAAATACAAGGACATTTTAATTTTGCCAAAATATGGGTTTTTCAGTGGTGGGTCCATGTTTGTTCATGGTTAGGTTTGTTGTGGTGGTTCTTTAACAATAGAATGATTCCCTCAATAACCTTCATTAGTTCTTTCAATTCCCCCTCCACATGCATGCACACACACACACACACATGTACACACAGAGAGAGCCTGGTAATTGAGCCCTCCATGAGTAGCTATGCACATGTAGTGGGTGAACTGCATAACAAATGTGGGCAGCAGTGGACAGTGGAAGTAGTCAACAGGAATTTGTAATCTCCTTGCTTGCTGACAAAACGCATGTATTAGCAGCTTAGACTGCAAACCATCTGGAAGTTGTTAATGTTTTGATAATAAAATGACAAAGGCAGAACAGGTAACATAACATAACAACATCTGGGATTTTTATATTCTCCATTTTTAAATTAGAGTATTCTCCCTGAAAGCATGATCAGTCAGTCGTTCAGCCTGGAACAAAGACTACTGTTTATGGTGCATCTCTTTCAATTTGAACTGGGGTTCATAGGCATGTGGCCTAGCTTATCATAATTTCTATAACAATTCAATGGTATTGTATTCCACCTGTGAAAAGTCTCTTGGTATTTATAGTCTGGTTAAAGAGATTTCTGAGGTCCCAACAGAACTACAGTATGTTCATCTGAGAAGATGGAATAGATGGTAAACCAGTTATATCTGTAACACACAATTATATTTGTAACACACATTTTAAGGATTGTGCAAGAACGTTTAACCATAATCACAACATCTTTGCATTTATTATTAATGCAACTGTCAAGAGTACTTTAGATGCCCCATACAGGACATTCTTCATATGACTATCCTGAGACATTCCCCTCAAAATAAATAACCTATATATTATAGAAGCCAAAGGAGTCTGACAACCCAATAGATGTAACTGCATGAACAAGGTATTGCTTAGATATAAATTCTACACAGTCAGTGAGAATACTAAATAAATGTGGCTGAAGTCAGGTTAGACATGTATGTGAAAGAAAGAGAGGAGTAAGGTAGAAAAAAATAATCTGAAACAATAAGAAAGCATTGTGAATTAATGAACCAGATATGTAGCATGCTCACTGGAATAGTATGCAGACATACATTACACAAGTACATAAGCATTCACATTTCACTAAAATGTTCTTAAACAAAATATTGAGCTTAACAACAAAAACTTCCAAAACATTGGGTTGGCTCCAAGGTTCTCCAAGAGGAAAGCCTTTATCAGAGGAAGAGAATCTTTGCCAAGGGTGTTAAATTTGCTGCAGAAATGTCAAAGCTTAGTGTTATGTAGACAGTAATCATTCATAGACAAATGTTTCCATGAGCCAAGTGAAATATAGCCTTGTGCATAAAACAACTGGTATTTTCTAGAGCAACCTGCTATTATATAAAGTAATAAGGAAGAACCAATTGTTTGCATAAAGCAATGGCAGAGAAACAAAGAATTTTGTAACTTTGGGTTTAGTACTAATCAACAAGGAAAAACAGAAAGAGGAGAAAAAGAAAACCTACTTTAGCCTGTGGTCACAAAATGCATTTATTTCTGATTATTTTACATCATCATTCTATAAAGATAGTTAAGGTGGTTTCCAAACCCAAAATGCTATAAAATAATCATAAGAAAACAACAAAAATAATGATACAACAATGTTTTAAAATGATTCATGGTAAATTTATATATATTTTAAAAAAACAGCAACAGTCAACTCTTTCAGAATTATATTCCAAGAAAGAAACATCAATTCCTGTTTTTATTCCAGGGATAAAATGGTCTTCAGTATCTATGAAATAGCAAGTGAAAAGCAAGAGAACCTCTCATGGAGCTGTTTGAAAATCTGGTTGCCACAACCAGAAAATAATCCTTTGGAAAGAATTAAGGAAAATCATAAAAAGAATGGTACTTAGTAACTGTGCTACAACACAAACTCCAAAAATAAAGTAATCCCGGTCTGGTTCTCATGACAATGATACCCACCTTCTTGTGCTTCCTGCAGTGTTGCCTGTGGTCTATTGAATGAAAGAACACCAGCAAAATAGTGCAGAAGAACCAGTCAGTCATATGGTTCTTAGTACATCCACAGACTCTTGTTCCTGTCCTTTTGTGGGATAGATTGACCACCAACAGATAAGATAAGCAATTACAACAGATTCAAGAAAAGTAGGTATCAGCTAATGCATTTGGAAACTTCAGTCAATTTAGATGCTGATTTATTTGGATGATGGCTGAATTTAGGGTTCATGGCATATTAATATAATATGAACTGCATTGATGGTCAGTTTAAAAGCTCAATTCAAGATGCTGGTTACTATTTTTTAAATGCTTAAATGAGTGGGGATCAATTAATCTCTTGTTAAAGGACAACCTTCCATTGTTTGAGTCTTTGTTGTCATTGTGTGCCTTCAAGCCATTTCTGACTTATGGTAACCCTAAGGCAAACCTAGCACAGGATTATCTTGACAAGATTTGGTCAGAGGGGGTTTGCCATTGCCTTCCTTTGAGGCAGAGTGTGTGTGACTTGCCTAAGATCACCCAATGGGTTTCCATGATCAAGTTGGATTTGAACCCTGTTCTCTAAAGTACTAAGGTTGTCTACACTGGTGGGAAATGTTGTACTCACCCTGAAGCTGCTAGTGGCAGTTGTCATGATATATGACTACTTCTGGGGAGATCCCATGGTTTTTGGTCATCCCAACTTTGCCCCAAACTAAGCAAAGCCAGGCAAAATTCTCATGTTTCCCAGAAATCCCAGAGTGAATTCAGGTTCATTGTGCATGTAGACAGCTCAGTTGGGTCCATACACCAAGAGCCGCACCATCTGTCCTTCCCCACATTGAGCAGCAAGGGGAAAGGGGATGACACTGCCACTTCCCCATGGGCAGAAGATCTGTTTAAAGCCTGCTTAGCATACCATTGCTTTTGCTGAGGTCAGAATGGGGTGCTTGTGAGATCAATCAAGAGGGAGGTACAGTGACCCCCTCCATGTTGATCACATGGCAGGACACCTCATTCCAACTTCAGCAGAAACAATTGCAATGGGAGCTGGTGAGGCTGCAGCATGGTGGCAGCAGCACCACCAAGGGGGACGAGCCAGCAGAGCAAATGTGATTTCAGCTCAGCTGACGCATGTGCACAATGACACAGCAGTGAACTGGATTTGGCCTCATGAGTGTGGTTGCCTTCATGGTCAGTCCAGGGACAGTCTGGGACATAATACTATGGATTGGTGCCCCATTAAGTGGCCAGTGTAGACACACCCCTAGTCCAATGCCCAAACCACCACACTACACTGGCTCTGTTAAACAATCAACTGAGTCTTCTTGCCTTTTCAGATTATCTAACAAAGCCCTTGTGTGCCTGCTGCTGCCCTCTAAAACACAACTGGTGATAATGTAAAAGATAATATTTTCTGTAGAAACCCAGACAGAATGGTACTTCCTGTCCTAGGAGATTAGGTTGTCTCTTTGTTTGAAGAATTTTTGCCCCATTCTTCAACCAAGAAAGGCTCCTAGAGCGGCTTACAAAAACATTACTTAATTCTTGTCCTCAGTCTTACAGTCTAAAAGGTACGAGAAACCTCTAAATTGCTTTTAGATTTCTAATTCAATGTGATTCAATTACTACTAATTAGCTGATGTTCTTATCTGTTATCCTGACTTTTCTGTTTTAATTGAATTGTCAACATTTTATCATTTATCTGGTTGTTTTATTTGAGTTGATGTTAGATATTTCAGACATCAACCACAATGGGAAGAAAATGGTATATAACTCTTGTTGTTATTGTTAACTGCTGTCAGGTTGACTTGAGCTTACTATGACCATATGAATGAGAGATCGCCAAGTCACCCTATTATCAACAGCCCGGCTCAGGACTTGCAGACTCAGGGCCATGGCTTCCTTGATTGAGTCTATCCATCTGTAATGCAGTCTTCCTCTTTTCCTATTGCTTTTCACTTTGCCAAGCATTGTTCTCTTTTCTAGTGAGTCATGTCTTCACATGATATGTCCAAAGTATGCCAGTCTGTTTAGTCATCTTGGTTTCTAGGGAAAGTTAAGGCTTGATTTGCTAGTTGTTGTTGTTGTATGCCTTCACGTCATTTTCTTGGCAAGATTTGCTCAGAGGGGTTTTGCCTTTGCCTACCTCTGAGGCTGAAAGAGTTCAGGTCACCTGGTGGGTTTTTATGGCTGAGTGGGGGTTAGAACTCTGGTCTCCAGACTCATAGTCCAACATTCAAAGCCCATACCACACTGGTTCTCTGATTTGCTCTAGAACATTTATTTGTCTTTTGAGCAGTCCACACTATCTGTAAAACTCTTCCACAGCACCATGTTTCAAATAAGTTGATTTTCTTCCAATCAGCTTTCTTTGCTATCCAGCTTTTGCAAACATAAATAGAAATAGGAAATACAATAAAATGGACAATCCTAAATTTAATATTCAATTATATTGCTTGACCTATCGGGAACTTATCTAGTTCCTTCATAGGTGCCCTTCCAAGTCCTATCTTCTTCTGATTTCTTGGCTGAAGTCTTAGTTTTGATTAGTGATCGGGTCCTTAGAAGAAGGTGGAGTGAAGGCAGGAAGAAGGAACATCAACAATCTAAGATATGAAAATAATATCATATTACCCTTGAAAAACATCATGGACTTGGAAAAATTACTGAGGAAGGTCAAGGAAGAAAGTGCAAAGATAGGGTTGTTGCTGAACATAAAGAAAGCAAAATATAATGACCACAGAGGAGCCCTGTCATGCAGTGGGTAAATGCTGATACTACAGCCACAACATTGTGAGTTCTATTCCTGGGCTCTAAAGCTGGAGATTATCGGGGGGGGGGGGGGGGGGTCAGGAGTAAAAGACATACTCCTGGCAAAGTTTTTCAGACGCTATGCGTAGCTCGGTAAAATGTGGAAACAATTCCATTTTACCATATTCTGTCCTGATGGTAGCTTCTTGTCCTGAGTACAGTTTAGGCATCAGGACAATCAAATGTTGTGGCACACCCATTTGTTGAAGAGCAATGCTTAGTTTTTCAGATCTACATTATCAAATGGCTTGCTATAGTATATAAAGTGCAGACTGATTTTCTTCTCTACTGTACTCTATTATCCAATACATCCAATACAATCTCCTCCTTTCCTGAACCTATCTTGGACATCTGGCATTTTTCACTCCATATGAGATCCAAAACATTCTGCAGAAATAATCCAGTTTGAGACTACTTTAACTGCCTTGGCTCAGTGCCAGGGAATCCTGGGAACTGTAGTTTATTGTAGCACCAGAACTCTCTGACAGAGGCTAAATAGCTCACAAAACTACAGTACTAGGGATTCTCTAGCATTGAGTCAGGGCAGTTAAAGCAGTCTCAGACTGGATTATTTCTGCAGTGTGTTTCGGACCTAAGTCTTTTTTGCAGAATTCTGAGCATCATGTTTTTTGCATGAGAGATTGTGGCAATGGTTCTGAGGTTACTTCAATCCTTAGTGCCTTCTTTCTTGAGGATTGCAATGTATATTTAGTGTTTCCAGTCTGTGGGTCATTCTTTTGTTTTTCATATCTGCTACAACTAGAGTATATTCTGTGTAGCTTGAAGCTACCATAGATAAGTGATCAACATGAGAATTTACCATGCTTCTAGTTTTAGAAATTTAGTGCTAACCCAGGTGTATTTAAAGTAGAACCCACCCATTTCAAAAACATATGCAGGTTTTCTACATGTAGAATATACCACCTATGTTTCTTCCACACTATCTTATACCTTTCCAAAGACTGAAATACTTGCTGTGATGGTTGCAGAAATTATACATAATGAATCAGTATATTTGACCAATGAGTGCACCCTAATATATACCCACACTTATTAAACAAAGCCCCATGAGCATACTGTATTACCTGCAAAGAAATGAGCAGGCTGGAGTATCCTGGAATACCAAATGAATTTCAGAACACAAAGCATAGAACTGGAAGGAAGTTGTAACAAGTATGAAGAATCATAGGAAACTGATATATTGACACTGGGATCTTTTTAATTTTCGTGGGAAGGAAATGAGAGACCTCCGTACCAAAGAAATAAAGACAGGGAGAATGAGTGAGGGGAAAACAGAGCTTGAGACAGAAATAATATTATTGGTCATACTGAAAGAAGGCATGCCATTAGACTCTTTTGATATTCTAGTCAAGTTTCTTGAATAGCAGAATGAAATTCTAAAACCAGGTTTCTCATGTATGAATTAACAATCAAATTAACCAAAGCTGGAAGCATATTGCAACTATTATAAAGTAAAATGTCTCTGATATTAGTCCTATTTTATTCAACAGTCTATGAAACTGAAGTTATCTTTGCTTTACTTCTGTGCAATTTTTTCTATTTCTGGGTTTCAAGTTAATTACTATATCTTAGCCCATATTCTTATTGTATATTTATAAAGTTTAAATTCATATATTTATATTCAGAAATTTGAATACTAATAATTCTGCTCTATGGACTGAAAATCTAATTATGATCCAACTTCAACTATCCTTTTAGGTTATTCTTCAAGCTTACTCACTGTAGCTACAGCTTATAAAATCAAGAAAGTTACAAACTAGATTCACATTTTGCACTTTTATTAAGTAAACCATCTGAAGGGATATGTGGAATGAACTGTATAGAATATCTAACTATTTTGAAAGATCCCCCATAGAAAAGGTCTTCATATTTTCTTAGATAAAATACAGGCATTCTGTACAGCCTCAAAGTCTATTTAAAGACCATTTACTACCCTGTTCTTTCCAATTTGCTGAGGAGGACCTTCTCTCCATCCCATCCCCTTCACAAGTACATCTGGTGGGATCATTGGAGAGGGCTTTCTCTGTGGCTGCCCCAGGTTCAAGAACTCTCTCCACAGAGATGTTAGACTTGCACCGTTCCACCTTTCTTTTTATAGCCAAACAAATACTTTTCTATATAGACAGCCATTTGATGAGTGACTTTATAAGGCTTGTCTCACCTAAACACTGGGGCTAAATCTTGCTAAATGCTGTGCTGGGGTGCATGCATAGTTAATGATTTATATTTTAACCTGGTTTTAATTTATAGTTTAATTTTGTTTTAACTTTTGTATCATTTGAATTTTTAAGAATGTAATGTTTACTTTGTTGTCTGCCGCTTTGGGTCTCAAAATAGGAAAAACGCAGGATAGAAATAAATATGATGATGGTGATTGATGATAATGATGTGACTAATAAAATCCATCATTATTCAGGATACTATAATTATATTTAATGAGATTTACTTCCTAATATATACATTTAGGACTGCTGGCTAGATTGACCCAAGAGATTTAGATTCCTAAGGCAAAGGACAAGATGTTATGCCTCACCTCATTCAATGTAAAGAGCCGACTAGATTGGCAGATGAATTTTATGTCAATTCTGGTGGCAAAGTACCATCTCCTGTAACACCTGACAGTAGTGATATAGTTTAGGAAGTGCAGCACAGCCACATATACTGCTCCCCAGGATCCAAGAAAGCTGTTGCTATATAATGGAAAGACTGGCATCCTACCTAATGGTAAGACCAGTCCTAGAATGTGAGAGTTTCATTTCAGTCTGAAATCTTATTTGGCATACTGATCCCAAGAAAGTACAAAAAAATAAGATTCAGTACAATAAATTCTGTAGGGAGCGTCCACAATCTGGAGCCCTGATTATGGTCGTCCTGTTCCCCGTTAAGTAATTCTGGGACTTAGTATTTGCTGATACTGATTTTTGAAAGTACAAAATGTACAATATTCTTGCAGTCTTGGGCATCTTTCATTTGATAAATGGGATAACTAAGATAAAATCTATTTTTGCATTTGCTAGCAGCTGCAAGAAATTACAATAACAACTTACTGGACAGGTCTGATGTGGAGAAAGGAGGAATAGCTAGAACCTGCCTCTTTCATAATCCAGGAGAAGCTACTGGCTTCCATGTCAATGGGAACAGAGAATCCATTCTGGGTTTTAGTTCAAACCTATTTTGGAGATAGGGTCAAGCACCTGAGATAGTTCCTTTGAAATATGGACCTAGACCTTGGTGACTTGGAAGCCATCACCCACTTCTCTTAGAAATGAATGTGATTACCTGCCAGCAAACTGGATATTCCATTTCCTAATGGAAATCTTGTCATGATTTAAGCATCAAAGATCACATGTCCCACCTAACAGGAAATGGTAAAAACATCTACATAGCTTATCACATTTTAACTGTTAAAATGTGTTTCATGCCAAATTACCATTGTTAGAATTCAAAGACAGCCATGTTAGTCTGGAAAATTAGATCCCAACATAAAAGGATCTTGTAGCACTTTTGAGACTGAAAGAAAGAATTGGGAGCATGAGCTTTTGTAGACTTGAGCCTACTTCCTCAGATGCTGCTGGTGGTGTGTGTCTTCAAGTCACTTCCAACTTATGGTGACTCTATCAAGGTGTTTTCTTGGCAAAATTTGTTCAAAGGGGGTTTGCCCTTGCCTTCATCAGAGGCTGGGAGAGTATGACTTGCCCAAGGTCACCCAGTAGGTTTCCATGACCAAGTGGGAATTCAAACCCTGGTCTCCCAGTGTCTTAATCTTCTCAACTACATTATGCTGGCTGTCTTCATGCCAGATATTCATGTCCTTAACCTTCCAAGCCACCAGAGTCAAAACAGAATGAGGAATTCCCCTCAGAGGAACATAGGAAATTAGCTTTTAAATCATACCATTGGTTCATCTAGTCCAGTATTAACAACTCTGGTTGGCAATGGATCTCCTGTATTTCTCATAGGAGGCCTCACTTGGAAATCCCTGGTATTCCCTAGTGGTTTCCTATCCTATTATTCCACTATAATGGGTTCTTTCCTATGCAATGCAGGGATTTGCAGTTTACCTTATGGTCACCATAAATCGGAAATCCTGAATGTACAGAACAACAAACCAACATAAATAAGTCGGCAGTACAAAGAATGGCAAGAAGTGGGTGCAACTACGCTTCTTCCACTATACTGTTATGGTGCTATATTCCAAAGTAACAACTATGGTAACAGCCTGTGGAATTTTGGACTTTGTAGTTTAGTAAGGCCCCAGAGCTCCCTGGCTGAGAATTCTAAAATCCCAGGATTCCATAGGATGTTGCCATGGCAGTTAAAGTGGAACATAAAAAGTGCAGGGCTGGATCTTCCACATTGCCTGAAAGGAGAACCCGCGTAAGTAAGAAGAGATTCTGAATGCTTCTGTCTCTGCCCAGTCAGCTGCTGTTTGCATGGGGCAAGGGATGGATCAACGGAGACTGTGTGTGTATGATCCATGCAAGGACAGCATTGCTGCTTCTTGCTTGCTTGGTTCCCGCCCTCTCCCTTTTGGTGATGCAATGTGGACGACTGGCCCTGTGACAATACCCAGAAGAAAGAGAGGCTGTCTCTTCACAAAGTCTGTCTCTTCTTCTGGGGCAGGGAGATCAGAGTCATTGCTAACTCAAGTCCCAACATCCTCAGTGCCCAACACAGGGGGACTCAGCAGCGACAGCGATCAGCAGTTGTCACCACTTTTCTTTTACTTGCTTCATGATGCTCTCCTTCATGCAGGGCAGTGGTGAGAGTTGAGCCCACCTATAACATGTCCTCACTAGAGAAAATGCCCCTGCTGTTATGGCCGAAGAAACAGAAGATGCAAAGTAAGGAGAAAGACCGCTTCCTCCCCACCATTTGCCATGGCATTTATCTTTACAAGCCCTTCTCATTTTCCTGGTCACTTATGACAATAAAAATTAAGACACTGGAAAGAGTGGCCTCCAGAAGCTCCACTTGTTCACTCCCCCTCTCCTCTCTCTTTTGGGGGAGCAGAAATGGGTCCAGTAGGATCACCCAGATTCAGGTTGCTCCTAGGAGAAGCAGTTACCCTCCCTGCTGGCTCATCTTCCCTCCTGCCCCCTCACCATCCCATGGCATGGCTTGCTGAGCCCAGTTGTTACTAAGGCACTGTTGGGGTGGAATCTCCCCACATGAGCATCAGGCGCATCTGCCTCCTTACCATTATGACCATTATCACTGTTTATATTATATCCTCCCTTTCTCTCAGTGCAGCCCAAGCTGGCAGGCAGGTGGGGGGGGTCTTTCTGACTCTGAATTTCAGAGAGAGAAAAAGAGAGAGACCCCTTTCATGCTTGCTCTCTCTCAATTTGTTTTGGTGAGAAGAACCATGGAGAAGAGGAACAGTCCCCAACCAAAAATGCCACCATGCTCTTCATCTGTCTCTGAGGGAGTAAGGCCTGATTTTTTAAAAAAAGCTGTCCTGGCCTGGCAGATAAAGGGCTGCTGCATCTGCACTGCAGGAATAACCCATGGCTCAGTGCTATGGAATTCTGGGAATGGTAGTGTGTGTGAGAGAGAGAGAGCCCTTTCTTGCTTGCTTCTAGAAGGGCCATGGAGAGCCTGGAAGAGCAGCCCCCAACTAACAAATGCCATTTTGCATCCCCCCCCCCCCCCCCCCAGAATTCCATAGCGCTGAGCCTTGGCGGTAAAAAGTGATGCCAAAGCAGTGCAGTGGAGGAGGAGAGGCAGCCAGGGAAGAGCCCCCTTTCTGCCCTTCTTGTCTGCCCTTCCTTTGCAGCTGGCCGCTCCTTGCCCTCCTTGTTTGCTCCTTCTTTGCCCTGCCCTTCTCCTCTTCTTGCCCTCAAAGTCCCCCATTCGCCCGGGGCCGGGTCTTCCTTGCCTGGGGCTCCGGGGCGCCTTTCCCCCTCCGGGGCCCAAACAGGTGTTCCCAGACCGGGGGAGGGGGGCTGTTCAAGGGGGCGAAGGGCCCCTCCTCCGGCGCGGCTTGGGGGCTCCGAATGGGCATGTGCGGAGGAGAGGAAGAAGCCTGCCTGCCTGCTCCGCACATGCCCACTGAGGCTGGCGCCTGGGCACTTCGCCTCTTCTTCTCGCCCCACCGGCAGCCAAGGCCAGGAAGAAGCAGCAGCAGCGGGAGCAAGAGCAGGAGCCCGGGAAAGAAAGGAGCAGTCCAGCCAGGAGGAGGAGGAGGAGGGCTCGCCTCCTAGACCAGGCTCCTGGCTTCGCCTCTCGCTGCTGCTGCTCTTCCTTCTCCTCCTGGCCAGGCGTGGACCCAGGAGGAGCCCAAGGCTGGAGGAGCATGGCAGCCTCCTTGGCCAGCCTCCGGGGGCTGAGGGCAGCCTTCCCCCGCCTTCCCTCCCCGGGGCTGCTCCTCCGGGGGCTCCTTCGCGGCTGAGGAGGAGGAGGAGGCTGGCAACGTGGCCACCATGCGCCCTCTCCCTCCGCCGCTTGCAGGGAGCGAGGAGGAGGAGGAGGAGGAGCACCCCATGAAATGAAGGCCTGCCCCCTCCGGCCCCCTTCGCCCCCCCAAGGGACTGGCTTTGCCTTCTCCGAGCCAAGCCCCACCAAGGGGAGCAGCTCCTGAGCAGAGGGCTTCCCAGCTGGCTGGCTGCCTCCGAGGCAGACCCCCCCTCCTCCGCCCCAGCAGAAGGCAGCCAGCCGCCCCCTGGGCTCCGGAAGAGAGAGACCTCCTCCTCGCCCGCCCCTGGCATGCCTGAGGCCGGGGGGCCACCCTCCCTCGCCTCCGCTCTCAGCCGCGGAAAAGCTCCGTCCTCCTCCTCCTCCTCCCTCGGCGGGGCTGGGGAGGCAGGGCAGCCCGGGGGAGCGCTACTTTGTAGGGAAAGACCCCCGCTGCCCTTCCTAACCCCAGCGCCGCCGCCGCCGCCTCAAAGGCCAGCGGGCGACACAACAACAGCCGCCGCCGCCTCTTCCTTCCTCAGGAGCCCGGCTCTAACCCTGGGGCGGGCGAGGGCTCTGTGAAGGAAGGCAGGCTGGCCTGAGTCCTCCTTCCCCGCCTCCTTGGCTCTCTCTGGCTCTCTTGGCCCCGCTTTCCTCCGCTGCTGCTCCTCGCCGGGGAGGGGCCCCCAGGCCTCGGGGTAGTCAGAGAGTGTCTCGCACCCCCCCCCCCCCCCCCCCCCGCCCCGACGCCACCCCCCCCCCCCCGCCCCCCCGGGACCCCCCCCCCCCCCCCCCCCCCCCCCGCTGGGCTCTTGGAGGAGAGAGGCAGAGAGCGGGCAAAGCCAGCCAGCCAGAGAGGGGTGCCACCCACCGCCCAGCTGCCTTCCCCGCCTCTCTCTCTCTCTCTCTCTCTCCTTCCCCCCATTTTCCCGCCTTCTTCTCCTTCTTCTCCCTCTTTTCCTCCTCTTCCTTGTCTCTCGGGAGAGTCTTTGTTGGTGTTGAAAGTCGGGGAGCGGCCATGAGGCTCTGGGGGGGACTCCCCTCTGGAGCCTGAAGGGAGGCGAGGAGGGGCGAGGAGAGGGAGGCAAGGGCAGGGCTTGGAGGGGGCTCTGGCACCCGGGGAGCCCTCGCCTTGCCCCCGGCCCTGCCCTCCCATGCTTCTGCGAGAATCTCCGGGGCGCCTTCCCGCCGCCGCTGCTGCTGCCCTGGGCTGGGCTGTCCCTCCCGCCCGGCCCCGGCTGCCGCCCTAGGAGGATGTTGCGGCAGGTGCTGCACAGGGGGCTGAGCACGTCCTTCGCCCGCCTCGGCCACTTCGTCGCCAGCCACCCGGTCTTCTTCGCCTCGGCGCCGGTGCTGCTCTCCATCCTGCTGGGGGCCAGCTTCAGCCGCTACCGAGTGGAGGAGAGCCTGGAGCAGCTGCTGGCCCCCCAAGCACAGCCTGGCCCGCATCGAGCGCAGCCTGGTCGACAGCCTCTTCCCGCTCAACCGCTCCAAGCACCGGCTCTACTCCGACCTCCAGACCCCCGGCAGGTACGGCAGGGTCCTGGTCACCTCCCTCCGCAAGGCCAACATGCTCGACCAGCACCACACCGACCTGATCCTCAAGGTAAGCCCGGCCCCCGCCCGCCCGCCCTGGCCAGCATCCAGAGCGGACCCCACCACAAACCCCAACTCCCAGATGGCCAGAGCCTTCAGCCAAGCAAGATTAGGTCTCCAGTGTGGACGCTGCTGAGTTGCCAAGTCCCTGCGCCCCTGCAACAGTTGGGTTGACTGCTGGTTGCAGAGGAGAGCAGAGAGTTGGTGAATGAAGATGGAGGGAATAAGGGGGTTCATCGTTACACTGTTTGGGTTTTATTATAAGCCGCTCTCGATCCCAATGGAGAAGCAGAGTATAAATAAAGTATTATTATTGTTGTTGTTATTATTATTATTATTATTATTATTATTATAGAATCGTAGAGTTGGAAGAGACCCCAAGGGCCATCCAGTCCAACCCCATTCTGCCATGCAGGATCTCTCAATCAAAGCATCCCCAACAGATGGCCATCCAGCCTCTGCTTAAGCACCTCTAAGGAAGGAGATTCCACTACACTCCAAGGAAGGCGTGTGTTCCACTATCAAATGGCCCTTAATGTCAGGAAGTCCCTCCTAATGTTGAGGTGGAATCTCTTTTCCTGGAGCTTGCATCCATTGTTCCAGGTCCTGTTCTCTGGAGCAGCAGAAAACAAGCTTGCTCCCTCCTCGATATGACATCCCTTCAAATATTTAAACAAGGATGGCAGTTTGAAAATGCAATCAACAATCCACCCAAAGAGTGGACACCTTTATTGGCCAACCAAAAGGCACACACACGGTAGTATACGCACCTCACAAGCTTTCAAAGCTCTGCTGGCTTCTTTGGTTTGCAATACTTTGCCTGAAGAAGAAGAAGGCAATGGAGCTTCGAAAGCTTGCAAGGCGCAGATACTACTGTGTGCATTTTGGGAGGCCCAATAAAGGTGTCCCCCTTCAGTGGATTGTTGGTTGTTATCAAACTGCCATCCCTTCATCATCATCATCATCATAACAAAACAGGAGGGGGGAAATGGAAGATGTCAGTCATAGGCCTGCATTTTGTTGCTTCTCTTCTGTAGTTGAGATGGTGTGGAGGGGCTGTCTCTTGCATGGTGCCCTCCTCTTAATGGTCCAACAGGGCTATCTCTGGAAGTTTTAAAACAGGTAAATGAAGGGATGGGAGTTTTTGAAAACAAGCAAAGAGTGACCGAAATGCACAGTACACAGTGGGACCTTGTTATCCGCTGGGGTTTGATTCCAGGATCCCCCCTGTGGATAACAAAATCCGTGGATGTTCAAGTCCCATTAAACATAACGGCAGAGCAAAATGCTGTCCCTTATATATAAAATGGCAAAATCAAGGTTTGCTATTTGGAATTTATACTTTTTTTTAAATATTTTCAAGCTATGGAAGCTTAAATCCATGGATAAAAATATCCATGGATAAGGAGGACCAACTGTATCTGCATCTTGCAAGCTTTCAGATCTCCTCTGGTTCTTCCTCAGGAGGGATAAAAAAATGAAGATGTTAGTCATAGGCCTGCATTTTGCTGTTTCTCTTCTTTAGTTAAGATGGTGTGGAGAGGTATCTCTTGCAATCTGGTCCCCTCCTTCTTGAATTTGGAAAATGGCTAACAGGGCTATCCCTGGAAGTTTTTAAAACAGGCTGCCTATACACATATATTCCCCCTCTTTCTCTCTTTCTTTCACTCTTTCTTTCACTCTCTTTCCCTCCCTCTCTTTCTCTCCTTCCCCCCTTTACTGCTTTCTTACTCAATGATAACTAGTTTCACTGATTTGCCAGGGAACCTAAACTTCAAAACTGCAGTCAATGGGCACAAAAAGAGAAAAGAAAAGAAATGCTTGTGGGTTTCCTCCTGTTTCCTTTCCCATAAACAAGACTAGCCAGGGATGAAAAAGAAAAATGCCACCAAACCCAATTTATAAGCCGCACTTATGTGTTAATTTAAATCAAGCACAGAACCTGTTTGATTTGAAATAAATCTCCTTTATGGCCAGCCATGCCATTTTGAGCATTGCCACAACTCACTCTTTCACCCACATGAAGACACAGAGAGAGAGACACTATTTCGGTGCAAAGGAGATAACTCCAAGTCAGAAGAGAGGATGAATGTTTGAATAATAAGCCTGTCGTGGATGTTTACGGTATGATATAATGAAAGATCTTGCCTTCTTAGGGCAATACTGCACCAAGAGAGGTATTACTTATTCCTATGTGCTGTTGTAATTTTTAGGGAATTGTGCTCCTGTCTACTTTCAAATAGGTACTGTCATGATGTGGAGTAAAGGTTTGGAGTAGAAACATGGAAAATATATGTTGGTGGCTTGATAAGAGGATCCTAGTTGGCGAAAGGGAGGGAAATGAATTTCTAAAACATGGAGTAATGTTTTAGAGGTGTGGCTATGAGCAAACACACACACACACACTTCTCAGTATTAGACAACTGTGCTGCATGTTTATGTTGCTCCCTTTGGAAAGTGCCAGACATTGTCTTTAGGGGGGAGGGAAATGCTGCCAAGCCTTCAAAACATACTGCAAAGTAATCTTCAATGTCTTGACCTTTAGTGTCTCTTACCTCAAATCAGAAAATACATATTCATACAGGTTCGACAATTCAAAAAAATACCCCATGCCAAGCATTCCATGAACCATTTCAAATGCAATCTGTAATCTTAGTAATTATGACCAACATTTAATGATTTATATATGTGAATATTGGTCTGGTGGCATGGAAACACCAACAGGCAAGATGTAGTCACTCTCTTCCCATTGACAAATTTCTGGCAGATAAGAAAACCCTGTGGAGATCAGTACTTCTGTCCTTCCCGAAATGCATTCCTTTAGAAGCAGGCTTAGGACTAGAATGTATTTCCTGCAAGTGTGATATCTCTGGAAATCTTAGTTCAATAGCAAAAAGACAGCATTGCCTCTGGATCAAAATGTGGTAACAGATCAGTTAGTATTCAGTGGGTGAGATGATGGTAAACCACACTCCATTGTTATTTTGACACCATGGGCTCTTGCAGTTAGTCTTTAGTCATCATGCATATCAACTGTTGTCTGTTGCTGCGTGGAAATCCTCTAGTCATTGTACAACCACCTCTGTTTTAATTGCTTTCCTTTGGGAAGGGCATTATTTGGAGGTAAATGTGTGGTGAAGTCTTTGAAATGGGCTGGAAGTCAGCATTATTCAAGTAGAGACAGAAAATGCAGTTCTTGACATGTGGCAATGTGGCCTTGCATTATGCAAGTAGCAGGTGGAAGAAGACGCAAGTACTAAAGCAGTAATCATAAAACCACTTACTAAGGAATAAGCCCTATTCAGCACAGTGGGACTTCCTTCCAAGTATGCTTCATAAGATGACACTGTCCTCCTTGGTTCTTCTAATGTTCCATAATGTAGCCACATTACAGTATCATGTGGTACAAAAGGTGAATGTTTCGCTGTCTATACCCCACAGGCAAAAGTGCCTAGGGGATGCTAATGGACAGAAATTGTTTTAATCTACTAGATCTGTACACCATGTCGATCTAGAATTGTTCTTTCCCCTGATTTTTCTCCTTTTCTTTCTCCCTCCCCCTCTCTCTCCAAAAATGGTCATAGCACCAATGATGCAATCTATTAGTTGACAGTATCCATCATCTCATCATCTTCAGGAGTAGGGATGTTTTCATCTACAGTATTCAAGTATGAAGGATCTGATCAGTGGGAAATCTTCCCCATTGTTATAAGTACGAGAAGAAGAGGTTCACCTTTCCAGCTGGCTAAATTTAAAGCAGTTGTATTTTGGTTAGGTGAAGAAACCAAATGCTATGTGTTTGGACTGTACATTGTTTGGTTTCAGCCTATTTTCTGTCAGTGGGGCTTAGGACATAATGGGAAGCTCTTCCTTCTCTTCTCTTCTCTTCTCTGCTCTGCTCTGCTCTGCTCTTTTTTTTTTATGAATCATATTGATGGAGAAAGGCGATAAAGTCACCAAGCCTGTATCAGCCACTGAAGGCTCACTAGCCACAGTGGGCCTCACATTAGTGTTGTATCAGCTGCTCATTCTCTCCTGTCAAGTGAACCTTGGCATATTTTACTGACTTCTAGCATGAACACTACAGCTCTGAAATTAAGATGTTCTGTATCCTATGCCTATCTGATCTTGGAAGCTAAGTCAGCCCTGGTTAGTACTTGGATGGGAGTCCACCAAGAAATACCAGGCGCTGTAGGCTGTGTTTCAGAGGAAGAAACTGGCAAAAACACCTCTGAATATTCCGTGCCTAAGAAAATGCAATGAAATTCATGGAGTCGTCATAGCGAGACTTGAAGGCACATACACACACCAACTAAGCCAGGTTTGGACATTGCTGATTTTTAAGAAATATTTTTGAAGTATTTCTGTTTACTTAAACTTTTATAATATTGAAGTGAAAAAAATCTAATGTGCTTTTTAAAATTTATATGTGCAGAACAATATCATCTAATTAAAAAATTTATTAGAGGCATATAGCTAAACTGCAAACTCCCGGTTGCAAAATTTAGGTAACTGCAATAGATCCTGCTTTGCAACTGACTTCCTTTTTAAAATTATTTTAAATTAAAGGACACTGCTAATTGCTGATATCTAGCAAGTTATCTTTTCTCATGTCAGAGGGTGATCTAATAATGAAAACAGGGAGGTTTTTTAATGAGTAAGCTGATAATATTGTAACAAGAAAGTAGGAATATCAGTGGACTTCAGTATAGTAGCTTTGCAATGGAAAGGTACTCTTAACTTGTGGCTCTAGCTTCAATAAAACACAATGGATTTTTCTTTAATATTTTGTAGCAGGAAAGCTAATAGAACTTAAAATTGTAAAACTACTATCTTGATTGGGAGGGAAGGGTATAGTGGCATAGAGTTTCTTTGGCCGTATTAATGCTTTACTTGATCCTGAAAATGTTTAGTAAAGCTGCCATGTTCCTTCTACCTCAACCAGACCCATTAGCAGTCTTTCTCTGTTCAGAGGGGCGATGGTTGTCTTACCTAAATTCCACGAGGGTCAGTAAACTGAGAATCAGTCCAGGCTGGATGGAGCAGCTATTAAGGAAGTGATTATTTTGTCCTGCAGAATGGTTTTCAACATATTCTGAAGGGATATGTTACTTTCTGAAAGTAACTAAGGTTGAAGGGGGGAAAACCCTTAGGTCTGATGAGAGAATAGTGTAAAAAAATTAAAGCCATATTAAAATGCTCTTTTAAAATAACGTTTGAAATTTATGAAAATTCATTATTTGTTACACTAATAAAGTAATTTTGATCTTAGTCATTATCTTATATTAGAAACACAACTTGGTTACTGGTACGTCCTCATTGCCCAAAACAGTTAGCTGATTAATTCTTTGGATTCTTAATGATTTTGCTGATTGTTGCTATCTTTATTGTATTTATTTGGTTTGTATAGCTATGGATTTTAAGACTTTATTTGATATTTAGATTTTTTGTGTTTTTTATGTTTTAGAATTTTATAAACTACATAAAGGAATAAGTTGATTGGGCAGTACAGTATATACATGTGGATAGATAAATATATAAAGAAAGAAAATCCAGGGCTAGTCAATTTTTACTTTCATATGTTAGATCGAAAATCTGAGCAGCACTCTCCCTGACGGTAAAAATACAATATTTCAAAAATATCATTTGTGGCTATTGTAGACTAGCAAGATCAACTCCCTGAAATGGTTGCCTTGCTCTGCTTAATGGTGTTGCTGTAATAGCTAATCCAGCTATAATGCAAAGTGAAGATCTCATGTACTCTAAAGGCACCAGAATCTGTTTGATCTTGGAAGCTAAGCAGGGTCAGTCCTGGTTAATACCTGAATGGGAGACTACCAACAAGTACCAGGTTGTATAGGCTATATTTCAAATGAAAACCACCTATGAGGATTCCTTGCCTAACAAAACCCTATTAAATTCATGGGGTCACCATAAGTCAACAGGCAAGTTGAAGGCGCGCACGCACACACACACACACACACACACACACAGAGTTTAGTGACAATTTATAACAAGTATTTTTCTGATTTTAGCTTCAGAAACATAGGTTTCCTCTAGTAAGAACCCCTTTTGAATGTTGATCCCCCTTGGTGAAAGGAGCCATTTCTGATGAATGGCTGCGTCAGGCCTTGCTGCCATATATATGTATTCAGGTTAGTGATGCAAATTTTCTTTTACACTTAAGTGACATGAATAAATATCATATCACTGGAGGAAATCTTATTATGAGATTTTCCAGCATAAAACCATCTTTCATACTATAAAATGGTAGGCCTGTGTATGGGTATATGGGGGGCATTGCTAGAAATTAATGGAATACTAATATTTAAACTCATGTACAGAAACAATTTTGGATGAGATCTCAAGGACTGAATAGGGGTGTATGGCAGGAGATCATGGTTCAAGTAACCTGGCTGGAATGCATTTAGAAATTAAAATACAAATCCTTTTACTTAACCTGAGATTTAATACAAGTACTCCTCCTGGGCCCAGAAATAGACTGGTAGACAGTGTAGACAATGAAGCACACTCATAATAGGATTATACTGAAAACAGGAAAAAATGATAGCCATTCCAGAAGTAGACTATAAATTTTTTATTAGTAAAACCTTTCAGCAGAGCTGAGGATAGTCTGTGTTGGGGTCGGGTGGTTAGGTAGCCAAGTTCAGATCCCAATTAGTCAGGAAGGTCACTTGGGCCAATCACTGTTTTTCAGACTACCTATCCCACAAAGTTTTTCATCATGAGTAGGGATAACTATGTATGCTGTATCAAACTGCTTGGAGGAAAGATGGCATATAAATTTTGACCATCTATCTGTCATTGCCAAATTAAGACTGAATTCAAAGATCTGTTTACATCTGTAATTTATGCCCACATGCTTGTTTGCACAATTTATTCTGTTCTTGCTTATTCGGAGGTCAAAAAGCTAAACAGAGCACCTTATTATGGTCTTCTGGAAATCCTGCTTACCTATCAACAGTTTCTGAAAATTCACCAGATATTTCACACACGTTTTTAAGGCTTCCATGAGGACTATCAATTTACATAATATAAAAGATTGTGGCCAGTATTCTACATCAGCTATTTAGTCAATTATAATCAACTGAGGCAGTATCTGCTCTGTAGAATTAATGCAGTTTGACATTGCCATGGCTCAATGCAATGGAATTCTGGAATTGTAATTTTGTGAGATATTTAGCCTTGTCTGTTAGAGAGCTCTGGTGCCACAACAAACTACAAATCCCAGGATTCCACAGGATGGAGCCAAGGCAGTTACAGCAGTGTTAAACTGCATTAATTCCTACTGTGTGAAAACAGCAGCAGTAACTCTCTGCTGGCCTGACTCCCCAAACTGGTGGAAACAACATTCACTCATGCTCTGATCACTGGCAGAATAAACCTCTTTCTTTCCCTGCAGCTGGTGCCTAGTAAAGTTGGGGGAGTTACTATTGTGGCAATAGTTTCACAATCATGACTAGGCAGCTATCATGAATATGGAACATGTATGAGTAGCTACATTAACTAAGTAGCTCATGTAAAATACTGACCAATATTTTAAGGTTCTAAACCCTGTGCTTGGTACCTGCTTTTGTGCTATGCAAAAGAACTGCCAAATTGTGCTATTGTACTATTCGGACAAGGAACCAGACTCCATAAAGCCCTGTCTGCCTGTGTTTCACATATTCAGACCATTTTATATAATGTATATACTCAAGTATAAGTCTAGAAATTTTACTCAAAAAATTGACTTCAAAAACCTGGATCGATTTATCCACGAGTCAGTGTAAGTCCTCTTTTTAACAAAAGGGAACCATCCCCTGATGAAATGCAAGAGCATAATCTGTCCTGGAAGCACTGACCTCCCTCTACTCGCTCATCCATCCAGTCTTTAGGGTGAGTACAAACAGTTATGTCCTCTGGAATTTTGTAAGTTTTTTAGCATTGTTTTCCTTTGCTTCACCCTTTAGATCTTTTGTTACATGGCCCTAAGTTTTACCTTCGACATATCCACAGATCATATCAAAATCCATAATTTTGGTTCCTAAACCTGCCCTCAACTTATATGTGAGGTTGACTTATAGTTGAGTATATACGGTATGCTTCAGAGAATGTCAAACTTTGGTATCGACACTCACACAAGCATACTTGCATTTCTATGCGAATCACCAAATCTAGTTATATTTTCATTCTGCTCAGCCATTTTTGCTACCAGCCATAATAAAGTGATGCAGTGTAGCCCCACATTTTCAGATATTAACAAAAGGAAACTGTTGCATGTGCAATTTTACATACCAATGTTGATGTTCACCAAATTTTGAATGTTTACAGCAAACAGCTTGGGTTACCAAGTAGTCAGAGCAACCCAAACACACATACTGAGAGGCCATCTGAGTGTAAAGATATATTATATTTTTGTAAAAGTTTTCTTTTTTAAAAAAAACAACCTTACAAGGACTGATGACCTTTTAGGGGATGCAGAATGTTGAAGTGGCAATTGCAGGAGGGGTGATGATATCAGAAGAAGTCTTGACTACGTATAATAAAGTATGTGTAGTATTAGGTTCTAAAACGCATCCCTCTGTAATGTTTGTGTGTTGTGTGCCTTCAGGTTGTTTCTGACTTACTTACAACAACAATTACAACAGTCTGTAGTATACAGAGATATTTTACGGAAGGAAGAAAAAGTAATGGATACTTGTTTCCTTTCCCACTCCCCAAACCATTCCCACCGTAATAATGCTGTAAATATTCAGATCCTGGGATGGCAATACAGAATTGTATACTACTTCAAGGGAAGGTTTCATTTGTATGTATGCAAGGAGCTCTTGTAGCAACTTTGACACTAACTAAACGAGAGGGGCTGGTAGCATCTCATTTCCATACCCACCAAGTTTTGCATCTCTATTGCCATTTTCATACATTCTCATACACAGCCTGTTTTTCTAAGTTTGTCCCTGGACCCTTCACTCCATCCTATGCATCTGAGGAAGTAGATCCAAGTTTATGAAAGCTCATGCTGCCAGCTTCTCTCTTTTAGTTAGTCTCAAAAGTGCTACAAGATCCCCTTGCATACTGATTTTCCAGACTAACATAGCTATGTCTGAATTCATTAGGGTGTGTTAGAAGAAAGGATAATTTCCTTCTTGTGAAATTATCCCCAACTGGAAGGCTACAAGGCTCAGTTTCTGGACAGTGAACAAGGAAAATCCTCTTGGAGGAGGGCCGTACACTGCAACATTTTATTGCAGCTCTCAATTGCTCATAAAGAACAAGACTGATGCTAAACCACTATTAAAATCATTGGTGGTATTCAGTCAGTAACCAGCAGTGGTTCCAGCATCAGTGGAATGACAGATCTACTCTGGGTTTTAGCCTGCACTTTAAAGGCATTAGCCACAGTTCTTAGCCCAATCTCCAAAATAGGTTTCACTTCTTTGATAGCTATTTGGTTTCCACTGTTCCAAGTGCTTTATAAAAAGAAGCTAAAAAAATACATTTTCATACCTTCTGTCCACTTCAGAGGAAGCTTCAAAGAAATCAGTAGCCAAAGCAACCTTCTTGAACTCAGGTGATCACAAATCACTAAGGCAGAATCCCTGAACTAGATTTGTTTTTGAAGCAGCCTCTTCAATTTTGCCTTCTGGGATGCTTGCCACTGACATTTGCAACACCCCCCCCCTCCCACAAAGCTCTGAGGGGATAATTTTTCTCTTTAATGAGAGAACCTGAGGTTCTCCTATAATGCTCTCATATAATGACATGGCTCCAGGGGGTTCAGGCTTTGTAAAGAAAAATGTCTCCCGTCATAAGAGTTTTTAACCCTAGCAGCATGCAGCATCCTTTTTAGTTTTTCTAACCACAGGTTGCTCTTTGTCCTTGGCCTCAAAGTCAATCTGTAAACAACAGAGGGCAGAATTTATAGTTCTGCTGTAGTGTCACAAGTGTCAGGCTGTCATATTGGCAATGTTTTTCTATTTTTGTCAGATTACTCACTCGGCTGGAACAAAATATATCCATCACACTAATTTTATATGGCGAGCTATTTATTGCCACATGTCTAGTGACACAGCATAACTTGGAGTAATGATGTACCATATTTCTCCACAAAATGCCACGTACAATGTTATGAAAACAAAAGCAAAAATAAACATTTTTCAACTGGTTGAAAGTAGGTAAACTGCCAGGTTGCGGATAAGAAAGTTGTACAAAACACAGAAAATCTCTCTCATTCCTCATTACTAACCAAATTAGCTTGGTGTTGTATTATATAAACTTAGCATTGATAGAAATCCTAATCCTACAACCTTTCATTCCAACATGCTGACATTGGAATGAAGTCGAGAATTTAGCCAGGATATTTATTTTCATTTGCAAGCTCTATTCCTGCAGTGACATGGTGGCTCCATATTTTTGGGAAGTTCTGAGAGCTCCTCTCCTCCTCTCTGCAGTTGTTCAATTGCTGCCCCTCTATAGGGACAAGTTCTGCTCACACCAGTCACTGGCTGGTGCTTTCCTTCTGAGCAGAACTCACAGCGCATAACTCCCATAATCCCCAAAGCTAACTTTCAGTTGGGTTTAACTGTTTATTTTTCCTTTACCTTTGGTAATCAATGTTGTAACTGTCTTTGTTTTTTAATATGCAAAGGGATCTTGCAGCACCTTTGAGACCACAGCCGCCTCTATCTGTGCTGAATCGGGCCACAGCAACTACACGTTGCAGCCCTGATATCTCCTTTCTGCAGCACAAAAAGGAGCCACAAAAAAGGCTCTTTTTTGCAGTCTGGAAGGCTGCCATAGCTACTGATACGTGGCTTTTCATGTAGACGCAGCACCAGAGGAGCGCTGTGTAGCATCACACTGGCCTGGGGACAGAGTCAGGGCAAACGTCATGTACATACCATGCTGGTCTGCACAGCCCCTAACTGTGTGCAAGAAATTGTAGCATGAGCTCAGTCTGCTTCCTTTTAAACTATTGTAAGCTGCCTTGGCTCTCATTTGTGGAGAAAGGTGGGATGTAAGTGCAACAAATAAAAAAATAAATTTAACAGAAGGTCACCCAGGCTTTGGGATTCTGTCAGTTATAGTCCCCAAAAGTAACTGTTCTAATTTGAACAAAGTGGATAAGCAGATGCTAGGATGAACAGGAACAGAGATAGATATCTCTAGTAATGAGCAGTGAACTGCCCATTGAAGTATGGGCTTTGACATTGCCAGTGATGCCAACCCCTGATGGTATGTGAGGTAAGTTTCCTTTAGAAGATGTAAGCATGTTCAGAGTCACTGGCCACAGATTTTCCCTTCTCTGGTGCACATACTCTATATACTCATGTATAAGTCTAGAAATTTTAGTCCAAAAAAATGACCCCAAAAACCTGGATCGACTTATCCACAGGTCAATGTAAGTCCTGGAGAATCCCTGGGTGAAAGTGAACAATCCCCGGGTGATAGGGAGGAGTGCAATCTATCCTGAAAGCACTGACCCCCTTCTATTCTCTCATTCATCCAGCCTTTTGTGTGAGTACAGTTAATGTCTGCAGGAATTTTGTAAGTTCTTTAGCATTCTTTTCCTTTGCTTCATATTCATCCTTTAGATCTTTTGTTACATGCCGCTAAGTTTTATCTTTGACTTATCCACGGGTCATATCAAAATCCATAATTTTGGCCCCAAAACCTGCAATCGACTTATACATGAGGCCAACTTATAGTTGAGTACAGTGGACCCTTGTTATACACTGCAGTTTGGTTCCAAGATCCCCCGTCAATATAATGACATAGCAAAATGGTGTCCCTTATAAAAAATGGAAAATCAAGGTAAATGTATACTTTTTTGAACATTTTCAAACTGTGGATGCTTGAATCCGTGTATAAAAAATCCACGTATAATAAGGGCTGACTGTACATACAGTATTTATTTTAAAATTTTCTGTTGCTTCTTTAATTATCAGGTGCTACAGGATTCAGAGTCATGACAAAAGGCTTTCAAAACTGGGAGTCATTAAGAGCTCACAGAAACCTACAGCAATCTCTTTCTGTTCTGAGTCAGTCCTGGGTTTGTTTGAGTCTGCTTTAGGACCAGAGTTTGCTTGTGAACTTTTAAGGTTTAAAAGGTGTCTAGTTCTAGCGTAGAGACCTTTTTGGAAAGGTGTTTACTGGAGCAGGTGGGTTTAGTTTCATTCTGTTATTTTTCAGCCATTGACTGGATCGTAGTTTTACTATGATCGACAGGGTTTATAGACTTTCAATATTATATAACTGTGCAAAGGAATGCTCCTGACCTTCCCCAGTAGGAATGCAGTTTGTTTACCTAAAAGGGACAGACCAGAATAGACTTTGATACAATTCATGTTGTGTGTGTATTTTCTAAAATACCTACCAGTTTCCCCGATGATATATCTTTGTGCGTTGTATGCTGATGTTTTGAATGTTGGGAGATCATTTTCCTTTTATGTTTTGAAGTATCTTGCTAATAGGTCTGGGAACAAGAACAACACCTCTTCTCATTCCCCATTGCCCAGTTTTTTCTGCAGACTTCCAACAGTTCCCTATTTGTCTTTAGTTTCAGACATTCTCTTTCATATAAATGCCTCATGGAAGCACTGTCTCAACTACAAGACAAGGAAAACAACTAGTTACGGAGTTGTACTCTTGGGGTGCATACAGACATACACTCTGAGTAGTGAGATTGCTATGGAAGCAGACACATACTATGTTTAGATGTGCCTTTTTCTTTCATGGATTGAGCAAAACTGATTCCATGCATTTGACACAGTTGACTTGAGAAGTCATCTCTGCACAGTACTGATTGGCTAGAAATTCCTCATGTCATTTACCTATCTCTTTTTGAAGCACTTTTCAAGGCTTTTGAAATTGTCGGCTTTTGATTTGTTTGTTTTCTTTTTGAAGGTAAAATGAGACAAACCCATCTTAGATAGGTGTATAGGAGGATTTTTAAAAGACGGGGGAAATAGTTCTCCTGGAGCAGAATGCAGCAGGAAAAAAAACTATTAAATCAGTTTGAATTGTTGGCACGTTTGTCAAATACATTGGGAAAGGGTAAAGGAAGCCAAGAGCCCAATCTGCACTGCAAAAATAATGCAATTTGACACTGCTTTAATTGTCATGTCTCAATGCTATAGATTTCTGAGATTTGTAGTTTTGTGAGATATTTAGTTCTCTCTGTTAGAGAGCTCTGGTGCCACAACAAACTACAAATTCCATGATTCCATAGCATGGAGCCATGGCAGTTAAGCAGTATTAAATGGCATTATATCTGCAGTGCAGATGCAGCCAATCTCAGGCTATGTGCAGAAAGGGGGGAAATAGCTAAGCCCTTAATTATTTTGGGGGAGAAGAGCTAAGAAAAACTTTCATGCATCTATTTTATTTTACACCTTTTATAGAGTATTATATCTTGTTCTGATCTCTTCTTACATCAGGCAAACTGCTACTACGTAATTCCTTTGGCCTCCAGTGCATCCACACTGCAGAAATAATCCAGTTTGACACCATGGCTCAGTACTGTGGAATTTTAAGAACTGTAGTTTTGTGAGACATTTAACCTTCTCTATCAGACCTCTGGTGTCACAACAAACTACCATTCCCAGAATTCCATAGCACTGAGCCATGACAGTTAAAGTAGTGTCAAACTGCATTATTTCTGCAGTGCAAATGCAGCCTAAAAGAACTAAGTAAGGCCTTTTGAAATGTAAGAATTTCATACATAAGAACTGATGTTGCTTTGGGGGCATACATTATGAAAAAGTGTAAGGTCAGAAATCAGTGATCTGTATGGCTTTTATTTTCAGGAAGGTTTGGAGCAGCTTAAAGCAGGGATAGCACAAAGCTTGTGAGCAGCACAAAGCATGGGCTGTGCTTTTAAGAGTCACATGAGACAAGGGAGATTAACACACGGAAAAGGACATCCTTGTACCATCCTTTTCCCGCCCTTAATGTGTGAAGAACTTTCACATGACGTCATGTTTATCCGGTCATTATTCTGACATCGAAGTGCAATTTACTGCGATTACACAAAAGACTTTCTGATGATGTCACTCTGATCCCATCATTGTCCCAGCAGTGAGGTGGAATTGTCCCATCATTTCCCTTCGTTTTTCATTAACGGAATAACCCATTAATAGTAATGAAAGGACAATTCCACTTCACTGACAGGATAATCACTAGATAAGCACGATGTGTATGATATTCTTTTGCACGATTGCGATAAGGATGGGATAAAGATGGGAGAGTGATCCACTTTGCTCCTGCCCCATCCTGTCCCCCCTCTGATAATCTCCTATGAGATAAACAGGTAAAACCTTTGCCTGCAATGGCAGGAAAAGTACTTTCTATTCGTTAGTGTGGCTGGTGACTCTGATATCTGTGAGGTAGTAAACTGCAAAAATAGATCAAGCATATTTTGGGGATAGGAGTCAGTGACTTGGATTCATCTTTCTTTAAACCTAAAATGCAGAATGGATTGACCACCCAGCTGGCATCAGAACCACCAGCTGCCAGGGATGCTGATTCTATTTGTTATGAGTTTCTGTCCTTTTTAAATTAAAGATGCCAATCCATAGTAGGAAAAAATATAACTCATGTAATATTTCTCCTTTCTAGAAAGCATCTGAAAATACAGTGGACCCTTAGTATCCACTTGGATTTTGTTCCAGGATGCCCCATGGATACTAAAATCCATGAATGCTCAAGTCTCATTAGTCTAATTATATACAGTAGCATAGTAAAATGGTGTCCCTTATATAAAATGGCAACATCAAGGTTTGCCTTTTTGGTTCTGGGTTTTTTAAAAATATTTTTTTAAGTCATGGATGGTTGACTCCATGGATGCAGAATCCACAGATATGCAGGGCCAACTGTACTTACAAAGAGACATACTATATGTTTTCTGATTGGTTTAAATGGCTAGCAACCATAAGGCTGTGACATGCTTTAGTTTGTGTATAATTGAAATGCTTGGCTTCCGGCTAGGTGTCCACAGAGCCATGGTAGTATAGGAGGGTGACTTGATTAATCACCTCTCCCACTGTACAGATCATCATTGCACAGATGAAGCCACTCTGCCCCTTGCTACCTTGGTTTGGGGGATATACATGCACAACACCCAAAGAAGATATTTGAGAAACAAGTTACATGGGATGGGCAGTGTTCTACTCCCACTGCTGGTGCAGTAGGCTTTTTTGCTTCTTGTCGCCTTCATCTGTTTACTTCTACCTTCACTATGTTCCCAGAGGAAGCAATAGAATCTTAGCCAGAATCATCAAACATTTGACCAGCTAATCACTTTTTTAGCGAATAAGTTGCTTGAATTCATTAACTCATAGTTTTCATGGTTTACAGCACTAAGATGGTTATTGGAGCAGGTAGAATCTCATAACGGAAAAGTGACTCCAACACCACACCATCAGAGGTTCTCAGTCTATTCTCGTCTCTGTGAATCAGAATTACCACTTGTTTTCCCACATAAATGTTCAGGATAATTTATCATGAATTATGAAACCTTTATAGTGCTTTATAAACATCATTTGATTAAGACAATCAGGGTTAGTTCACTAGCATATTTGCCAGAACCTTGTGGGTAGTATATTTTAAAAGGTATTCACTCATTTCCAAAAATCTAATCACTGTTCTTCACACACCTCATGGAGGGATAGTTAATGGAGCTACCTA